>NW_027507758.1:307587767-308150267 GCF_037356315.1 Lithobates pipiens
CCTGATGGTGGAGGCATGAACGCTGACCTTAACTGAGGCAAGTGAGGCCTGCAGTTCCTTGGACGTTGTTGTGGGGTCTTTTGTGACCTCTTGGATGAGTCGTCGCTGCGCTCTTGGGGTAATTTTGGGCGGCTGGCCACTCCTGGGAAGGTTCACCACAGTTCCATGTCTTCGCCATTTGTGGATAATGGCTCTCACTGTGGTTCGCTGGATTCCCAAAGCTTTGGAAATGGCTTTATAACCCTTTCCAGACTGATAGATCTCAATTACTTTCTTTCTCAATTGTTCCTGAATTTCTTTGGGTCTCGGCATGATGTGTAGCTTTTAAGGATCTTCTGGTGGACCTTACTGTGTCAAGCAGCTCCTATTTAAGTGATGCCTTGATTGTGAACAGGTGTGGCAATAATCAGGCCTGGGTGTGGCTAGAGAAATTGAACTCAGGTGTGGACAACCACAGTTATAGTATGTTTTAACAAGGGGGGCAATCACTTTTTCACACAGGGCCATGATGGTTTGGATTTTTTTTCACCTTTAATAATAAACACCTTCATTTACAAATTGCATTTTGTGTTTACTTGTGTTGTCCTTGACTATTGTTTAAATTGGTTTGATGTTCCAAAACACTTAAGTGTGACAAACATGCAAAGGAACAGGAAATGAGGAAGGGGGCAAACACTTTTTCACACCACTGTATATACAGTAGCTGGTAAGCTTGTATTTTTTTCATAAAAAGGTGGTGGTTTAACGCATTGACATTTTCCTATATTAGTGATGGAAGCTCACTACGTTTATGTGATCGTATAAGCAGAGGACAACCTTTTCTTTTAGCTCGTTGACTTTTTTTGCATTTATAATATTTACCGGATGACATAATTTCCTTGTGTATCGTATATCACTTTACTAAATTTTATGTAGCGTGACTCTTTATGTTAGAACTTGGATATACTGTGTAAAATATCTAACGTGAGCAGCAACTCAACGGGAAATCTTTTTTTATTTTATTTTATCTATTTATTTATGAGTGCAGTTTCTTTTTAATATAAAGAGTCCCTAGGATGACTGTAGACACTGTAAAATGATTTTATCATGCACTCTTCTCATTTAAAATCATAATTTTTTTAGTGATCAAATATTGATTTACCACAAAAGTAGTCTGATTTATACACATGGGATTGTACTCAGTAGACTAGAAGAAAAGTAAAAAATAAAATATAAGCCAGCTTTATTTTTGTGTGGGCTCTTTAATTTTATTTTTTTATTTTTTTTTAATTAGCTTATTTTATTAAAAGTACCATTCATTGTATGAGAGCATTTATTTTTATATAAATGTATGTATTTTTGTTTTGAGATCTGAGATTGCATTACCTCTTATTTGTTTTAGGTGAATAAACACTTGTAAATATTTTGACATCAGAATGTTTTAGGTATTGTATTAGTGTACAGTATATGTTCTTAGTTTCTTTAGCAAAGCTTAAATGTGTTATTGCTCAAGCTAAAGTGGAGTAAATGCATATGATTTGTTCCCTTGTTGCCCCCCCGATCATCATACAATTAAAAGTTTTCAATCAAATAATTTTGCTTTTCAAAAAATTCCTTTTTTGAGACCCATTGACAGCATCATGCTCTTTGTCCAAGTTTGGTGGGAGGGGCTGGTAGGCTCCTGTAAACATCAAAGCATCCTACCTCAGATTTTTTTTCAAAACTGCTATATGAAAAAAAAACAAAAAAAAACACAAATCCCTGGCATCCCCTTAGATGTGCTTGCTTCTCCCTGCCAGTCGCTGGGTGATGCAGCCTTTAGCCGGGCATTCTGCTTCATTACTTGATCATGCATGTCTATTAAGGGTGCTGAAATTATTCACAGCATCAATGCATCACGATGCAGCATCGATGCTGTGACCACAATAATCGATTGGCAGGTGATGTCATCCCGACTTGCCCCCCCCCCCCCCTCCTGGGAGAGTGCTCCAAGCGTACTCTATTGGTTTTAAAATAACTTTGTCTTAATGAAACCAGTGTTACAATACATTAAGTACCCCACTGTATGTGTTTTTTTTTAAATATGCATTTATATACCTAATTTTTCAGAGTGTCCATGCCACTCATGTAACTGCCCGGCCCGCTTCTCTTCTGAACTGATAGCTACAGTCAGCATGCAGGGATAAGAATCCCCATGACGTCAGCCAGGACGAGAGACTAGAGAGGAGAGAGGCGGGCTGGGCAGGCACATCAGCGGCATGGACACTCTGAAAAATACAGTATGTAGATGCACATTTTTTTAAAAGCACATACAGTGGGACACTTAATGTATTGTAACACAGGATTCCTTAAGACAAAGTATTTTAACAGCAGTAAGTACAGTACATATGAGATTCTACTCTACTTACACCTGGTACATGCTCTGTACTGATAGTTCCCCCGACTTCCCCCATTTGCACATTCCACTGTGTTAACTCCTAGTGTGCTGGAATGTGCAAACAGGAAAGCCCAGGGGAGCCCAGGGGAGCTGTCAGCATGGAGCCAGTAAAGCGAACTTCACAGGGTGGTTTGTCAGCTGTGGATTCTATCCTTCCTGACTTCCCAGCAGCAGTGTGCTTTCCTCCTATGTGAAGCCTGTACCCTGTAGTGCACCAGATTAGTGCACTTTGTGAGTGAGATTCTTTTTAATCCAAAGTGGATTTCTACTAGTTTTTTGTTTATTAAAAGTCAGCACCTACAGAAAGTTTAGCTGCTGATTTTTAATAAAAAGACACTCACCTGTCCCAGGATCCAGTGACATGGCCACCCAAACCTTCCATTCTCTCCCATGCCTGTCCTTGGCGCCATCAATACTACTGTGGGGACCCGGCTGTGAAAGCTTGCACGCTCAATGCACTGTCCTGAATGTCCAGGCAATCTTCTGGGACATGTGACATGTCCCAGAAGATTGCAGGGAGGGAGGGGCCGCCTAGGCAGCCCGAGCTGAAGTAGGAGCTGGTACCTGTCAAAATAAGGTAACATCCCCCCCTCAAAAAAAAAAAAAATGACATGGCAAATGTGGCATGTAAGGTGGTCAGGACTCCTTAAAGTGGAAGTTCTACTTTGGAGTGGAACTCCACTTTAATAAAATGTTTATACAGAAAGCACTATGGCATCCCCAACCCTGGACTCCAGGAGGAGACCATCACACCCCCAACCCTACCATGTACACAGAACAGGGGATCCTCTACCTCTGATATTCCTCACCTGCAGGACTCCATGATGACCATCTTAACATACTCCCTTTTGATTCTTCCATCCTTCAATCCCCCCCTCACCACCACCATTTTTATCTTTGAACTCTTCTATCCTTCTGTTCCTATCCATGGATTCCTCCATCTCCATCCCCATCCATTTCCATACTTCAGTTTTTATCCTCCAGCCTTCCATTCTCTATCCATGGATTCCTCCATCCCCAGACTCTTCCTTCCTTCTTTCTCTTTCTTATTCTTGGATTCTTCCATCCTTCAGTTCCTACTCCTCCCTCATATCCTGGACTATTTCATGTCCTTGTCCTGCTATATGCATGGAGTGTCCTCCTCTTTTTTTTTTAAATGTCATCTGCTTTAAAAAAAAAAAAATATATATATATATATATATATATATATATATATATATATATATATATATATATATATTTATAAGTTCTTCTACATGCTTGAATTTTTTTGATGGATTTTTTGTCGGAATCGAATCATGAGGCCAGTGAAGATGCACACCTCTAATGTCTATTGCGATGGCAGGGATGCGTTCTTTCATATAATGTTTAGGAACAAAATGACTGACAGCAGCTTATAAAGCTTATAATGAGGAGGGGACAGCCAATGACAATACAGATCAATGGAGAGGTGACTGATGAATGGATGGAAACATTAAGATATAAAATAAAGTTGGGCTCAGGGTAGCTGCTGGAAGCTCAAGGGGTTATATTGTGGAGATGCAATTTTTCCAGGGAATTGGGAGTAAGGATAATCCTTTTGAACCTGGGTTCAGCTCAAGGTGGCGTTTGGTAAACACTACTAAAATGTGGGTGCTGAATCGAAACCCCACTGAAGTCAATAGAAGCAGAATGCTAAAAACACAGTGATGGTCAATTTCTAGACTAATAGGCACAGTATGGTAGAAAAAATTATATGGGGGGACTGGGCACTGCCTTGGGGAACATGTACCAAAGAATAAAAAAAAAAAAACTATGAATTATTTTTGGCATGAAGCAAGTTTTGGTAATGATTAAAAGATAACATTAAATAGCTAAATTCCTATAACATACCTGCCTGAAGTTGCCAATAGCCTGCCTGTAAAGGCATGATGTATGCAGCCTACTGCAGCAAAACTGATATTTACAAAGAAAAAAAAAATGTATTTTAAATTGCTGTTAAATGACAGCTCCAAGCCACTTACTTTTGTCAGTAAACAAAATGCCCAGGGATACAATCACCTAAAGCAAGGGTGTCCAAACTTTTTTCAAAGAGGGCCGGATTTGATGAAGCGAACATGTGCGAGGGCCAACCATTTTGCCTGACATTCTTTGAACCGTTAAAATTCGGTCTAAGTGTGTTCGTTCGAGCTCTAATACACTGCCCAACAAGAATTCTCTTGCCTTTGTGGCTGTGTGTGGGAAGAGATGAGCTTGGGCGTATTTGTACATACTGTATTAATTGGCGTATAACACACACCTTCACTTTAAGAGGGAAGTTTCAGGAAAAAAAAAAAAAAATTTAAATAAAGAACTGTGAAGCAAAATAATGGTCAGTGCCCACCAATGCAGCCTAATCAGTGCACATCTGCAGACCCACCATTGCCAAGAATGTAGCCTCACCATTGCCAGGACACACACTCACTACAGCCAGGAATGCCCCCACCACAGCCAGGAATGCCCCCACCATACCCAGGAATGCCCCATCATAGCCAGGAATGCCTCCCCATTGCCAGAGGCCGCCCGTAAACAAGAAATTCTCCTGTGTACAGCGCTCGGTCCTGTCCTCCCTGTACCTTCCGAAGCATATATATCTTTTGTGGCCCCGGCGCTGGGAGATCGTCGGGGGCCACAAAAGATATGTATGTCCAAATAACCAGGCGGGCCGTTCAAAACCGGACTGCGGGCCGCGATTGGCCCGCGGGCCGGACTTTGGACATGCCTGACCTAAAGCATACATATATACTATACACACTCACACATATACATATACACACACACTTTAGGTGATTGTAGTCTTATTGGTGCACTAATAATGTAGTCTTATTAGTGAATTAGAGCTCCTACACTCTGGATAAAGGAGCACAGATGCACCTTTGGACAGCAGCATTGTCAGTCTGTTATAGTAACAATCAGTTACAGCAGTGTTTCTCAAACTTTTTACCTTGGAGGAACCCCTAGCAAAAAGTTTGAGATCTCGAGGAACCCCTGAAATAATGTTCACATCTACAGCTCACGGAACATTGGTATGATCAGCGAGCTGTTGATAACAATTAATATATTTGTAGAAATAGCATTAAATAAAATAATACATATTAAAAATGTACCTATTTAATGTGAAACTGGTGCTTTCTTTTCCTGCAGAGCTGATCCATTCAGAGCACATTACAGGGGACATTACATGGGGCAGGGAACATGACAGGGGACATTACATGGGACAGGACACATGACAGAGGACCTTACATGGAGCAGGGCACATGACAGAGCACATTACATGGGACAGGAAACATGACAGGGGACATTACATGGGGCAAAGCACATTTCATGGGACAGGGCACATGGCAGGGTACATTACATGGGGCAGGGCACATTACATGGGACAAGGCACATGACAGGGTACATTACATGGGACAGGGCACATTACATGGGGCAGGGCACATGGCAAATTACATGGGGCAGAGCACATGGCAGGGCACATTACATGGGGCAGGGCCCATTACATGGGACATTACATGGGGCAGGGCACATTACATGGGACAGGGCACATTACATGGGACATTATATGGGACAGGGCACATTACATGGGACATTATATGGGACAGGGCACATTACATGGGACATTATATGGGGCAGGGCACATTACATGGGGTGGGGGGACATGACAGGGCACATTACATGGGGTGGGGGACATGACAAGGGACATTACATGGGGCAGACTGTTGGACATATTGTGGGGGGGGGGGGGGGGCGACACAGCTGGGCACAGTACCGGCTTCTTCTTCTTCTGGCTTCAGAGTACATTTTAAACTTCTCCAGTGGCACTCTGTTCCCCCTCTGCCCCTCCTCCTCCTATCCTGTCCAGTGTCCACCTCAGATGATGTCACGTACATTGTTGTATTTTTAAAAAAAACATATAAAAACCTGATAAAATGTCCCACAATGTAAATCCATCATCAATCAAGATGTCCAACAATGCAGGTCCACATCAATCAGGATGAACAATAACCACCGACCTGTCGAATGAAAAAAAAAAAAAAACCTGCTGACTGATGGACACGATCTGCCGATACTGCTGCTTAATGTATCACTTCCCGCCAATGGAAGTTCGACTTGGCCAGAGACCAGTTTAGTTAGTCTATTTGTATAACCTCCAAACAAGCAAAATTTGGCAGCTCATCCCTAATTAAATGTAATTCATTTTAACAAAGGCAAGGACTTGTGGTAAGTTTGGGAAAAAAAGCAGTAAGGCCAGAGTTCAGCTTTAAGTTTATCATGTGTAGAGGAATCACTAATAATATGAATTATTATCAATATTTCAAGTATGTATATAGTGCTGACAATTTACACAAAAATGTATGCAACAATTTGCATACTGGAGATTCACATCAGTCCTTACTTTTAGGGAGCTTGTAGTCCAAGGTCACTATCTCACTTGGTTACATACACATGTCCAATTTAGACAGGTTCAATTAACCTACCAGACTTTTGGAGTGTGGGAACAAACTGGTGTATCCAGAGAAAAACAATGCAAGCACAGGAAAAACTGGCAAACTCCATTTAGATATTCCAGTTGGGATTTTAAGATCCGATGCCACAGGAAGATAATGCAAGCTATGGCTTCTCTGAACAAAATACTTCCTGTTTGTTGCTCTGAAATGTACGATTTAATAAATGCTCTTAGTCAAATAAGCATCCCTGTGCTTTATTTATGGACTAAAATGCGGTTTGCATTAAAGGGTTACTAAACCCTTGTTTTTTTGTTTTTAAATAACATACATATCATACGTACCTCCTCTGTGCAGTTGGTTTTGCACACCTACTGGCCCACGATCCTCCTCTTTTGGGGTCTCTCAGTGGCGCGGGTGGATCCTCCTCTTCTCAAGTGCCTCATCGGAGAAGCACTCTCGTTCAGGAAACCTGTGCGGTGCACTTCCTGCTGGACTCGGCCCTGCCCCCCGGCATCTGCTTCATTGTATTTGATTGACAGCAGTGGGAGCCAATGGCTGCGCTGCTATCATGCTATCCAATCAGGACATGAGACACTGGCTGGAGCTGGTGTGCTCGTTCCCATTGAGGGAATTACAGGGCTCGGGTAAGTAAAAGAGGGGTTTGGGGGGGGGGGGGGGCTGCTGCATGACAGGAGGTTTTTCACCTTAATGTATTAAGATGAAAAACCCATGAGAGTTTACAACCCCTTTAAGCAGTGTATGTTTACCACAGAGCATACCTTTGTAACAGCATTTGTAGCAATTTGTCTACTTTGGAAATAGCAATTCTTCCTGAAAATAATATGTTGCACTAGATGGGAGCTTGTAGATCTGCAAGACATAGTATAGGATGTAAAACAATGTGTGCAAGCAATTTTTGGGATCCCAGATTACAGGATGCCTTGCGCCAGATTATTTTGGTATAATCATATTTGGAAGTTCAGAACGAACAGCAGCAGATGTCTCAGAAAATGCTTCTGATGAACATAACTTGAAAAGATTTAAGAGTCTATACACGAGTCATTGATATACAGGACATTTAAAATATTGGCACAGCCATGTTGTCAAGTTATCACAGGAAGTCCATGACTTCCAGTGATCCAAAGGTGGATGAATACCGTTGAACCCAAAGATCATCCCTAATCAAGATTGGGATTCAGGTCAAACATGAGTATGATCTGAAGCCAAGTTGTTCACTGTTTAGGAAAATGGTGAAATAATGAGGCTCTTCACCACTATAGCAACCAGTTACAATAATGCCCTCCCTGGCCTCAAAACAACTGTAGTCAAGTGGCTTAGAAGGATCTGTAGTGCGTTTTTTTTCCAGCCCCCTCCTTATTAAAATGTTAGGGTTCCCAGCAGCCATTTGTCAGAGTTTATTTGAGGTTTGGAGTAGGGAGAGATGACAGAGTGTTATTGCTGCTATACCACCTTCTGCTGCTTAAAAGGCTGATGTAGAATTCAGTCTGGATTTTGCCAGTTCACCATACAGTGAGTTTTCCCTTATGTGTGTTTGTCCTTTAATAAAGCTTTGGGCCTGTTAACTCTTTCCCCTTCTTGTTCCATCCTCCCTACACCCGTCACACTTGATGCTTATTGAAGTATTTAGTACAGTTTGGTTTTGTTGCAAAAGCCATGCAGGACTTGTGGAGCAGGGGTTCAACTCAGGTGCTCCATGTCTGGCATTGTGCTACAAGGTATTTTAGGGGTACCTTCGGGGCCACATAATACTTATGGGCTAAAACAGTGTCATGTATGATTTGATGCTTTGGGAAACTCTGCACAACATGTTAGGCATCATGCTGAGTGAATATAATTTATTATGTGATGATTGGAACTGTATTGTTTTGTGGTGTGCATAGACACTGCATCACAGTACAGGGGTAATGTACCCAAATAAAGTATTGGATTTTATGTTTTTTTTTTTCTAGATACAGTATCTCACTAAAATGAGCACACGCCTCACATTTTTGTAAATAATTTATTATATCTTTTCATGTGACAACACTGAAGAAATTAGTGTACAGCTTGCATAACAGTGTAAATTTACTGTCCCCTCAAAATAATTCAACACACAGCTATTAATGTCTAAACTGCTGGCAACAGAAGTGAGTACACCCCTAAGTCAAAATGTTCAAATTGGGCCCAATTAGTAATTTTCCCTCCCTGGGATCATGTGACTCATTAGTGTTTTTAGGTGTGAATGGGGAGCAGGTGTGTTAAATTTGGTGTTATCGTTCTCACTTTCTCATACTGGTCACTGGAGGTTCAACATGGCACCTCATGGCAAAGAACTCTCTGAGAATCTGAAAAAGAAAGAATTATTGCTTTAGGTCTAGGGTATAAAAAGATTGCCAAGACCCTAAAACTAAGCTGCAGCATGGTGGCCAAGACCATACAGTTGTTTAACAGGACAGGTTCCGCTCAGAACAGGCCTCGCCATGGTCGATCAAAGAAGTTGGGTGCACATGCTCAGTGTCATATCCAGAGGTTGTCTTTGGAAATTAGACGTTTGAGTGCTGCCAGCATTATTGAAGAGGTTGAAAGGGTGGGGGGTCAGCCTGTCAGTGCTCTGACCATACGCCGCACACTGCACCAAAGTGGTCTACATAGCTGTTGTTCCAGAAGGAAGCCTCTTCTAAAAGATGACATACAAGAAAGACCACAAACAGTTTGCTGAAGACAAGCAGACTAAGCATATGGATTACTGGAACACCATGTTCTGACGTCTGATGAGACCAAGATAAACTTATTTGGGTCAGATTGTGTCAAGCATGTGTGACGGCAACCAGATGAGGAGTACAAAGACAAGTGTGTCTTGCCACCATCAAGCATGGTGGTGGGAGTGTCATGGTCTGGGGCTGCATGAGTGCTGCCGACACTGGGGAGCTACAGTTCATTGCAGAAACCACGAATGCCAACATGTACTGTGATATACTGAAGCAGGGCATGAACACCTCCCTTCAGAGACTGGGCCGCAGGGCAGTATTTCTACATGATAACGACCCAAAACACACCTCCAAGATGGCTACTGCCTTGCTAAAGAAGCTGAGGGTAGAGGTGATGGGATGGCCAAGCATGTCTCCAGACCTAAACCCTATTGAGGAGTGCAAGGTCTCTAACATCCACCATCTCTGTGATGTCATCATTGGGGAGTGGAAGAGGACTCCAGTGGTAAACTGTGAAGCTCTGGTGAACTCCATGCTCAAGAGGGTTAAGGCAGTACTGGAAAATAATGGTGGCCACACAAAACATTGACACTTTGGGCCCAATTTGGACATTTTCACTTAGGGGTGTACTCACTTTTGTTGCCAGCGGTTTAGACATTAACCACATCAATACAGTGCACTTACACCCCCTTCCTGACCAGACCAATTTTCAGCTTTCAGCGCTCTCACAGTTGAATGACAATTACTCAGTCATCCAACACTGTACCCATATGAAACTTGCGTCCTTTTTTTCACACAAATAGAGCTTTCTTTTAGTGGTATTTAATCACTAGTGGGTTTTTTATTTTTTGTGCTATAAATAAAATAAAACGTAAATTTTGTGAAAAAAATGCCTTTTTCTGTGTTTCTGTCATAAATTTTTGCTAATTAGTAATTTTTCTTCATAAATTTTGGCCAAAATTTATACTGTTACCTATCTTTGGTAAAAATAACCCACATTAGTGTATATTATTTGGTCTTTGTGAAAGTTATAGAGTCTACAAACTATGGTGCTAATTGCTGAAAATTTATCACATCTGATCAGGCCTTCAGTACATCAGGTGTATCTCATTTCTTGAGACACTAACAAGTCAGGAAAGTACAAATGCCACCCAAATGACCCCTTTTTACAAAGTAGACATTCCAAGGTATTAAGTAAGTAGCATGGTGAGGTTTTTTTAAGTTGTAATTTTTTCCCACAATTCTTTGCAAAATGAAGTTTTTTTTTTATTATTATTTTTTTTTACAAAATTGTCATATTATCAGGTTATTTCTCACACACAGCATATGCATACAACAAATTACACCCCAAAATACATTCTGCTACTCTTCACGAGTACGGTGATACCACATGTGTGAGACTTTTACACAGCCTGGCCACATACAGAGCACTAACATTGATGTAGTACCTTCAGACGTTCTACAAGCAAAAATGACGCATCTCATTTCTCAACCACCTATTACATTTTTGAAGGCCCTGGAGTACCAGTACAATGGAATTTCCCATAAAATGACCCTATTTTGGAAAGCAAACACCCCAACGTATAATCTGGGAGGCATAATGAGTCTTTTGAACGGTTAATTTTTTTCCAGAAGTTTTTGGAATATGTGGAAAAAAATTAAAACGCATTTTTTTTTTACACAAAATTGTCAATTTATAAGATATTTCTAACACATAGCATGTATATAGCAAAAATGACACCCCAAAATACATTCTGCTACTCTTCCCGAGTATGGCGATACCACATGTGGAGGACTTTTACACAGCGTGGTCACATAGAGAGGCCGAACATTGAAGTAGTACGTTCAGGCATTCTAGGAGCATAAATGACACATCTCATTTCATTCCTACCCATCACACGTTTGAAGGTCCTGGACCACCAGGACAGTGAAATTACCCACAAAAATGACCCAATTTTGGAAAGCAAACACCCCAACGTATATTCTATGAGACATGGGCTTCAAATAGGTACTCAGGTACTCTGATGGGCTGGAGATAGGTACTCTGGTACTCTGATGGCCTGGTGACAGGTACTCGGTTACTCTGATGGCCTGGTGGCAGGTACTCGGGTACTCTGATGGCCTGGTGACAGGTACTCTGATGGCTTGGTGACTGGTATTTGGGTACTCTGAAGGGCGATGACAGGTACTCATATGGACTGTGACAGGTACTCGGGTACTCAGATGAACTGTGACAGGTACTCAGATGAACTGTGTAAGGTACTCGGGTACTCAGATGAACTGTGATAGGTACTCGGGTACTCAGATGAACTGTGACAGGTACTCGGGTACTCAGATGGACTGGGACAGGTACTCGGGTACTCAGATGGACTGGGACAGGTACTCAGATGGACTGGGACAGGTACTCTGGTACTCAGATGGACTGGGACAGGTACTCGGGTACTCAGATAGACTGGGACAGGTACTCTGGTACTCAGATGGACTGGGACAGGTACTTGGGTACTCAGATGGGCTGTGACAGGTACTCGGGTACTTTGATGGGCTGTGACAGGTACTCGGGTACTTTGATGGGCTGTGACAGGTACTCGGGTACTTTGATGGGCTGTAACAGGTACTCGGGTACTTTGATGGGCTATGACAGGTACTTGGGTACTCTGATGGACCGTGACAGATACTCGGGTACCATGATGGACTGTGACAGGTACTCGAGTACCCTGATGGACCGTGACAGGTACTCGGGTTCTCTGATGGACTGTGACAGGTAGTCGGGTACCCTGATGGACCGTGACAGGTACTCGGGTACCCTGATGGACCGTGACAGGTACTCGGGTACCCTGATGTGCCGTGACAGGTACTCGGGTACTCTGATGTGCCGTGACAGGTACTCGGGTACTCTGATGTGCCGTGACAGGTACTCGGGTACTCTGATGTGCCGTGACAGGTACTCGGGTACTCTTATGGCCCGTGACAGGTACTCGGGTACTCTGATGTGCCGTGACAGGTACTCGGGTACTCTGATGGGCCGTGACAGGTACTCGGGTACTTTGATGGGCCGTGACAGGTATTTAGGTACTCAGATGAACTGTGACAGGTACTCGGGTACTCAGATGGACTGGGACAGGTACACGGGTACTCTGATGGGCTGACAGGTACTCTGATGGGCTGTGACAGGTACTCGGGTACTCTGATGGACTGTGACAGGTACTCGGGTACTCTGATGGGCTGTGACAGGTACTCGGGTACTCTGATTGGCTGTGACAGGTACTCAAATACTCTGATAGACTGTGAGAGGTACTCTGATGGACTGTAATTGAGAGGTACTATGAGGGGTGGTGACAGTTCCTCTTTATTGGGGGGGGGGGGGCAATCAGTGTGCTTGATGTGTACTGTAGGCGGTAACGATCGGTGTGTGAGGAGGAGAACCCGGTAACATCTCGTTACCGCGGTTTGTTTACATTTTAGTGATCGGCTGTGAAAGGATCACAGCCGATCACGTGGGTAAACAGCCGGCCAATGGCTGTTTACCAGCATCGGTGATGAGCAGTGTTCCCGGGGAACACACCGCCGTCACGGGGTGTGACTTCATCAGGGCCGATCACATGGTAAACAGCCATAACCAATGGCTGTTCACCCCATTCGGTGGCGAGCGGTGTCTCCGTGACACGCCGCCACTGAAAAAACAGGGGTGCGCGCGCACAATTGCGTGCATTCCCTGTTTAAATGGGAGGCTGTCATATGACGGCCTCCCGCCACAATAGGTGTGCCGCCTGGCCGTCATTTGACGGCTGGCGGTCAGCAACTAGTTAATGGCTGTGTTGAGTTATTTTGAGGGGACAGCAAATTTACACTATTATACAAGCTGTACACTCACTACTTTACATTGTATAGAAAAAAAGGGGGAAACAAACTGCGCTAAGGTGAAAGATTGTGAAGTGTGTGAAATAATTGTGAATTTCTTAAATAATGAAAAGTATCAAAGGTGTTCAGCTGCGGCTTCACTGTATCACATACAAGCAAAATAGGTAAACGAAAAAACATAAGCCGCGCTTAAACAAAGAAAAATTTGATCAGCTACTTGTACAGTAGTATTAAGATATACACTATATAGGGTACAGTAGTATTAAGATATACACTATATAGGGTAAAACAACCCTTTAAAAATGTGTGCGTAATATAGAACACATATGTATTAATGTTCCAGATTCAAAACCTCACTGCTGTGATTCACTATATATAATAAGAATACATGACATAACTTATAAATACGAAAAATATATAAAACATCAACACCCAGTGTATAAACAATAAGTCCGTGTATAGAACGCCAAAATGATTGACGTAAGGCTGTAAATATAAAACCTCTAAAAATAAAACATAATGTTCATGTAATCCAAACTGAGAAAAGTCGTGTTCAATCCACCACCAACATGTGTTGAGATTTGCTGCTTACCAGACGAATATGACCCCCCACTACAGAGGGTCACACAGAGCTCTATGAAATTGTGCACCACTTCCAGCCACGGGGGAGGGGATTCCACGATGTCCTCCTGACCTTGCTGCTTCAAAAGCTCTTGGGAAGAAAAGCTCGCTCCCGTATACTTGGCTCAAGGTCCAAAAGAAGGACTCAAAGGCAGGGGCATCAAAATCATAAAGGGAGATAAAAACTAAAAATAGTGTAAAACCCTTTTATTTTGGGATAAAAAATATAAAAATACACTTACAGATGTGTAAAAGAAAATACGCCTTAAGTCCGTGGCGCCGGCCGGACGCACACGGACAGACCCGTTCTCCTGGAACCCTGCCCCTGGATGACGCAATTTTGTTGCGAAACGCGTAGGGCTGAGCGGTACGCTACTTATCACCTCGTGTTTGTGACGGGTTCCAGGAGAACGGGTCTGTCCGTGTGCGTCCGGCCGGCGCCACGGACTTAAGGCGTATTTTCTTTTACACATCTGTAAGTGTATTTTTATATTTTTTATCCCAAAATAAAAGGGTTTTACACTATTTTGAGTTTTTATCTCCCTTTATGATTTTGATGCCCCTGCCTTTGAGTCCTTCTTTTTGACCTTGAGCCAAGTATACGGGAGCGAGCTTTTCTTCCCAAGAGCTTTTGAAGCAGCAAGGTCAGGAGGACATCGTGGAATCCCCTCCCCCGTGGCTGGAAGTGGTGCACAATTTCATAGAGCTCTGTGTGACCCTCTGTAGTGGGGGGTCATATTCGTCTGGTAAGCAGCAAATCTCAACACATGTTGGTGGTGGATTGAACACGACTTTTCTCAGTTTGGATTACATGAACATTATGTTTTATTTTTAGAGGTTTTATATTTACAGCCTTACGTCAATCATTTTGGCGTTCTATACACGGACTTATTGTTTATACACTGGGTGTTGATGTTTTATATATTTTTCGTATTTATAAGTTATGTCATGTATTCTTATTATATATAGTGAATCACAGCAGTGAGGTTTTGAATCTGGAACATTAATACATATGTGTTCTATATTACGCACACATTTTTAAAGGGTTGTTGTACCCTATATAGTGTATATCTTAATACTACTGTACCCTATATAGTGTATATCTTAATACTACTGTACAAGTAGCTGATCACATTTTTCTTTGTTTAAGCGCGGCTTATGTTTTTTCGTTTACTTTACATTGTAGCTAATTGTCATGTCTTCGGTGTTGTCACATGAAAAGATGATAGATAGATATAGTGACGATCCGGGGTGATTAGGTTCAAGTGGTGCATGCAGTTTTCCAGCAACGTGCCACTCCTGACGTTTTTAAGGCATAGCCCACTTTTATTTAAAGGTAATGAAAAAGTTCAAACAAACAGTAATCTTCCCTCGCAGGGGGTTCCACCATCACTGTATAAACACAAACTATGGACTCCTTGTTTACTCACTGTCAGCTCACGGGCCACATCTGCCTGCTACAGACGTGCACACACAGACTGCCACCTGCAGCCCTAGTCTCTGCGCTCTGCCTTCTCTTTCTCCTGGAGCCGTCTCTTACTGGGTTCCTTCCCGACCTCCAAGGCCAGACTTCCTGTCTGTCAGCCGAAGCTGTCTCCAAGTCTGAGCACTCACCTCTATTCCTGGGATGATTATGAAGCCAGCACACAGTTGTACAATTAGCAAGCCTACCAAAATCAGACCTATTCTGCCAAATGCACCTGTGACACGGGGTCGCATCTCCGCATATCTTCCCCCCTGTTTCGCACCAGTGGGAGAAATACAACACCCTTCTTCCTAAAGGGGCACTCCACCCACCTCTTTTTCCCAAGTGTGCTTCCATGCGCACTTCTTCCTAATCTTTGGGCGCTTACATTTCTTCTCACCTCCCCCAGATCTACTCTCCCAAGACTGTAGGGGTCACATTTTGACATCTGTCTCAACTTTACCAAGCAATTTTTTGGGTTTCAGGTTTGCGGATACCTGTGTGGTTACTCTTGGCAACAGCTTTCTGAAAATGACCTAGTTTAAAACCACCAGGAACTCTGGTCCCATCGCTTGCTAGGAGAGTGTCTGAGGTGGAGCCACACACAGGGAAGCAGTTACTCTCTATGGGACCTTCCCACAGTTTCACATCACCCCCTGTTATCCAACACTCCATCAGCGACTATTCTTGCACAACACTTTTTTCCACACCAGTTTTTACCATTTCTGTTACCGCTGGTATTTCACAAACTTTGTATGAAGCAATCCAGCACACTGTGAGACAACTTTCCACATTAATACAAAACATTGCATTAAACAATTCCATTTTGCGATTTCTACACAGTACATCCTGCAATATCCATCTCCAATCAGCTGTACCCCGTGGTACCAGGTCTCCAAACACAGGAGAGGACAGCAGGATATACACTGGCTGTACACTCCATTATTTTAAAATTTCCTTAAGCATAACTGCCGCAAAATACACATTGTTCCCTTTATGCATTGTGGACAAACTTTCTGCTGTGCGTTTACACTCGCTTTGACCTTCATTCATGAGAGGATTAGTCTCTGCAACAGCCCATGCACCTTGGCCTATAGGCTGTTCTGCAGATACCTCTCCTGGCCTAGCAGCCACAGTGTCCACTACTATTTTAGCCACAGAATTTTCTTCCAGCATTGCAATTAGTCTTTTGGCCCAGTCATCCCAATAGTTTATGCTTCTCGGCACTGCCTCCGCCCAAGGAGGCATAGGCAGACCAAGAGGCTCAACAGCATCTGAAACACTGCTCTGGTCAGTTTTACAATTCTCAACATTAAACACATCACTTTCTTTTAGCCTGCATTGTGGCAACACATTTTTAACCACATCATGTTGCAGTACCCCACCCTCACCACCGTGAGCAGATGAAGTTTCATTCCAGATATCAAGCTTTGCAGTATCACACATAGGGATGAGCCGAACACCCCCCGGTTCGGTTCGCACCAGAACTTTCGACGGACCCCAAATTCATACGAACGTTAGAACCCCATTGAAGTCTATGGGACTCGAACGTTCGAAATTAAAAGTGTTAATTTTAACGGCTAATATGCAAGATACTGTCCTAAAAAGGGTTTGGGGACCTGGCTCCTGCCCCAGGGGACATGGGTCAATGCAAAAAAAACTTTTAAAAACGGCCGTTTTGGCGGGAGCACTGATTTAAATGACGATTAACCACTTCCCGACCGCCGCACGACGATGTACGTCGACAGAATGGCACGGGCAGGCATAAGGGCTTACATGTACGTCCTTGCCTTCCCGCGGGTCGGGGGCCCGATCGGGCCCCCGCCCAGTGCCTGCGGCGGTCGGTATTTGTTCGGGAGCGATCCCGGATGAGGGGACGGCCATTCATTCATGGCCACCCCCTCGCGATTGCTCCCGACGAATAGAAATCCTTTGTCACATCACTTCCTCTCCTGTAATGTAAACACAGGAGAGGAAGTGATGTAATCTCTCCTCCGTGTCGGTATTTTTCGTTCCGACACCGAGGAGAGAGGATCGGTGAGTTGCACCAACACGACACTACACAGTAGAACATGCCAGGCACACTCACACCCCCCCGATCACCCCCCCAATTACCCCTGCCCCCCAGTCACAGTGACACCAATGTAATTTTTTATTTTTTTTTGCATTGGTGTCATTTGTGACTGTAATAACTGTTAGGGCAGTTAGGGTTAGCCCCCTTTAGTTCTAATGTACCCCCCTAACCCCCCCAATAAAGGTTTAACCCCGTGATCACCCCCCGTCGCCAGTGTCACTAAGGCTGGGTTCACATTGCAGCGGTTTATGAGAACGAATGTGATTCGCACCGCACTGCAGTGCAAATCACATCCGATCTCTGTGCGATTCGAGTTCAGCCATACAGATAGTATGGCTGAATTCGCATCGCACCCGCCGCACCCGCCGCAAATTCGCACGGGACCCTTTTTTTGGCCCACAGCAGAATCGGATCGCATGGGTGTTCACACCATGCGATCCGAGTTTGCAGATCGCACTGCGATATGCGAACTGATCTGGGGGTGTCATTAACATTTCACTGACACTCCCAGCAGTTCGCATAGGGCAGTGTGAACTGCCGCCGGGAGGCATGCGATGCGGGAACCCGCCGCGGATTTGTGGCGTTCCCGCATCGCTCCAGTGTGAACCCAGCCTAATAAGCGATTGTTTTTCTGATCGCTGTATTAGTGTCACAGGTGACGCTAGTTAGGCAGGTAGGTATTTAGGTTCGCCGCAGCTTTTTATAGCGCCAGGGACCCCCATATACTACCGCATAAAGCCCCCTGATTGCCCCCTAGTTAACCCTTTCACCAGTGATCACCATATAACTGTTACAGGTGACGCTGGTTGGTTAGTTATTTTTTTATAGTTTCAGGGCACCCGCCATTTATTACCTAGTCTCACTAGTGTACCCCTAAATTTAGGGGTGTCTACTTTCCAAAATGGGGTCATTTGGGGGGGGTTTGTGCCATCTTGGCATTTTATGGCCTTCAAAACTGTAACGCCCTTAGAAAGCCTGAAGGCGGTGCTTGGTTTTCCGGGCCCCGTACGCGGCTAGGCTCCCAAAAAGTCCCACATATGTGGTATCCCCGTACTCAGGAGAAGCAGCAGAATTTATTTTGGGGTGTCATTTCACATATGCCCATGGCATGCGTGAGCAATATATCATTTAGTGACAACTTTGTGAAAAAAAAAAAAAAAAAGTTTGTAATTTCCCGCAACTTGTGGCAAAATATAAAATATTCCATGGACTCAACTTGCCTCTCAGCAAATAGCTTGGGGTGTCTACTTTCTAAAATGGGGTCATTTGTTAGGGGTTTTGTGCCATCTTGGCATTTTATGGCCTTCAAAACTGTAATAGGTAGTGAGGAGTGAAGTCAAATATTTACGCCCTTAGAAAACCTGAAGGCGGTTCTTGGTTTTCGGGGCCCCGTACGCGGCTAGGCTCCCAAAAAGTCCCACATATGTGGTATCCCCGTACTCAGGAGAAGCAGCAGAATTTATTTTGGGGTGTCATTTCACATATGCCCATAGCATGTGTGAGCAATATATCATTTAGTGACAACTTTGTGAAAAAAAAAAAAAAAAAAATTAAAGTTTGTAATTTTCCCGCAACTTGTGGCAAAATATAAAATTGTCCATGGACTCAAAATGCCTCTCAGCAAATAGCTTGGGGTGTCTACTTTCTAAAATGGGGTCATTTGTGGGGGTTTTGTGCCATCTTGGCATTTTATGGCCTTCAAAACTGTAATAGGTAGTGAGAAGTGAAATCAAAAATTTACGCCCTTAGAAAGCCTGAAGGCGGTGCTTGGTTTTCGGGGCCCCGTACGCGGCTAGGCTCCCAAAAAGTCCCACATATGTGGTATCCCCGTACTCAAGAGAAGCAGCAGAATTTATTTTGGGGTGTCATTTCACATATGCCCATAGCATGTGTGAGCAATATATCATTTAGTGACAACTTTGTGAAAAAAAAATAAAAAAAAATTAAAGTTTGTAATTTTCCCGCAACTTGTGGCAAAATATAAAATATTCCATGGACTCAAAATGCCTCTCAGCAAATAGCTTGGGGTGTCTACTTTCTAAAATGGGGTCATTTGTGGGGGTTTTGTGCCATCTTGGCATTTTATGGCCTTCAAAACTGTAATAGGTAGTGAGAAGTGAAATCAAAAATTTACGCCCTTAGAAAGCCTGAAGGCGGTGCTTGGTTTTCGGGGCCCCGTACGCGGCTAGGCTCCCAAAAAGTCCCACATATGTGGTATCCCCGTACTCAGGAGAAGCAGCAGAATTTATTTTGGGGTGTCATTTCACATATGCCCATAGCATGTGTGAGCAATATATCATTTAGTGACAACTTTGTGTAAAAAAAAAAAAAAAAAATTTTTTGTCATTATTCAATCGCTTGAGGCAAAAAAATAAAATATTCAATGGGCTCAACATGCCACTTATCAATTTCCTTAGGGGGTCTACTTTCCAAAATGGGGTCATTTGGGCGGGTTTTGTACTGCCCTGCCATTTTAGCACCTCAAGAAATGAGATAGGCAGTCGTAAACTAAAAGCTGCGTAAATTCCAGAAAACGTACCTTAGTTTGTAGATGTGACAACTTTTGCGCAAACCAATAAATATACAATTATTGACTTTTTTTTTACCAAAGACATGTGGCTGAATACATTTTGGCCTAAATGTATGACTAAAATTGAGTTTATTGGATTTTTCTAATAACAAAAAGTAGAAAATATCATTTTTTTTCAAAATTTGCGGTCTTTTTACGTTTATATCGCAAAAAATAAAAATCGCAGAGGCAATCAAATACCATCAAAAGAAAGCTCTATTTGTGGGAAGAAAAGGACGCAAATTTTGTTTGGGTACAACATTGCATGACCGCGCAATTACCAGTTAAAGCAGCGCAGTGCCAAATTGTAAAAAGACCTCTGGTCATTTACCAGCAAAATGGTCCGGTCTGAAAGTGGTTAAAGTGAACAAAAAAAAAAAGTGAAATATTCCTTTAAATATCGTGCCTGGGGGGTGTCTGTAGTATGCCTGTGAAGTGCCACGTGTTTCCCGTGTTTAGAACAGTCCCTGCACAAAATGGCATTTAACGGAAATAACGTCATTTAAAGCTGCTTGCGGTTTTAATGTTATATCTGGTTCCTGCAATATGGTTGAAAATCATTGAGAAAAATGGCATGGGTAGCCCTCCCTGCCCATTACCAGCCCCTTTGGGTCTTGTACGCATATTAAGGGGAACCCCATACCCATATTAAAAAAAGGAAATACGTGTGGCCCCCAGGCCCTATATACTCAGAACAGCAGTATACAGGCGGTGCAAACAAGACAGGGACTGTGTAGGTTTGTTGTGTTAAGTTGAATCTGTTTGTAATTTTCAACCGGTACATTTTTAAAGTGTAGCTCCAGTCAAAAAAACTATTTTTAAGCTTTTTGGAAAACATAGGGAAGGGTTATCACCCCTGTACAATTTGTTTTGCCGGCCGTCTTTTTCAGAGCATGCAGACAGCACGCACAATCTCCTACCGCTGACTGCAAGCTCTATTTAAAACGAGCAAGATAGTTAGCTATATAGGTGGATATAGCGGTGTATACTGCGTTCAGAGCACGCAGACAGCACGCACAATCTCCTAACACTGACTGAAAGCTCTATTTAAAACGAGCAAGATATTTAGCTATATAGGTGGATATAGCGGTGTATACTGCGTTCAGAGCACGCAGACAGCACGCACAATCTCCTAACACTGACTGAAAGCTCTATTTAAAACGAGCAAGATATTTAGCTATATAGGTGGATATAGCGGTGTATACTGCGTTCAGAGCACGCAGACAGCACGCACAATCTCCTAACACTGAATGAAAGCTCTATTTAAAACGAGCAAGATATTTAGCTATATAGGTGGAAATTTTTTATTCCAGGAAACTGCTACCATATTTACAAAAATAACATTTCAAACTATAAAATTACATCATAAACAAACACAGAAAACTTAACAATAAACAACTTAACCAAACTTCTTATGTGTTTTCAACCCTCTGCCCCGGAAGAGTAAGGGGTTATTAACTCTCGAAACTGAGCATCAGTTAGGTTTTCAAGAATTTTATCCCACTTACTACGTTCCTTCAACTTTTTCTTCTTTTTTTTCCCAATGCCACCCTTATTACCTGGCACCGGGCTTTTTGGAACCTCTGCCACCACCCTGGACTCTTGACCATGTTGGAGTACCCCAACCTCCTCACTATCTCCCGTTTCAGACCCCTGCTCATCATCAGACATAGATGAGCCCGAGGACTCCCTCGCTGCCACAGAAGGCCCAGGAGGTGGGGAGGGGGGTACAGGACTAGGGGACCTGAGAGGGCTCCTACTCCTGGAAAGACTTGCACACACAGATTTTTGTCTTACACCTCTTCTTCCAGTAACCCTACCCTGCCTATCCCCCGCCGGACTTCGCTCCCTTCGGGCCGCCACCTTCCCTCTAGGAGCCATACCGGCGGCAGGAACAACAGGAGAGGGGTCCCCAACCTTAGAAACACCAGAAGAGGGAGGGGGTACTTTACTTGGAGGAACCTCTCCCCCAGGGCATCCGCCACCTTCCGCAGGCGCGCCCCCAGCAGATGAGGCAGCGCCCGCAGGTGGGACACCACTGGGACATGGGACCTCCCCGGGAGCAGGGACATCAGTAGGGACATCAGCAGGTCCCGGGGGCCTCTCCCTGTGGGCCCTAGGGCACCTGCTGAATGGATGCCCCATCAGCCCACACAAATTACATTGAATGAGCCCACAGGACTCGCTGAAATGACCAAACTTATTACATTTGGCACAACGCACCACCGTGCAGTCCGCACTGAGGTGGGTTGGGCACCCGCACCGGAAACAGCGGCGGGGCTGACCGGGATAGAATACCAGAATACGATCCCTGCCTATAAAGGCACTACCCGGGATGTGGGCAACGGTGTTACCTTGCCTTCTTAACCTCATTCTGGCATTCCAAGCCCCGGTCCACACCCCGCGCTCATCCAACCCCTTTCTCAGCGGGCCCTGCAGTTGGCCGTGCCTGCTCAACCAAGTACTAATGTCTTCTGGCGGCAGGCTTTCATTGCGCACCAGGACAGTAATACTTTTTACTTCTTCCTGTCTACTTATTGGGAAGACCTTAAACCCTTTCCAGGGATCTGTACCACAAATAAGCCCAAAGGTGGTTAAAAACAACTCCATAATAACCGCGCTTACAAAACTGATATCAAAGTCGCGGGACCCCGCGGGATGAATCACCGCAAAGATTTCCGCGACCTTGATACCTAAGGAGATCACCATGTCTACCACCTGCCCCCTACTAGGGCACTGACCCTCTCCCTCCCACCTCAATTGGACCACATTTCTGCGTTTTCTTTCCGGTCCCCCAGTCCCTCGTGACCATGAATTGGCCCCGGAGAACTGGTCTGCCGGAGGGACCCGGAAATTTCCCGCCCCAAACTGTTCATATATTGGGCCGAGCGGCGCCACAGACCCTGCCACATTGGCATATGAACGCCGTTCGCCCAATGCTGTCAGGAGCTTGACCTCCGGCGACCCCTGCAGAACCCGCCCAGGGACGGACCTCGGGGCAGGAGCTGGCGCAGCCGCCACAGGTGTGGCACCAACAGCATCCTTCCCTGGAACTCTCTTGCTATTACCCTTAGGCTGGACCGAGGACCCAGAAGGCTCTCTTCTATCGGCAGAAGCACCCTGAGCCTGACCTGCCAAAAGCGCATCCCAGTCCTCAGACCACCCTTCACTTAGCTCCATATGGGCCCCACAGGAGTCCACTCTAACTTCCTCCCTCTGGGAACCCTCTAAACTGCGAATAAAGGCTAGTGCCGGATCATTCTCACCCAAAGGCTCCATAGGGCAGTCCCCCCAAGCCACATTCTGCGCCGGACATAAGGAATCACCAGCCGATGCTCCAGACTCCTTTCCCGCATCGGCAGAGGCCCGAGAACCGGAAGCCGCGGAGGACGCGGACCGGAAGTGACGCGTGACCACCTCCGCCGGAACTCCGCCCACATCCGGCGCGCCATTTCCGGAGACCGCGGGAATCGCGGCCCGGAAGTGACGCTCGGCAACCTCCGCCGAGGCTCCTCCCCCCTCTTTCGCGCCATTCCCGGAATTCACCGCCTGATTGGGCTGAATCTTGCTAGAAACACCCCCTGCCTTCCGGGAAGACGGCGTGCTTCTCCCACCCTCCGCCATTGCAGGAGTACTGGTAACAACCCGCTTAGGTACCACTAAACAGTCCGAGCTGGGTTTCCCAGCTTTGGTCTTCCCCTCACCTTGAGGCTGATTTACAGCAGTGATGGCCGACATCTCAGCTGACGGCACATCCTGCTCACAGCTGACTCCAAGGCTCACCGGGGCATTTACAGGTAAGTCCTTTTTTCCTTTAATCTTCTTTCCATCCTTCAACTTGGGGATCTTCACAATCGGGGTTTTTTGTATACACTTTGGGTCATTTGGTGTATCCTCAGGCACCCTGTTTTTTACACCATCACCCACCTTACTGACAGGTAGGGGTACAGATGACACAGAGGCACCCTCCACAACATCCCCTTCTAAGTCCATCACCTCACCGCCAGTCTCTGGAGCTACCACCTCCATTGCTGAGGCACTATCCAAGTCCTTCTTTCCTTCATCTGAACCATGGGCTTTGGCTGTAATGGCCGCTGGCTCCCTATCACCCAGTGGGGTTTCTTCCTCCATAGCCGGGTCTACCTTACTGCTTTTGTCCTCCGCCGCCTGGGAAAGACCACGTCTTCTCACGGCCTGGGAACCTTCCTTATTAGCCACACGAAGGGTCTCAATAATCCCTTGCACTGTCTGTGCACTCTCACTTGTGGGTTCCTCCGCCTCTCTCATGGGCTCCGCCGCCTGTGATAGACGCTGGTTGCGGCGTCTTACCGCTTGAGAGCCTTCATCGCACGCCACTCTCATAACTTTATCTATATTCAACAGAAAGTCCTTTTCGCTTGAGGCACTTTCAATTAGATTTGATAAAAGCTCACCAAGCATGTTACACTGCTCTTTCAGTCCATCTATGACAGGTTTGAATTCTGTTCTCTTCTTGATACCTGATCTGTCGCGTCTATTCCTCAGCTCAGCCAAAACTTTCATTTTCTCGCAGTAACAGCGAGAAGCCTTTACCATTAAGCTCTTGGCTTTTCTTTTCCTCTCCGTAGATTTCTCCACGTCTTCTCCTGGCTGTCTCAGAGACCAGTCAACCAAGTCAAGCTGGTTTTCCAAGTACAGCCTCTCCTCCTCAACGAACTCCAGGAGCTTCAGGGCTCCACGCCTTTCCTCAGGCCGAGAAACAGGCCCCTGGCCTGGGCTGACCGACGCCATCAGCTCCCTGTCCTCCTCCACCACTCTGGAAGTCCTCAGAGCTCAGAGCACGCAGCCAGCACGCACAATCTCCTACCACTGACTGCAAGCTCTATTTAAAACGAGCAAGATATTTAGCTATATAGGTGGATATAGCGGTGTATACTGCGTTCAGAGCACGCAGACAGCACGCACAATCTCCTAACACTGACTGAAAGCTCTATTTAAAACGAGCAAGATATTTAGCTATATAGGTGGATATAGCGGTGTATACTGCGTTCAGAGCACGCAGACAGCACGCACAATCTCCTAACACTGACTGAAAGCTCTATTTAAAACGAGCAACATATTTAGCTATATAGGTGGATATTTTTTTAATCCAAAACTGCTACCGAAATATACAATACTTTACATAAGAAAACCAAACATTAGTTTACATCCACTTGAACATAATACAAACTTACAAAAATACTAGGCTATACAAGGAAATAAAATTTTACATATCCTCATCACTATACTCTTCTCCAGAAGAGAAGAGTATAAGCGCAGCATCCCCTTTGTTACTAGACTCTGACTGGGGCCTTGATTCCACCTCAAGGGGTGGGGCCTTTTTTTTCTTCTTCTTCCCACTCTTCTTTTTAACTGTTACCCAGTTAACCTCCCCCTCTTCATCAGACTGTTCCTTGGGGCGCTTTTGGGCACCCTTCATCGAAACCTCAATCTCCTCCTCCCCTGTCTGACTGTCCCCTGCCGAAGAGTCAGATGAGGAGACCCTAACTGGGCGTCCACCTGGTCGCCGCCTCCGAGGGAGGGGAACAGGACCAGAAGACTGGGGGGCTGGAACCTGAACCACCCCCTCCGAGGGGGGAAGCCCAACCACCCCTTCTTCCTCCACCTCATTTGCAGGTGCTTGAGCAGCCTCCCCAGGCACAGACCTGACCTCTTTAACCTTCTGAGGTATATTACCTTCTTGCTGAGGCTGGGTTTTCCCACGTCTCACCCCAGCCTCAGGGTCAGCACTTTGTTTTTTATTCCCAGGACCCCGCCCAACAGGAGGCGGAGCCTTACTACTGTTTGGTTTATTCCCATCTGCTGTTTCCCCTCTGTAGGCCTTAGGGCATCTACTAAATGGATGTCCCATCTGGTCACAGAGGTTGCAGCAGATCTGATCACATGCCTCCCCCGAGTGCCCGAACCTGTTGCACTTAATGCACCGGACCACTGTGCAGTCAGCACTCAAATGGGTCGGGCACCCACACCTAAAACACAGACGGGGCTGTCCTGGATAGAACACTAGGATCCTGTCCCTTCCCAGAAAAGCACTGCCCGGGACATGCGCAACTGTGCTGCCAGCTCTTTTTAGCTTGATCCTAGTATTCCATGCTCCAGTCCAGACCCCCTTCTCATCACGACACTTGTTTAGAGGACACTGCAACTGGCCGTATCTCCCCAACCAAGTCGCAATGTCCTCTGGGGGCAAACTCTCATTTCTTACCAATATTGTAAGAGTTTTAATATCCTCCTGCCTACTTAGAGGGATCACCCGAAACCCCTTCCAGGGATCAGTTCCCCTAATCATGCCAAAGGCTGTGATAAACAGCTCCATGATGACCGCGTTCATGAAGCTGATATCAAAATCAGGGGAACCAGACGGGTGAATCACCGCATAAAGTTCCTCTACCTTAATACCTAAGGACAGGACCATATCTACCACCTGGCCTCTAGTGGGGCACTGACCACCTCCCTCCCAACGCAACTGTACCACATTTCTCCTCTTACGCTCCGGACCACCAGTCCCTCTTGACCAAGAATTGGCCCCTGAGGACTGATCAGCCGGGGGAACCCGGAAATTCCCGGCCCCAAACTGGTGATAGATGTGGTCCAGAGCCACATTTGCTCCTGCTACTTTAGCATAAGACCGTTTCTCCCTTAAGGCCGTTAGTAACCTTATCTCTGGTGAACCCCTCAAAATAGGCTCAGGGGGAGGGGCTCCTGTCACAGGTACAGAGGGGGGAGCAGACGGTGACACCCTTATCTCCCCAGCACGAGAAGCATTACCCTCCACCCTTTCTACACTCGGATGATTTCCTAAAGGGGTCTCATCCTCTGAACTACAAAGAAGCGTGTTCCAGGCCTCCTTCCACTCTACTTCCATATGAGCCCCGCAGGAGTCTACTGGAACTTGCCCTCCTTCACTTTGGGATCCTTCTAGACCTCTAATATAGTCTAGTGCTGGATTACCCTCATCCAGTTCCCCCATTGGGCAATCTCCCCATGCAATCCCCTGACCAAGTTCCAAACTATCAGACATATCCATATTATTAGAACTGTCAACAACATTTGCGTGAAGCGCTGGACCGGAAGCTGTGTTAACCACCGGCCGGAAATGCTTTCCACGGCCAACTTCCGCTCCCGCTGACATCACTTCCGGCCCTGAATCAACCCCGCGAGAGGCCGATCCGCCTACCGGAAGCGCATCACCCTCCCCCATTGTCTTTACATTAGGCTCACGCCCAACAGACCCGCACTTTTGCCCGCGAAAAGACGGCGTTTTGCTATCAGCAGCCGCCATTACCGCACCACCAGGAGCCTTGCCGCCGGCCGTCACTGTAACCTTCCCCACAGCGGCGGCCAAGCTGGCCTGGCTCTTTACACCACCATTACAACCACCAACCCCCTTCCCCTCTCCCTGAGGTCGGCTTGCAGCAGCGGCAGCCGACAGCTCTGCTGACGGCATGCCCTGCTTACAACTACCGCCCGGGATCACTGGGGACTGCATACAAGGTAAGTCCATTTCTTGTTTGTCTTTCAGTCTTGTTAACTGCACCACTGGTATCTTCACCTTTTCAGAGTCTTTCTTGTTCCTTTGCTGCTTTCCTTCTGCTTCACTGGGACCTACAACGCCACCCGGGATCACAGCCTCACACACAGGCTGATTACCCGTTTTGTCTTTAGGGACACTTTCCACTTTTCCAGGTTTCTCTGCACCTTTACGCACTGGGACTGTCTCTTTGCAGGTCAATGGCTTTCCCACACCCACAGTCTTTTTCACTGGTTTCTCACCGTCCATCTTTCCTTCCACTACTCTTTCTGTCTCTTCACGGGTGGCCTCCTCAGAGGGACCCGCCATTTCCTCCTCTTGCGTTGTGCTTGGGGCTAGACGCTGTCCGCGGCGTCTCCCTGCCTGGGACCCCTCGTCACACGCTACTCTCACCGCCTTCTCCACATTAGATAGGAATTCTTTCTCACTAGAAGCACTGTCAATCAGGTTGGATAACAGCTCACCCATCAAGTTGCACTGCTTCTTCAACCCGTCTATCACCGTCTTGAACTCCTGTCTCTTTACAACACCCGATCTGTCTCTCCGGTTCCTTAGCTCCGCCAGGACCTTCATTTTCTCGCAGTAGCTGCGGGAAGCCTTCACAATTAAGCTTTTAGCTTTCTTTCTTCTGTCTGCAGATTTCTCCGCATCCTCTCCTGGCTGTCTCAGAGACCAATCTGCAAGATCCAGTTGGTTCTCCAAGAACAACCTCTCCTCCTTGACGAGCTCCAGGAGCTTAGGGGCTCCACGTCCTTCATTAGGCTGAGAAACAGGCACCTTGCCTGGGCTGACTGAAGTCATCAGCTCCCTCTCCTCCTCCACCACTCTGGAATTCCTCAGAGATCAGAGCACGCAGCCAGCACGCACAATCTCCTAACACTGACTGAAAGCTCTATTTAAAACGAGCAAGATATTTAGCTATATAGGTGGATATAGCGGTGTATACTGCGTTCAGAGCACGCAGACAGCATGCACAATCTCCTAACACTGACTGAAAGCTCTATTTAAAACGAGCAAGATATTTAGCTATATAGGTGGAAGTTTTTTATTCCAGGAAACTGCTACCATATTTACAAAAATAACATTTCAAACTATAAAATTACATCATAAACAAACACAGAAAACTTAACAATAAACAACTTAACCAAACTTCTTATGTGTTTTCAACCCTCTGCCCCGGAAGAGTAAGGGGTTATTAATTCTCGAAACTGAGCATCAGTTAGGTTTTCAAGAATTTTATCCCACTTACTACGTTCCTTCAACTTTTTCTTCTTTTTTTTCCCAATGCCACCCTTATTACCTGGCACCGGGCTTTTTGGAACCTCTGCCACCACCCTGGACTCTTGACCATGTTGGGGTACCCCAACCTCCTCACTATCTCCCGCTTCAGACCCCTGCTCATCATCAGACATAGATGAGCCCGAGGACTCCCTCGCTGCCACAGAAGGCCCAGGAGGTGGGGAGGGGGGTACAGGACTAGGGGACCTGAGAGGGCTCCTACTCCTAGAAAGACTTGCACACACAGATTTTTGTCTTACACCTCTTCTTCCAGTAACCCTACCCTGCCTATCCCCCGCCGGACTTCGCTCCCTTCGGGCCGCCACCTTCCCTCTAGGAGCCATACCGGCGGCAGGAACAACAGGAGAGGGGTCCCCAACCTTAGAAACACCAGAAGAGGGAGGGGGTACTTTACTTGGAGGAACCTCTCCCCCAGGGCATCCGCCACCTTCCGCAGGCGCGCCCCCAGCAGATGAGGCAGCGCCCGCAGGTGGGACACCACTGGGACATGGGACCTCCCCGGGAGCAGGGACATCAGTAGGGACGTCAGCAGGTCCCGGGGGCCTCTCCCTGTGGGCCCTAGGGCACCTGCTGAATGGATGCCCCATCAGCCCACACAAATTACATTGAATGAGCCCACAGGACTCGCTGGAATGACCAAACTTATTACATTTGGCACAACGCACCACCGTGCAGTCCGCACTGAGGTGGGTTGGGCACCCGCACCGGAAACAGCGGCGGGGCTGACCGGGATAGAATACCAGAATACGATCCCTGCCTATAAAGGCACTACCCGGGATGTGGGCAACGGTGTTACCTTGCCTTCTTAACCTCATTCTGGCATTCCAAGCCCCGGTCCACACCCCGCGCTCATCCAACCCCTTTCTCAGCGGGCCCTGCAGTTGGCCGTGCCTGCTCAACCAAGTACTAATGTCTTCTGGCGGCAAGCTTTCATTGCGCACCAGGACAGTAATACTTTTTACTTCTTCCTGTCTACTTATTGGGAAGACCTTAAACCCTTTCCAGGGATCTGTACCACTAATAAGCCCAAAGGTGGTTAAAAACAACTCCATAATGACCACGCTTACAAAACTGATATCAAAGTCGCGGGACCCCGCGGGATGAATCACCGCAAAGATTTCCGCGACCTTGATACCTAAGGAGATCACCATGTCTACCACCTGCCCCCTACTAGGGCACTGACCCTCTCCCTCCCACCTCAATTGGACCACATTTCTGCGTTTTCTTTCCGGTCCCCCAGTCCCTCGTGACGATGAATTGGCCCCGGAGAACTGGTCTGCCGGAGGGACCCGGAAATTTCCCGCCCCAAACTGTTCATATATTGGGCCGAGCGGAGCCACAGACCCTGCCACATTGGCATATGAACGCCGTTCGCCCAATGCTGTCAGGAGCTTGACCTCCGGCGACCCCTGCAGAACCCGCCCAGGGACGGACCTCGGGGCAGGAACTGGCGCATCCGCCACAGGTGTGGCACCAACAGCATCCTTCCCTGGAACTCTCTTGCTATTACCCTTAGGCTGGACCGAGGACCCAGAAGGCTCTCTTCTATCAGTAGAAGCACCCTGAGCCTGACCTGCCAAAAGCGCATCCCAGTCCTCAGACCACCCTTCACTTAGCTCCATATGGGCCCCACAGGAGTCCACTCTAACTTCCTCCCTCTGGGAACCCTCTAAACTGCGAATAAAGGCTAGTGCCAGATCATTCTCACCCAGAGGCTCCATAGGGCAGTCCCCCCAAGCCACATTCTGCGCTGGACATAAGGAATCACCGGCCGATGCTCCAGACTCCTTTCCCGCATCGGCAGAGGCCCGAGAACCGGAAGCCGCGGAGGACGCGGACCGGAAGTGACGCGTGACCACCTCCGCCGGAACTCCGCCCACATCCGGCGCGCCACTCCCAGAGACCGCGAGAATCGCGGCCCGGAAGTGACGCTCGGCAACCTCCGCCGAGGCTCCTCCCCCCTCTTTCGCGCCATTCCCGGAATTCACCGCCTGATTGGGCTGAATCTTGCTAGAAACACCCCCTGACCTCCGGGAAGACGGCGTGCTTCTCCCACCCTCCGCCATTGCAGGAGTACTGGTAACAACCCGCTTAGGTACCACTAAACAGTCCGAGCTGGGTCTCCCAGCTTTGGTCTTCCCCTCACCTTGAGGCTGATTTACAGCAGTGATGGCCGACATCTCTGCTGACGGCCCATCCTGCTCACAGCTGACTCCAAGGCTCACCGGGGTATTTACAGGTAAGTCCTTTTTCCCTTTAATCTTCTTTCTATCCTTCAACTTGGGGATCTTCACAATCAGGGTTTTTTGTATACACTTTGGGTCATTTGCTGTATCCTCAGGCACCCTGTTTTTTACACCATCACCCACCTTACTGACAGGTAGGGGCACAGATGACACAGAGGCACCCTCCACAACATCCCCTTCTAAGTCCATCACCTCACCACCAGTCTCCGGAGCTACCACCTCCATTGCTGAGGCACTATCCAAGTCCTTCTTTCCTTCATCTGAACCATGGGCTTTGGCTGTAATGGCCGCTGGCTCCCTATCACCCAGTGGGGTTTCTTCCTCCATAGCCGGGTCTACTTTACTGCTTTTGTCCTCCGCCGCCTGGGAAAGACCACGTCTTCTCACGGCCTGGGAACCTTCCTTATTAGCCACACGAAGGGTCTCAATCCCTTGCACTGTCTGTGCACCCACACTTGTGGGTTCCTCCGCCTCTCCCATGGGCTCCGCCGCCTGTGATAGACGCTGGTTGCGGCGTCTTACCGCTTGAGAGCCCTCATCGCACGCCACTCTCATAACTTTATCTATTCTCAACAGAAAGTCCTTTTCGCTTGAGGCACTGTCAATTAGTTTTGATAAAAGCTCACCAAGCATGTTACACTGCTCTTTCAGTCCATCTATGACAGGCTTGAATTCTGTTCTCTTCTTGATACCTGATCTGTCGCGTCTATTCCTCAGCTCGGCCAAAACTTTCATTTTTTCGCAGTAACAGCGAGAAGCCTTTACCATTAAGCTCTGGGCTTTTCTTTTCCTCTCCGCAGATTTCTCCACGTCTTCTCCTGGCTGTCTCAGAGACCAGTCAACCAAGTCAAGCTGGTTTTCCAAGAACAGCCTCTCCTCCTCAACGAACTCCAGGAGCTTCAGGGCTCCACGCCTTTCCTCAGGCCGAGAAACAGGCCCCTGGCCTGGGCTGACCGACGCCATCAGCTCCCTGTCCTCCTCCACCACTCTGGAAGTCCTCAGAGCTCAGAGCACGCAGCCAGCACGCACAAGCTCCTAACACTGACTGAAAGCTCTATTTAAAATGAGCAAGATATTTAGCTATATAGGTGGATATAGCGGTGTATACTGCGTTCAGAGCACGCAGACAGCATGCACAATCTCCTAACACTGACTGAAAGCTCTATTTAAAACGAGCAAGATATTTAGCTATATAGGTGGATATAGCAGTGTATACTGCGTTCAGAGCACGCAGACAGCACGCACAATCTCCTAACACTGACTGAAAGCTCTATTTAAAACGAGCAAGATATTTAGCTATATAGGTGGATATAGCGGTGTATACTGCGTTCAGAGCACGCAGACAGCATGCACAATCTCCTAACACTGACTGAAAGCTCTATTTAAAATGAGCAAGATATTTAGCTATATAGGTGGATATAGTGGTGTATACTGCGTTCAGAGCACGCAGACAGCATGCACAATCTCCTAACACTGACTGAAAGCTCTATTTAAAACGAGCAAGATATTTAGCTATATAGGTGGATATAGCGGTGTATACTGCGTTCAGAGCACGCAGACAGCATGCACAATCTCCTAACACTGACTGAAAGCTCTATTTAAAACAAGCAAGATATTTAGCTATATAGGTGGATATAGCGGTGTATACTGCGTTCAGAGCACGCAGACAGCATGCACAATCTCCTAACACTGACTGAAAGCTCTATTTAAAATGAGCAAGATATTTAGCTATATAGGTGGATATAGCGGTGTATACTGCGTTCAGAGCACGCAGACAGCACGCACAATCTCCTAACACTGACTGAAAGCTCTATTTAAAACGAGCAAGATATTTAGCTATATAGGTGGATATAGCGGTGTATACTGCGTTCAGAGCACGCAGACAGCATGCACAATCTCCTAACACTGACTGAAAGCTCTATTTAAAACAAGCAAGATATTTAGCTATATAGGTGGATATAGCGGTGTATACTGCGTTCAGAGCACGCAGACAGCACGCACAATCTCCTAACACTGACTGACAGCTCTATTATAAAAGATAGATATATCGCTAGATATATAGGTGAATATAACGGTGTATACTGCGGTCAGGGCACGCAGACAACAACCACTACAGAAGAGCAAGAACGAAAAATCGGCCGATAACGATCGGTGTATACTGTGTTGAAGGTACACAGAACACCCACTAACTGCTACAGATGCCAACACACTACACAAGGCCGCCGCATTGGCGGCCTTATATAGTGTGGGGCGTGTACTACACAGCCTGAGCTATGATTGGCCACAGGCATCCTGCCTGTGGCCAATCATGGCTCTCCTCGCTGCCGGCGCTGTGATTGGCCAAGCATGTGGGGTCACAGTGCATGCTTGGCCAATCATGAGCCAGCAATGCACTGCGCCATCGCAGTGCATTGTGGGCCGTGAGCTCCACACGAATTTGGTGCGAACGGCCCATAACGTTCGGAATTCGCAGAACGGGCGAACAGCCGATGTTCGAGTCGAACGTATGTTCGACTCAAACACAAAGCTCATCCCTAATCACACATGTCATTTTTGATTTGAACACTTGCCTCCCCACTGAACAGAACACTGCAGCAAGGCAAGCCCTTTTTAGCACAAACAGGGAATCTCACATTTGGGGTCACTTCCACTCTCGTGTGCACAGTTACATAGTCAGTCTTTCTCACCCAGTCTGCAGACTTGGAGTCATATGCATTACTACGAGCAACTGCTCTCCTCTTGAACTTCCAGTCAGCATGTTGCTCTCTCCTGCAGTATTTCCCCATGCAGTTACCAGGTGGAATGAAAGACTCTCAGGCTCCCCAGCCCCATTTGTGGGAACAGTGAGCCACCTCTTCATATGAGCCCCACCATCCAGACAATAATTCACTGGTTGCTATGGGAGACTGCATTCTCCCTGCAGAGCTTCTCCAGCAAGTGTAACAATCCTCTTGAGCCCACCAGCTAGGACTCTAATCAGGATCATTCAACCATTCACCATAGGTCTCACAATTGAACTTGCATTTGTTGTTATGGGCAACAACATGTATCTTTGCAGCAACAGAATTCCTTCCAAATTTTTTTGGGAGTACTGCCCCCTTATAGCTGAGACGGATGATTGGTAAGGATGAAGTGGGTGCAAGCAACCATTGAAAGCAAGAAGCAGTCACGTTTGAACACCCTTAAAATTCAGCATTCGGGCAGAAAACAAATAATTTAAGATAGTCCTATTTAATGATGCATTCATATATCATAATAAGATTAGACAAAAAGTGCACAGATAGTAATATAGCATTCATCTGAAAAAGCAATTGAACCTCAACTGCGCAAACTCTGCGCAAAGTGAAAATAAATAAAATAATTAAATAAAGTAATTTTAGAACAATATAATAAAGAAAAAAACATACAAAAGAGCTGCACCCTATACAAGTGAAGTGAAAGAAAAAACACCTTATTGAATAGTGACAATAATTTTAGGGGCGCTCTGAACGTGTAAATTATTTAGAACATATCAATACTCAACATATCAACAATATAAAATGACACCAATAATAAATATTCCAATCGTGATCTCATCACCATAGAAAAAATATATAAATAACACCAAGGACTAGTTTAACATTCAAAGAAAGTCCTGATAAAAGTGTCTTTACGAATTCCTTAATGAAAATACTCAGATGAGCGAAGTGCAAATGAAAAGAATATAAACTGTGGTATAACAGTAGATCCAAGGGGCTTGCGACTCCCTCCACCGAAAAAGCAGCACCATACCACTCGTGAAGATAACAAGTCCAAACTGCTTACCAGATTTGTTTGACCACTTTAATTAAAAAGTAAGTCAAACAACGCCTGTACAGGTAAATGCCTGCTCATATAGATGCTGGTTGAAATAACACAGGATAAAACGTCCCCCTTCACAGACTCAGGCGGTATGTATATAAAAGAGCACAAAAAAAATCCATAGCGTGATACTGATTTTAATAAAAAATATATAAAACAGACAGCCAAATGGCTCCTTACATAATCGTGTGCGTTCCAGGCAGTCAGACCGACAACCAGAAAGCCGGAAATGGCGTCAGAAACGTGACCAAGGTACCGCTCCGACATACGTTTCGTTGTTAACCTCTTCCGATTGGAGAGTGGTCTCAAGGCGTAACAAAGCCACCAGCAGCACTGAAGGTGCGTTACAAAAGAACGCTGGATGCAGGACAGGCCAGTATCTTAATTGCATACTGTGCAAGCTCTGGCCAGTGATCCATCCTCAAGACCCAGTAAGCCAGAGGATTTTCGATGGGAAAGGTGTCCAAGTCTGACCTTGCCCCTAGGTATTCCTGCACCATGTAAATCAGACGTTGGCGATGGTTGCTGGAACCGATCATACCTTGGGGCTGCGGACTAAAAAATTGTCTGAATGCATCGGTCAGACAGCCACCTTCTCCACCGCTCCTTCTGACCGATGCCTCAGCAACACGTTGTCCAGGACCAGGAGTTTGTGACCTCCAAGTCTCTGGGAACGCTTTGCACAGACCTTTCTGCAAGGCCTCCTGGAGATGTCTCATCCTCTACTCCCTCTTCGATGGCAAGATAAGGTCGGCAACCTTACCCTTGTACCGTGGATCAAGGAGAGTGGTCAGCCAGTAATGGTCCTTCTCCTTGATCCGAAGAATACGAGGATCCTTCCGCAGGCTTTACAGGATCAGGGAGGCCATGCAGCATAGGTTAGCTGAGGCATTTGGTCCGGAGTCCTCTGGGTCACTAAGGACAACATGATCCGCAGCCACCTCCTCCCAGCCACGTACAAGTCCACGGGTTTCTTGGGACTGTAACTCATCCCTACAAGTCTGCTGCTGCTGCTGCTGCTGATGCTGAGTGCCAGCCTCCACCTCCATGCTGACACAATCATCCTCCTCCTCTTCCTCCTCCTCCTCCTCTTCCTGTGTGATGGGTGGGACAGCAGGAACACTGTCTGGATAAAGGGGGCCCTGAGAGGTAAGGAAGTCCTCCTCTTCCTGCCTCTGTTCTGCCTCAAGTGCCCTGTCCATTATTCCACGCAGTGTATGCTCCAACAGGTGGACAAGAGGTACAGTGTCACTGATGCATACACCGTCACTGCTCACCATCCTTGTGGCCTCCTCAAATGGTGACAGGACAGTGCATGTATCCCTGATCATGCCCCACTGGCATGGTGAGAAAAAACCGAGCTCCCCTGACCCTGTCCTGGTGCCGTAGTTGCACAGGTACTCATTGATGGCCCTCTGCTGCGCATGCAGCTGCTGCAGCATGGCCAACGTTGAGTTCCACCTGGTGGGCATGTCACATATAAGGCGGTTCTTGGGCAGGTTCAACTCTTTTTGGAGCTCAGCCAGCTGAGCACAGGCATTAAATGATCGCCAAAAATGCGCACAGACTTTCCTGGCCTGCTTCAGGACATCCTGTAAGCCCGGGTACCTGCCCAAGAACCGCTGCACCACCAGGTTAAGGACGTGAGCCACACAGGGCACATGGGTCAATTGTCCCTGTCGGAGGGCGGAGAGGAGGTTGGTGCCATTGTCGCAAACCACCATTCCAGGCTTAAGCTGGCGTGGTGTCAACCACCTCTCGGCCTGCCCCTGGAGAGCTGACAAAATATCTGCCCCAGTGTGGCTCCTGTCCCCCAAACAAACCAGCGCAAGCACGGCATGGCATCGTTTTGCCTGCGTACTTGCGTAGCCCCTTGAACGGCTATGGAGCACCGCTGGTTCTGAGGACAGAGCACTGGAAGAGGCCATGGAGGAAGAAGAAGAGGAGGGGGTGGAGGAGAGAGGTGTGTCACAACCAGTAGTAGCATTTTGGAGGCGTGGTGGCGGAACAACCTCCAACACTACTGCACCTTGTCCTGCATCCTACCCAGCTGCCAGAAGAGTGACCCAATGGGGCATGAAAGACAGGTAACGTCCCTTTACATGCCTGCTGGACCATGAGTCAGCGGTAATATGCACCTTACCGCTGACCGCCCTGTCCAGCGAGGCAAGGACATTGCCTTCCACATGCCGGTAGAGAGCCGGAATCGCCTTCCGTGAGAAAAAGCGACGTTTGGGGACCTGCCACTGAGGAACCGCACATTGTACAAACTCACGGAAGGGGGCCGAGTCTACCAACTGAAAAGGCAGCAGTTGAAGTGCTAGCAATTTAGCCAAGCTAGCATTGGGCATGTGGATGGCTGGGAGTGAACTTCTTTCGACGGTCCAGCAGCTGGGGCAGGGAAATTTGCCTGCTATAATCAGACGTGGGTGTACTGCTAGCAGAGTGCCCGGAAGCACTTGGCTGTGACACACCTAATTCTACACCTTCATTCCTCTCAGAGCAGGTTTCAGAGAGGACTGAAGGTATAGTGGGGTTGGAGATGCCAGCTGATGAGGAGCAAGGAGCGGTCCGCTTTGTTCTTTGGTGTGGGTCTTTGAGGTACGCTTGTCAACGAGCTGCATGGCAGGTCAACATATGTCTGGTCAAGCATGTGGTGCCCAAGCGGCTGATGTTTTGGCCACACGAGATACACTTGAGACATATGTTGCAAATAGCAGCGGTGCAATCTGATGCACTCGTCTCAAAAAAAGGCCCACACCAAAGAACTTTTAGAATAACACGCAGAGGCAGCGCCCTGCACAGGCGGAGCTCTGTGGTGTGATTCAGTCAGTGTGCTGCCCCTAAGCTGGCCCCCGGAGGGCATCCTGCCTCGTTGGACCTGTGCCTCCTCCTACTCCTCCTCTCTCTTACCAGGCACCAATGTGGAGTCAGTGCCCTCATCATCTCTTCCCTCTTCATCGCTGGCGCAAACCTTGCAGTATGCTGCAACTTGTGGAACATGACTGCCAGATTGCTGTCCTTCTTGAGCATCCCCTCTCTCTGCGCTCACGCTACTGCCTTCCTCTAGCTGGGTATCATCATCAGAGCCTACAAAACACTGGGCATCCTCCTGGAGCATGTACCCAACACTGTGCTCAAAGAGTTCAGGAGACTCCTCAGGAGGACGTGGTGGGTCTAGGGAAGCAGTCACTGATGATGACATTGAGACGAGGGAAGGCGATGCATTGGCAGCTGCTTTGCTAGTACCCTGAGCCTGGGTGAGAGAGGATGAGGAGGATGAAGAGGGCTTGGTCATCCACTCTACCAAGTCTTTGGCATGATGCTGCTCAACACGTCCAGCTGCCGAAAAGAAGGACAAGCGTGTCCCATGGCCACGTGCTGATGATGACAATGCACTGCGTCCACGACCAGCACTGTTGTCTCTAGACACAGAGCCGGCTTGCCCTCTTTTATCGGATCGCGCCTGTCTGCCCCTCCTTGTTGGCCTTCCAGACATGGTAATGGCCTGAAGGGAGATGGGAAAACCAGCAATTGGGTACTGTATATTGTGCTGGAGGCACACAACACCCACTAACTCCTGCAGATGCCTTTATTATAGAACAGGAATTAAAGGGTAGATACTGGTGTATACCAACTAACTCCTGCAGATGGCAGATGGCTCAATTAGAGAAGAGCTATATAGGTGGATAATGGTGTATACTGCGGTCAGGGCACTCAGACAACACCCACAATCTCCTACAACTGACTGCAAGCTCTATTACAGAAGAGCAATATAGCTAGCTATATAGGTGGATATAATGGTGTATAGTGCGGTCAGGGCACGCAGACAACACGCACAATCTCCTACAACTGACTGCAAGCTCTATTACAGAAGAGCAATATAGCTAGCTATATAGGTGGATATAATGGGGTATAGTGCGGTCAGGGCACGCAGACAACACGCACAATCTCCTACAACTGACTGCAAGCTCTATTACAGAAGAGCAATATAGCTAGCTATATAGGTGGATATAATGGTGTATAGTGCGGTTAGGGAACGCAGACAACACGCACAATTTCCTACAACTGACTGCAAGCTCTATTACAGAAGAGCAATATAGCTAGCTATATAGGTGGATATAATGGTGTATAGTGCGGTCAGGGCACGCAGACAACACGCACAATCTCCTACAACTGACTGCAAGCTCTATTACAGAAGAGCAACATAGCTAGCTATATAGGTGGATATAATGGTGTATAGTGCGGTCAGGGCACGCAGACAACACGCACAATCTCCTACAACTGACTGCAAGCTCTATTACAGAAGAGCAATATAGCTAGCTATATAGGTGTATATAATGGTGTATAGTGCGCTCAGGGCACGCAGACAACACGCACAATCTCCTACAACTGACTGCAAGCTCTATTACAGAAGAGCAATACAGATCGCTATATTAGGTGGATATAATGGTGTATACTGCGCTCAGGGCACGCAGACAACACCCACAAACTCCTGCAGATTGCTAAAAGCTCAATTACAGAAGAGCAAGAATGCTAAAACGGCTGATAACGAACGGTGTATACTGTGTTGAAGGTACACAGAGAACACCCACTAACTCCTACAGACACCAACACACTACACAAGGCCGCCACGCTGGCGGCCTTATATAGTGTGGGGCGTGTACTATAAAGCCTGAGCTATGATTGGCCACAGGCATCCTGCCTGTGGCCAATCATGGCTCTCCTCACTGCCGGCGCTGTGATTGGCCAAGCATGCGGGGTCACAGTGCATGCTTGGCCAATCATGAGCCAGCAATGCACTGCAATGGCGCAGTGCATTATGGGCCGTGAGCGCCACACGAATTTGGTGCAAACGGCCCATAATGTTCGGTATTCGCTGAACGTGCGAACAGCCGATGTTCGAGTCAAACGTATGTTCGAGTCGAACATCAAGCTCATCCCTAGTTAGCAGTTCAATAAAAAATAGCTTCTATGTGACCTTGAGAAGGAAGAGGAACATCCCAATTTGGAAGTCCACAAAAAAATGACTTATGTGTGCACCTGTAGGAGAGGAGAAAGAGCAGAAAGGCACATTAGTTGTGTTTCTTTTCAGGCAAATGGCTGCTCTGTGACTGAAAGGATCTAAAAGAGAAATAGTTTGATGATCATTTCAGTACCTTCAGCACCATTTCACCACTAGTGTTTTGAAAAGGATGACTTGGCAAAGAGCAGCCGGCCTATGGCTGTAGAAGTCAATGCTTCCCCTTCCACCTGGCCGTAGAATTCCCCCTTCCTTTTTCCTGCCTTTCCCTTCCTCTTTTCACCAGTCATGTCCCCTGCATTGTGGACAGGCATCCTTTTTTATTTTTGCATAGTAAAAAAAACATATATTGTTCTAGTAAATTTCTTTTGCTGCCTGTTATTGCTATTAAAAAAAAAGAGTCAATTTGTACATACTGTTAAATAAATCTACCAGCTTCACATGCAGAACCTACTCCACTGACTTTAGGCCTACCTTTCCCTTTTTTTAAAAATTTTAGCAGGTGGGAGGGGTGGGAGAATTGTAAATTTGCAATATTATGGTGCACTTTATCACACAATTTTGCATTGTGTATGAGCAGCTTTGGCTGTGTCAGACACTAGTGTACACTGACAAAAGTATTACCCCCAAAAAATCATAGTATAACAAGATATACCTTCACAAAATAGAAACATGACTTGCCCTTGAGTAGGAGGAGAAGGAGAAGGGCACAGCGTTCTGCCTATTTATTGTTCATGTTAAAGCGTTTGTTACCCCAACACTTCATATTCCTGATATGTGCCAACTGTAACATGTACTTGTATGAGAAAGCACCCTGTTCTCTTTGTATTGCTTCCCTTATATGTTTCCTGGTGTTCCTGCTAATCCCCTTGCTTTCCTACTAAAAACTGGCCACACTAAGCAGGAGAAGACACTATGGTCAGTTCTCTAGCTATGCTGGGAACTCAGTGTACTCTCCTCCAATAATCAGACTCGTCCTGACCCCTGTGCAGACATTTACTGGGAAGCTTGGTGTGCTGCTGCTTCTTCAACCACTAGCTCTTATGCAAGGGGTAGCTCTTATGCAGCTGAGAACAGAGGGAGTGTGATTTTTTGTATAGCCAAGGTCAGCTATTATGCTTATAAGTTAGAGACATTTTCTGTGTTGTTAATGTGGGGTTGGCTTCCTCTAGTGTTTGCTGGACTCTATGTGTGAATTTCTTCTCTTCCTGTGTGAGGACCCAGAGCAAAGCATCACGGAACGTGTAGTTCAGAATGCTGACATGAAACTGCCAGAAGGACTGATATGAACTACAAGGAACAGAATGCTGAGTGCACAGAACAGACTGCTGGGAGAGGATATAAAAAGGGCTGGCGTGGCCTAGATCAGCCTATCTGGACACCATTTTGGCTCTGCCAGCAGGAGGTCTGTGTGACAGGGAGTTTACTGACGATTTGTGGCCTACACAGTGGGGAGCCAGACAGCTATACCCAAAGGGATCTCTGCGGACAGCATCGCTTCTTCAGTGCAGTGGACCGGCGGGTGTTTCAGGTCATCCAGAGGCACCTGCAATTTAGATTCCAGTAAGCTGCAGCGTGGCGCGGCGGCTGCCATTTTCCAGAGCAAAGACACAGAGAGAGTTCTGGCTGTAGTCTTTCCATCATCTGCACCGTTATTTAATCCATCTGAGATTTGGCGTGGTGAGCGGGCATAGCCCATATCATAGCTAAGGGCACTGCTGTTAAACAACACTCACACAGTTTAGCTGGTGGTACTAGTCCCACGGAAGTTAAAGTCTCTGTTATAACGGACACAGCCAGTAGATGCCTATGCTCAGTACATATTACTGATTTCAGTAGCAATATCAGATGACATCTTTAGGATTATAAAAAGAAGGAAGCTATACTAATACCAAGATAAGTCACAGCTTTGCTAACTTTGCTACACCTTTGCTTTTTGGATCACTTTATTTACAACTTAAAAGAGGCTAGCTGAAGACATCTGGTTTTCAAGGAATACCCTTTCTCACCTTTTTATAATTTTCTCTCCTCATCTGCTCAAATTGCATTGAACTGCTAAAGGGAGCCATCCTATTGAATATAATATTGTTTATATTGTTTTCAGTAATGTGCAGGATTGCTGGCCTGTGAGTTAAAGTGTTTGTAAACCCTTACAACCAACTTTGACCTACAGGTAAGCCTAGATTAAGGCTTACCTGTAGGTCCAAGAAATATCTCCTAAACCTACACGGTTTAGGACATATTTGCCGAAAGACAAGCACTGCTGTCTATGGCGCATGCACCGTAGACAGCGGCGCGCAGGCGCACTGAGCGCGCCGTGGTCAATGGCGATATGCCGCGGTGGCGGCTCCCTGCGCATGTGCGGGAGTGACGTCATCGCGGCTTCGCCGAATGACAGCGGCGGAGCAGCGAGACCCACCGAGAAGATGGATGCGCCAGACTACAGGGGACAGCGGTGACTTCGCTGGCTCCTGTGTCAAGTAAGTGACACATAATGGACTACTATGTGATGCATAGTAGTCCATTATGCTTTACCTTTGCAGGGAATGAAAGAGGAAGTAAACTCATCAGGGTTTACTTCCTCTTTAAGGACTGGTCAGAAGGGAGAGATCTGACACATAAGATATTGTGGCAGGTGTCTACTCTCCTGTTAACCTGTTCACATAGGTCACTGTATTGAGTTAATATTTGTGTTCATTCACAATTCAGGGAACTTTACACCAATATATTGTGTTTACTAGATAAGCTTGAGATAAAGGGCAGTGTATACAGGAATATATATATATACTATTATTATTATTATTATTCAGGATTTATATAGCGCCAACAGTTTGCGCAGCGCTTTACAATATGAGGGCAGACAGTACACTTACAATACAAATCAATACAGGAGGGATCAGAGGGCCCTGCTCGCTAGAGCTTACAATCTTGAAGGGAGGGTCAAGTTGAAACAAAAGGTATTAACTGTGGGGGGGATGAGCTGATGGAGAAAATGAAAATACAGTTAGGTGTGGGTGGGGTAGGCTTCTCTGAAGAGAAGTGTTTTTAGGGATCGTCTAAAAGCTAATAAAGTAGGAGATAAGCGGACAGATTGGGGTAGGGCATTCCATAGGATTGGGGAGGCTTTGGAAAAGTCCTGGAGGCGAGTATGGGAGGAGGTGATGAGGGAGCTAGAGAGCAGGAGGTCTTGAGAGGAACGAAGAGGACGAGTAGGTTGGTATTTAGAGACTAAGCTAGTGATGTAGCTGGGGGCAGAGTTGTGGATGGCTTTGTATGTAATTGTTAGTATTTTGAATTTAATTCTTTGGCTGAGTGGAAGCCAGTGGAGGGACTGACAGAGAGGAGCAGCAGACACCGAGCGATTGGTAAGGTGGATGAGTCTGGCAGCGGCATTCATAATGGATTGGAGAGGTGATAGACTATGTAGAGGTAAGCCAATGAGAAGGGAGTTGCAATAGTCGAGGCGAGAGATGACCAGCGAGTGAATTAGGGCCGGTTCACACTGCAGGCGATGCGAGGCGACACCGACTTGCCTCGCCGCGACCTGCCGCGACCTTAGCGGCAACTTGCAGATGACTTCTGTATAGAAGTCAATGCAAGTCGCCCCGAGGTCGCCCAAAAGTAGTACAGGAACCTTTTTTCTGAGTCGGAGCGACTCGAGTCGCTCCTCTCAGAACGGTTCCATTGTACAGAACGGGGGCGACTTGTAAGATAGCGGCGAGGCGAGTCGTGTCGCCTCGCATCGCCCGCAGTGTGAACCGGCCCTTAAGAGCTTTGTTGTCTCATTGGTTGCAGAGGTTGAGGCGGCAGGATTTGGACAGTGATTGGATGTGTTGCTTGAAGGAGAGTTCAGAGTCCAGGACTACACCTAGAACCTTGGCATGAGGGGATGGGCTTATGGTTGTGCCATCAATTTTGACAGTGAGATCAGGGGAAGGGGCATATGAGGGAGGAAAAATTGTAAGTTTGGTTTTGGATAGATTGATTTTGAGGAAGTGGTGTGACATCCAGACTGATATATCTGATAGTAAATTAGTGATACGTGAGGAGACAGAGGGAGTGAGCTGAGGGGTAGAGAAATAGATTTGGGTGTCGTCAGCATAGAGGTGGTATTGGAAGCCGTGGGAGGCTATCAGTTGACCCAGGGAGGAGGTATAGATTGAAAATAGGAGTGGTCCAAGAACAGAACCTTGGGGGACCCCAACAGAGAAAGGAAGAGGAGAGGAGGAAGTAGAGTTGTAAGAAACGCTAAAGGTGCGGTTGGATAAGTAGGAAGAGAACCATCGTAGAGTACAGTCACGGAGACCAAAGGTGTGGAGTTTTTTGAGAAGGAGGGGGTGGTCAACCGTATCAAAGGCAGCAGAGAGGTCCAGGAGGAGGAGTACAGAATAATGTCGATTGGTTTTGGCCGTTAGTAGATCGTTTGTTAGTTTTAGGAGAGCAGTTTCTGTGGAGTGTTGAGGACGAAATCCAGACTGATGGGGATCAAGAAGGCTATTATCAGCGAGGTGGACGCTCAGTCGGTTGTAGACCGGACATTCGAGTAGTTTGGATAAAAAGGGGAGCAAGGAGATGGGGCATAGGTTGTTCGGATTAGATGGGTCCAGTGAGGGTTTTTTAAGTATGGGTTTGACAAGTGCATGTTTTAGAGAGTTGGGGAAGATGCCAGAAGAGAGGGAGAGATTGAAGATGTGAGTTAGAGAGTGTAGCATAGAGTCAGAGGGTGAACGCAGCATTTGCGAGGGAACAGGATCCAGAGGGCAGGTGGTAAGGTGGACATTACCAAGTAGTTTAGCAACTTCGTCTATAGTGGTGGGGTTGAAAGAGGGAAGTAATGATTGTGCCTGTGGGCATGATGTGTAAAGCGAGGAGGGTATCAGAACAGTAGAAATCTCCACGCGAATTGTATCAATCTTCTGTTTGAAGTGATTAGCAATCTCCTGGGCAGTGAGTGAGTTGGCGGGTGGAGGCGGTGGAGGACGAAGTAGAGAGTTGAAATTAGAGAAGAGTTGACGGGGACGGGATGATAGGTTGCTGATGAGAGTGATAAAATAGTTCTGCTTGGCAGAGAGGAGGCTAGAATTGTAATTTTGGAGGGCAGATTTATATTGGTTGAAATCTCTCTGAGACTTGGTCTTGCGCCACAGGCGCACATGAGCACGACTAAGTTTTTTCAGACTTCTAGTGGCATCTGTTTGCCAAGGTTGAAGGGGTCTGGGCTTGATTCTGTGTGTAGTGAGGGGGGCCAGTGAGTCCAGAGAGGCCAGAAGTGAAGTGTTGTAGACAGAAGTGGCTAGGTTGGTGCAGGATAGGGGTGAGATTTTGTCGTAGAGGTTGTCAATAGCAGAGTAGAGAAGAGAAGGCTTGAGATGACGTAGGTTTCTGCGGGTAACTTTAATGCGGTTGGAGGGAGAGGAGGTGAAGGAGAGGGAGAGAGTGAAACTAATAAGGTGGTGATCAGAGAGAGGGAATGGATAGTTAGAGAGGTTGCATGGAGTGCAAAGGTGAGAGAAAACGAGGTCAAGGATATTGCCTTCGGAGTGAGTAGGAGCGTGTATCCACTGTTTCAGGTCAAAGGAGGAGGTTAGGCTGAGAAGTTTAGAAGGGGCAGAAGTGTTAGTATTAATAGGGATGTTGAAGTCCCCGAGAATGATTGTGGGGATTTCAGAAGAAAGAAAGTAGGGTAGCCAGGCAGAGAAGTCATCAAGAAATGTTGATACTGGTCCAGGGGGCCTGTAGATCACGGCTATTCTTAAAGAAATTGGAGTGAAGAGACGAATGCAGTGTGCTTCAAAAGAGGAGAGTGACAGAGAGGGAGGTGGCTGAAGTACCTGGAAGGTGCTATGTGGGGCTAGAAGGATTCCAACACCTCCTCCCTTATGTCCATTGGATCTAGGGGAGTGAGTCCAAAGAAGACCACCATGGGATAGGGCCGCAGAAGATGCAGTGTCTGATTCGTGGAGCCAGGTTTCGGTGATGGCGAGTAGGTTAAATGAGTTGGCGATAAAGATATATATATGTATCTTGTGTTTTGATACTACAGTAAACATATTTGAAATGTTTCTTTAATATTGTGTGTGTCTCTATTTACTACCACAGCTGGTGACATGATGGAACCCAGGGTGTCATAAGTAAGGGAGGATTTGCAGAGTTGAGGTAATCAGTGGAGTACAGAGTCTATTGGCAGCCCTTATGGGGGTCCTGCTATGTTTGTGAGAAAGGAAAAAGGGTACTTGGATTTTTTTTATATATCTATTCACAAATATTTTGCCTTTTATTTATTTTTTACCTGGGTTGTTTTACCAGGCAGGGGAGGACTGACCATTCAGCTACTTGGGCACTGCCTGAGGGCCCTGGGCCACTAGGGGGCCCCATCAGGGTTGCCAGCCTCACTAAAACCAGGGACAGTATGTAAAAATCTGTGTTTTTTTTTTACATCTGTCTCTGAAATGTCCCTTACCGACATCCCTTTGGTCTAAAAATCCCGAGATTATAGCTGCCCCACCTCTCCAGAACCTTCTCAGCCAATAGAAACTGTCTACTGTCTGTCTGTGTATACTGTGTGTACAAGTATGTGTATACTGTGTGATTGTATACTGTGTGTATGTGTTTTTGTATACTGTGTGGCCCCATAATCTCTGATTGCCTGGGGGCCCCATAATCTCCTATTGCCCGGAGGCCCCATGAGTTGTCAGTCCGCCCCTGTTACCAGGTGATCATTTACAATCACTTTACGCTAGGGTTTTTGTCCCAGATGGATGAACCTTCTTATTCCTTAAACTTTATGTACAGTCAAAAGTTTTTTGTTTTTTTTATTGTAGTACTAGATAGATTAGAGAATGATTAGAACACTTCCAATGTTTTTTATTGCTGTCTGTGTCCCCACTGGGTGGATTCACCTTTTCTATTTGCCCTTGTGACCATTTTAAATTATATAGAAAGCAGTGGGAAATCCAAAACTTTGCAGTTGTCACCAGAACATTAGGTGCATCTTCCAGTAGAGACATCTGTTTTTCCTGTTTCCATGACATCATCCTAAGAAGGGAATTCTCTCATATTGTTATATTGTGGAGATTTCCTCTTACTTCCCAGGTGTTTACAGCACAGGAAATGGAGAAAAATCTCCCCAATGGGTGACAGATAACAAGAGATAACTGACAAGAATTTAAACCATTCCTTAGTCCATGCAAAACTAAAAAACAGAAAATTGTTTCATACTTACCGTTATTTTCTTTTCCTGGTGCCTATCCATGACATACCTGTGACAAGCTCCACCTTTGCTCCACCCTGATGACCAGTGAATATTATAAAAGAAAAGGATTAGTGCACTCCCCGCATTCTACGTAATATAGCATACCGAGGGTGGGATTGTATGCTGCCATGGATAGGCACCAGGAAAAAAAAATTAGGGCAAGTATGAAACAATTTTCTGATTTCCTGGTGCCTCCATGGCAACATACTTGTGACAAATAACTAGCTGAAATGGGTGGGCTGATGCATAGTAAAAGGTTTATTTGAAAAAGGATTTAAAATAGGCAAATGCTGGCCTGATAGCCTGTTTGCCAGTCTCTACAGATAAGAAAGCCGCCCGGTCTATTTGTAGCGCCTCTTAAATGCATGTTGGGATGACCATGATGCTCCCCTTTCGATTGTTTTGATGGATACGTCTGCTTTGTCTGTCCAAGAGGCAAAAAACAACCGGGAGTATACAGCCTACCTGAACAGAGTGTTCTAGACCCCTAGCCCTGTACTCCTTCTTAACCAAATTGATTATCCAGGAAATTATTGTATTAGAGCAGGGATCTGCAAACTATGGCTTCCCAGCTGCTGCAGAACCACATGTCCCATGAGGTATTTTAAAGCTCTGATGTTCATAGACATGATGGATACTGCAGTTCTGTAAAGGCTGGAGGGACACATTCTGGAGGCCTCTGCCCCAGATGATGCTTCTTTGCCCCTGTTTTTTATTTTATTTTGGGGGGGGGGGGGTATTACAAATAGGTTAGATGAAAGTCAGAAGGCGTCTGTGTTAACTGTTGTCCAGAAGACATGCCCTAATCGATGTGGCTTTACAGGCATCTCCCTGTTTGTCCACTAGTGCAGACACCTGTGCATCAAACTTGTTTTATATATGGACTGGGATAGATGGTTTGCTCCATTGCTTCAGGAATTCTAGGAAAAAGGTGTCTGAGGTATACATGTGTCCATCTGGATACAAATAGATAAAAATCCCTATTAAGTCGAGTTAGCTTGAGGCTCTTATGTAGGACCATGTCCTCACGCTTCTTACTTTCTGAATGATTGCCCACACTTTCTGAGATGGCAGGGACACTGTCCCTTTTGCGGTGTTGAATAAGGCGTCTAAACTGGAGAAAAGTTTGATGATTCATCATCCAACCGTATCTTTATAGTGAAGGCCACAGCATCCACCTGTGTTCCACTATCTGGGCTGGACATTTTGATAAAAGGAGGATATCGTCTCGTTAGTGATAAGAACTGAGACCCAGTTCTTGTAAAGAAGCTTGGATATTGATCCAAGCCCTCTTGAGGGCTCGGAAGGAAGTGCAGGGTCCAAAGGGGAGAGTCTTGAATTGTAGATGGATTGTAGATGGACCTGGTCGATCGAAAATCTTAGATACTTCTGTAGCAATTGTAGTATGGGTGCGTGCAAGTAAGCATCCCTAAATCCCCGGGTACGTCTAATTCTAATTCTTATGTTCTGGGGAATCAAGTCTGACTTTCCTGTGACGCAGGAAATGGCTTTCTGTAACCTTTCTTCAAAGAGTGATTTACCATGAAAAAAACTATATTTATACTAATTTTGTTTTGACACAGTGTCACAGTGTAGTTCTGACCACAATACTCATATGGCTATCACAAATAGTGACATTGGATACAATAGCGAAGTATCGAATTGTATCCATCATTGTTTCACTGGTGAAGTCTGCTCCAAAGCCTTGACAATATTTTTCCTAGGGGCATTTTAACGAATCATTGTTTCCATGTCTTTGGTCCATGCCTGCAGGGCTTTGGATACATATGATAAGGCAATTGCTGACTTCCAGACATTTACCTGCTATTTGGTAAGCTCCTTTAAGTTGGGAACTATTCGTCTATCTAAAGGATCCTCAATTGAGGCTGAACCATCAGTTGGTGAGATGAAATTCTTTGTTATACAAACCACTGCCATATCTACCTCCGGTGGACCATCTGGCATTGCAGAATCTTGTTCCGACAGTGGATAACGTTTTTCTACGCAATTGAGAGGAAAAAATATATATATTTTTTTTTTCTTCAACAATGTCCCTGACATCATCCATCAGAGTAAGCTTAGGTTTTCACTATAGCGACCTGAAAGTCGCACTATTTTGCTATGATTTTGATTCAATGCCTGTGTATTCTTGAGGTCTATGGACCTCAAGTCGCATCAAAGTGGGACCAAAGTGGTGCAGGGACTACTTTGATGTCACTGCAACTTACACCAATATGAACGGTACTCATTGGAAATCATGGGGTACTACCTGTCATTCGACTTTGCAGTCCCAGGCCGCATGACAAGTCACACTAGTGGAAACTGAGCTGAAAGAAGGAAACTTGCTTCTTTAGAAATGGGAAGTACATCTTTGACTTCTCAGATGTAGTGCAATACCTGGTTTTACAGCCTGGACATAGGGCTGAACTAGGAAAAGGTTGAAGTCAGGTCCAAGCTCTTCTGAGGTATCCTCAGATAGCTCCCTCTCATCCAGATGTCTAGGAGGGATACTTGCTGCATAGTCAGAGGATTCTCACAAGGATGGGCCAGGAAGAGTTAACTTCTCTGGAGGAGGTTGAGATAATTGCTGCAATGGAACTGCTGTTGCTCATTGTGCTATGTAACCCCTGCCCATCATTTTAGTAGGACAGCTTACCTGTTAACCCTCTGACTCTCTGTCTGCTGCATAGACTCTAAAACAGCTTTTGCAGACCAATTGGCTGGTAATGGGATGACCCCCGCATGCTCAGCATTTAGGGATTTGAGAGTTGTTGAATGTGAAGAACTATGTCTTTTTAAGGATGAACCAGATTGCCATGCGGAAAGCTCCCAGTAATAAACAATGGAGAGGGCAGGGATATCTGTAGAAGATACAACCCTCTAAAATACGATTTTGACAAACAGGGGCAAAAAATTTTAAATTTGCCCCATATTCAAGATGGCCACCACAACCGCAGGCCAGACCGCGCAAGCGTACCCAGCCTCAGAAGCCAGCCCACCGAGCTGGCTCATGACATCCGCTCATGCGTAGAGCAGGCAGGAAGTTGAGTGACTCAAAAAAGTTGGCGCGAGGTGCACGCTGCCCACTACAGCAACCAGGAATTAAGGTACAATATCACAAGGGGGAGGAGGTGAGGGAGGAAGAAAGTGAAAATGACAGGGAGGAATGCAAGGAAAGTGAGAGAGAATAGATGACAGGAGGGAAAAATGGAAGGATAAGGCTAAGTGAAAAATACATATAGCTGCTTTCTCTGCTGCAGGCTTGAGCAAATGCCAGTATATAAATTCAGATAGGAGCTCTTAGTTAAGAGACAACTGCTGTCCCAAAAGACCCACAAAAGGGACTCCCTATCTTATTAGTGCATTTAGCTGCCCACGAACCAGGACTGCACCTGGGAGAGGCTTGAACCCAGCTGGAAGCTGCCGACTGCACAGTTAAGGGGCAATTGACCACCATTCACTGACCATGAGGTATGAGGGAAAAAAGGTGAATGCTGGGAGTGCACTAATCCTTTTCTTTTATAATATTCACTGGTCCTGACTGAGGAGCCAAAGCGGAACTTGTCACAGGTATTCTGCCATGGAGGCACCAGGAAATAATGTTTTGGCTTTACATAACCTGTTTTTACTAGAGAACATTTGCCTCACTCATAGACATGGGCGTTCGTAGGTAGGGGCAAGGGGGGTCAAGTGCCCCCCCCGGAATCAGGGATCGGATCTTAAATTCAGTACAGTTGCGTCACTATCGGGGTGTGGGCAGCCTGCACCCAGGCGCCACCTGCCAGTGGGGTGACACCATCAAGGTGCTGTCAAGCCCTCCATCAGTGTAGTGTGACTTTGGGCTCTTTTCCCTGCTCAGTACAGCAGAGAATTTGCCAGTGCTGTGACAGGAGAAAGGCGAGCTGCGGGCTATCAGAGGCTTCTCCCACTCTCCCCACTTTCTCTTGTCAGGGAGAAGAGACGGTGGCTCTCACCAGGTTCCCCGCCCAGGTTTCTTCCCTCTCTGTTCCTTCCCTATTGGCCATAACTGAGGGCCAATCAAAGGAGACTGGGAAAGGAGATAATCCTGGGAAAGGAGATTAGCGCCCCCATTTTCCACAGGGAGGTGGCTACAGCTCGATCAAGAGAGATATTGACAGACTGCAGCCTGGAAAAAAGAGTAGGGAGAGAGTGCTACAGGACAAAGAATGAGAAGTGTGCTGGGCGGAAGCCAGAGAGAAAGCCGCACTGCCCAGAGCCGCCAGAGAGAGAGCCACGCTGCCCAGCACCACCAGAGAGAGAGCCACGCTGCCCAGTGTCACCAGAGAGAGAAAGACTGAGCCACTACCAGGGTACAGACATGCTACACTACTGAATAGAGTCGCCCCCAGGGAACCCAGAGTGAGCGATCATCCAGCCGGAGGGATCACTGCTGTAGTTTCGCTGGGTCTGGTAAAAGGGCTAGTTGGTCATTATCCATTACCTATCCTAGGGACTGTACTATGTCAGCAGTCTCTGACCATGATAATATGATAATGACCTTGTCGAAAAGGGGCGTTGCATGGGTGACCCCAAAATGATGCCCCCCCCCCTGAAAAAAAATCTGCGGACGCCCATGCTCATAGAGTAAATCATTACCATTAGACTCATTTTTGAGGAACAGCCTCTTGACATCTCTCAGAAATGCTGCCCCACTCATAGATTCAGGGGGTTATTTACGAAAGGCAAATCCACTTTGCACTACAAGTGCACTGCAAGTGCACTTGAAAGTGCACTGCAAGTGCACTTGAAAGTGCACTTGGAAGTGCAGTCGCTATAAATCTAAGGGGTAGCTCTGAAATGAGTGGAAGCTCTCCTGATTTTATCATCTAATCATGTGCAAGCTAAAATGCTGTTTTTTATTTTCCTTGCATGTCCCCCTTGGATCTACAGTGACTGCACCTCCAAGTGCACTTTCAGTGCAATTTCAAATGCACTTCCAGTGCAAAGTAGATTGAAAAAATGTATTGCTTTTTAAATACAATTTAAATTGTGTATATATTAAAGTCCACAAAGTGCTCCAATGAATAAACCGTGATGTAGAACACTCAGATAAGGCTTGGTACTTCTGTTTGGACAATTTAATAAACAACGCCGCTCAAATTATAAAGATCGAATACGCTCATCCAGGGAACACTTAGCTTGGGAATGTTCCTCCAGGGACTCCTCCAATGCAGGTATCCTTTCAATGCAGAGGGCTCTTATATTGATGTAATATTCCTCACGTATGTGGCAATAACTCTTTCCCAATAATCTCTAAGCCCTTGTACACACGGTCGGAGATTCCGTCGTAATGTTTCCTATCGGACCGTTTTGTCGGATATTCCAACTGTGTATGGTCTGCATCGGACTGTTTCTGTAGGAATATCCGACGGAGCAAGTTTTCCAATTTGCCGGTAAAATTTTCCGACAAAATGCTCCGATCGGGCATACTCCAATCATGTGTAGCCTACTCCGAAGGACAAAGTGCCACGCATGCTCAGAACAAATTCCTAGACCAAAGATATTGGCTACTAGCCTGAACGTAGTCCCGTCATAACGAAATAACGTCATCACGTTATGTACAATCGGATTTTCCGACAACTTTGTCCGACCGTGTGTATGCAACATCACGTCCGGACCTCTTCCGGAATTAATCCGTCGGAATTACTCCGACGGATTTGGTTGTCGGAATCTCCGACCGTGTGTACAAGGGCTTACAGTGGTGCAGTACTCCAGTTTAAAAGATGTACTTACAAACTTCACAGGCACTGACATCCAAAAGCAGTGAGACAATATTTTCAAACAGCCGCGGCTCAAGCCAGCCAGCTGGGGTATGGTGACGTCAAGAACTGGTGCTCCACCACCTGCATTGGAGGAGTCCCTGGATGAGCGTATTCGATCTCTATAATTTGAAATCCACCCTATCTGGTAAGCGGCGCTGTTTATTACATTATCCGAATAGAAGTTTCCAAGCCTTATCTGAGTGTTCTACATCACGGTTTATTCATTGGAGCACTATGTGGAATTTAATATATAAACAATTTAAATTGTATTTAAAAAGAAATAATTTTTTATGCATTATTGTATTTGGTTGTGCAATTTTATCTTCTCCACAATTTTAGGAGCTGAATATTCAGGCTATTCATGGTATATGATTACACTTGATTTTGTCATATTTTTATGTTGACTTTTTTTCACAATTTGTATATATATATATATATATATATATATATATATATATATTTTAAAGGTCAGGGGCAGCGCAGGTATTTCCCCATACACTATTTACTTACTGGCTTACTTTATGTGTCATCAGTACTTATGATATTCTACTGGTCTGGTTCATATTAAAATTGGCTTGTTGCTAATCTTATTAAAGTATAACTAATTGCCTCATCTGAATGTTTGTAAATTTTGTTTTGTTTTTTGGAAAACCCTAATAAAAAACATTGAAACATAAAGTATATGTTCCCATACACTGGGTCCATTTGGATCACCTGAGAGGTGAGTCGGGAGGAAGTAGAGAAGAGACGTTGCTGGAAGAAGTAGTAGAGGAGGGGAGGAAGTTACTGCCCAGGTGGTCGCCAGCCATTCTAAGTCTAAGACCCCTTCCCGTTCCAAGAGGTGTGGATGCTGTAACGACAAGTTGTCACAGGACCACACAAAACCCTTTTGCTAAAAGTGTATCCACAAGTTAGCTGCAATATGTGAAAGCATACGGATTTCCGAACGGACCCAGTATATATTGTTTCCTGGTGTGGACATCTGCAAGCATAAAGGCCCTAGGCTGGGTTTAGCCAACTGCCTTTAATGCTTGCCATCTGGTAAGCCTAACTTACATTTACGGTGATCGGGCACCGTTTGGAGTTTATGCATGCACACTGTGGTGTCAGCAATTAGCGATTTCAATAATCCTTCTTTTTCCTGTGATTATTTGAACAATGTCTCTTTTTTGGGACTTGAACCTAATGGTAAGCAAGAAGAATAAGTGGATTTCACACTGTTGATTTGGAATATGCTGAGAAGGCACTTTGCTGATGTAAACCATCTTGTGCAAGGAAAATGAAAAATAAAAAACATTTTTTTTTTGCACTCATATGGGTGAATGGTGACAGAAGTGAACAAGGCTTCACTTTATTTACTAAGCTCAGTAAATATTCACTTTGGTAAAATTCACGCCCTCTTCTGTTTTGGTAAATACGCCCCATTTTATGATTTTTTTTGTTTTTTGCATTGTTTGAAATTGATATTCAGTTAAGGGTAAAGAATAATTTGCTGTGCTTTACAAGTCACTTTGGTTCAAGCTATACACCTGAATATTCCATAGTCTGTGTGAGAAAACAATCTAGTTAGATTGCATAGCATAATATTAGGACAATTTTCAAAAACATATAAAATTATATACATTATGAAAATGAAACTGAATAATTCCATTTCCCAGTCACAGTAACACAGTAAAGGCAAAATCGAATATTTGTTTAGGATTAAAACTGTTCATCTCAGATAACAAAGTTAGCGCACACATAATCTGCTGCTCTACAAATATGAGCAGTGGGCAGTCAACTGAAAAAAATCTAGAAATATGAAGCTTAATAGCAAGAAAACCCATAATATTTCTGATATCGAGTAAAATCTGACCCAATATGGTGTGTATAGAATTGACAAAATCAACTATTATATATGTTTTTAACAGTATGAAAAACAGTATGGTTTATGTTGTATGGAATTTGAAATTCTAAAATTTGAAATTCAGGATTGTCTTCAGCATGTGAAACATTTAATAATGGCAAAAACATTTTTTACAATGGTAATTGCCATATATTAATATGGCTTTGATAATAGGACATTATGTGCTGTTTTTTTTCATATCCTCTAAAACATGTAGCTTAATTAACCACTTCAGCATTTGTATCCATTAGGAGAAAAGCAATTTTTACTTTTTACATGCTTGTTTATTTGGTGATAGCTTTTTTTTTTTTTTTTTTTTTTTAATTATGCACTTTTTAATGTAAAACTGATAATAAATAAATAACAAACAAAATGAATGAAAACTAAAAAAAAGTTTAGTATTAATAGAAAAAATATAAATGAAAAGTATCAGCATAAAAATTTTAGCAATGGCAGAAAAGAAGAAGGGAGATACATAGATGGATTTTAGTTGAGTAATAGTTAATAAAGGGTTAAATTGGAATACATTTTGTTAAAAAAAAGATTTACCTGTTTTACCTGATGCAATATGCATGCTACGCTTCGAAATAATGAATAAAATGTAACAATAATTACATTGCATTTAATCAATTACACTTGCAGACTATCTGAAAGAGTCATTTTGGGCAGCTGCATTGTGAATGCCAATCCTGTTGAGAATATATAAAGTCTGGACATTACTGTTATTTGCAGCAGTGGAGCAGTGGCAGGGGGAGAGGGGGAAGGCATAGGAGCTATGTTTTTTTAAGCATGCTCGTAACACTTGCCCCCAACATCAAGTGGTTATATAAACAGTACTTTGTAAAATACAGTGGAAAGGATGTCTAGTATTTTTTTAGCGTTGAGCTGTAGTTTAATTGCCGATCATCAGTCTTTGCATGATAACAACTCTGATCTTTTTCAGAAGTAAAGAAATTGAAATCCCTAAAGCAGGGGTGGGCAACCTTTGAGAGGTGGAGATCTATCTGGACACCCTGAAAAAGATAAAATATCACCAGGGTGCAGGGTCCCTTTTTTAGAAGTTTACTAGCAATCCTCCAATAAAAAGTAAGGACGGCATGAAGAAAGCTTATAAAAATCAAATAAAACTAATTTCACTATAAATGATATAAACATAGCCTACCCTAAATGTTAGCTTCAGCAAGAAACTCTGTATTCACTTTCATTTACAATTTTTTTATATATATACTGTATCTAGAGAATAATTGGTCACCCCCACAAGACTGATACAGGAGTCTATCATGAAGGCAGAACATCTGGTACTGCAGGCTGACTTTTTCTTTTCTTTGCTAGTCTGTATGTCTGCTCTGAGTTTTGGCTAGTGTAAGCAGTATGTAGGGCAGTAGTAAGTGGGCAGTTGTACTGAGGTAGTAGTATATGGGGCAGTGTACAGAGGTCAGTTTTAGGTAGGACAGTGTACAGTAGGGCAGTGTCCAGGGGTCAGTAGTAGGTAGGACAGTGCATAGAGGTCAGTAGTATTTAGGAAAGAGTACAGAGGTCAGTACTATATAGGGCAGTGTACAGGAGGTCAGTAGTAGGTAGGACAGTGTACAGAGATCAGTAGAGGTCAGTAGTGGGTAGCAAGTGTACAGAGGTCAGTAGTATTTAGGGCAATGTCCAGGGGTCAGTAGAAAGTCAGTAGTAGGTAGTGCATTACCCAAGAAACAGTAATAGGTAGAGCAGTGTGCAGAGGTCAGTAGTAAGTAGGGGATCAGCAGGGCAGAGAACAGGGTGTCAGCAGGGCAAAGGGCAAGGGGTCAGCATGGCAGTTTGCAGGAAGGTCAGGAGGTCACAACACAGGGGTACCAGAAGGGCTTGGTACAGGGATATGGAGAGCATACTATGGGGGGGTCAAGAGGGCACACCACAGGGGGCGTCAGGAAGGCTTGGTCTAGGGGTCAGGAGGTCGTACTACAGGGAGGCAGGGCCACTGATAGGGCAGTACAATCAGCCCTGATGTACTGGGCCCGCCCAGATCAGCTACACAGTGGGGCCCGGGCATCATAAACAATTTGTTACTGCATTTAAAAAAAAACATTTTCTAAACTCTTCCCTGCTTCCACTTCCTTACAGAGTGGGTAAATTGTTTTCCTGGGCCTCATCTGGTCAATGCAGGGGCTCAGGATGGGAGCACAACAGAGGGACTATTTCTTTATTTTCGGGGCGCATATACATCATGCCGCCCCACTATTTTATTAGTCCCGGCTGGCGGAGTGATATTGTCATTCTCCGTTCGGCTCCCGGTGTCTTGTCTAATAACGTCCTCCATCGGATAGTGTCCGCTGTGTACTGCGCATGCTATATGATGGCCGGACACTATACGTCAGAACACCGGCTGCAATCCTCCCCAGATGTGAAGAAGCTGAATGGCTGACAGGGAAGAGCAGGAGGAGATCGTGGCTGCACTGGACACAGTGAGTGGGAAATAGAGGAAAGAATACTCACTGTGTCCTATTATATATCTCACAGCAGGTTACAATCATCACACAGGCAGCACAGCAGGGTCTCTGTCATGGCTCTGTGTTACATTGCTTTTGGGTGCTGACTTTGTTATGGTTGTACTGTTACAGTCTGTTATATGCAATACAGCCATAAGTTAACTAAGCCAGCACTCAACAGCCATGTGACATAAAGTCATGATACATTCATGATAACTTCATGATAGAGCCCCTGCTTACTGTGATGCCTGTGTGATAATTGTAACCTGATGATAATAAGAAACATGCTACTTTAAAAAATAATTTGGAGGAGCAGTAAACGTGCAGCGGAGCTGCATTTTTACTGCCCCCCAAACCAATCCCCTTTAATTGCTTCCCATCCTTGCTGGATTGGAAGGTTGATGATATCTCAATATCATCAATGATAGGCTCAATCATCACGATATGCTCTTGAACAAGCATATGATCAAACTGATCTTAGCTTGAGCAGATGCTTTGGTGGCCAGAGGACAGATATGGGGTCTAAAAGACCTCATATCTCCCTATAAAGAGGACCTGTTATGGCCCTTGCTATCACAACAAATGTTGTCCATCCCCTGTGAAAGCAAACATGACAATAAAAAATGTAAAGATACAGTGTAAGATTTTTTTTATATTTGTAATTAATAAAATAAAATTGAAAAGAAATGTAAACTGCCCCCTGCTCCTTCATGCTTACTAATTGCAAACATGTTTTGGCTTTACACGCATATGTAAACGTCAACAAACCTGCATTTCACTTCAAGTCGGGGTCAGGGTTGGGGGTAAGGGCGTGGTTGAAGGGGGCCCTGTCAGGTAGGCTGTACGAGGCCCCATGATTTCTAACAGCGGCCCTGCAGGGAGGTATCCGGAGGACACACCACAGGGCATCAGGAGGGCACACAATGGGGGGAGCATTAGGAGGGCATACTGTAAGCCACTTGGTTAGTCTGAAATATAAGAGGGAGAAAGGAGTCAGGTTTAATCGTGCGTTCAATATTAGAATGTAGTATAACCATGTATCTAAGAAACAATAGTCACATATTTTTGCCAAGTCACCGAAATAGGCAGCAAACTTTGAGGTGCAAAGTAAAATTTACCCTGCAGCAAACATTAGAAATTTGGCAACTGAGGTACAGTTACCTAAAGACACAAAACAGGATTTACAAACATTAGCAAACATTAGAAATTGCAGGGCAGGAGATTTTGCTGGCCCTGAGAGCAAGTTCTCCTTTTTCTTTTGCTGCTGTGCTTCCAGTGTCTGGTCAGGCCACAGTTTTATGCTCCAGGAGGAACACAGAAGGGATCGTAACACTAATCTCTGCCTCGTTGCTGGTTAATTTGGTTGTCTCTGCAAAATGTTCCAAAATGATCAAATGCCTTTAATAAGGAGCCTCTAAAAAGGCAAAAAGAACCCCAGCTCCCCAGAGCCAGCCCCATACTATATGGACCAAGTATTTTCTGCCACTTTGATTAGAAGTAAAAATCTGTTTTGTTTTTTGCTAGAAAATTACTTAGAACCCCCAAGCATTTTATATATATATATTATCTCACAAAGGTGAGTACATCCCTCACAGTTTTGTAAATATTTTATTATATCTTTTCATGTGACAACATTGAAGAAATTACACTTTCCTAAAATGTAAAGTAGTGAGTGTACAGCTTGTATAACATTGTAAATTTTCGGTACCCTCAAAATAACTCAACACACAGCCAACACACAGTTTAAACCGCTAGAAACAAAAGTGAGTACACCCCTAAGTGAAAATGTCCAAATTGGGCTCAAAGTGTCAATATTTTGTGTGGCCACCATTATTTTCCGGCACTGCCTTAACCCTCTTGGGCATGGTGTTCACTAGAGCTTCACAGGTTGCCACCGGAGTCCTCTTCAACTCCTCCATGATGATGACATCATGGAGCTGGTGGATGTTAGAGACCCCACATTCTGTTTGAGGATACCCCACAGATGCTCAATAGGGTTTAGATCTGGAGACATGTTTGGCCAGTCCATCACCTTTACCCCCAACTTCTTTAGCAAGGCAGTGGTCATTTTGGAGGTGTGTTTGTTATGTTGGAATACTGCCCTGCAGCCCAGTCTTCGAAGGGAGGGGATCATGCCTGACTTCAGTATGTCACAGTATATGTTGGAATTCATGGTTCCCTCAATGAACTGTAGCTCCGCAGTGCTGGCAGAACTCATGCAGCCCCAGACCATGACACTCCCACCACCATGCTTGACTATAGGCAAGACACATTGTCTTTGTACTCCTCACCTGGTTGCTGCCACACATGCTTAACACCATCTAAACCAAATAAGTTTACCTTGGTCATATCAGACCCCAGGATATAGTTTTCAGTAATTCATGTCCCTAGTCTGCTTGTCGTCAGCAAACTGTTTGCGGGCTTTCTTGTGCACCATCTTTAGAAGAGGATTCCTTCTGGGACAACAGCCATGCCGACCAATTTGATGCAGTGTGGGGCATATGGTCTGAGCACTGAAAGGCTTCCCCTTCAACCTCTGCAGCAATGCTGGCTGCACTCAAAGACAACCTCTGGATATGGCGCTGAGCACGTACACGCAACTTCTTTGTTCGACCATGGTGAGGCCTGTTCTGAGTTGAACCTGTCCTGTTAAACCACTGTATGGTCTTGCCACCATGCTGCAGCTCAGTTTCAGGGTCTTGGCAATCTTCCTATAGCCTAGGTCATCTTTATGTAGAGCAAAAATGCTTTTTTTTCAGATCCACAGAGAGTTATTTGCCATGATGAACTTCCAGTGACCAGTATGAGAGAGTGAGAGCGATAACACCAAATTTAACACACCTGCTCCCCATTCACAACTGAGACCTTGTAACACTAATGAGTCACATGACACCGGGGAGAGAAATTGACTAATTTGGCCCAATTTGGAAATTTTCACTTAGGGAGTGTACTCAGTTTTGTTGCCAGCGGTTTAGACAATAACGGCTGTGTGTTGAGTTATTTTGAGGGGACAGCAAATTTACACTGTTATACAAGCTGTACACTCACTACTTTACATTGTAGCAAAGTGTAATTTCTTCAATGTTGTCACATGAAAAGATATAATAAAATATTTACAAAAATGTGAGGGGTGTACTCACTTTTGTGAGATACTGTGTATATATATATATATGTATATATATACACACACACACACACTGCTCAAAAAAATGTAAGGGACACTTTGAAAACACATCAGATCTCAATGGGGAAAAATATCATGCTGGATGTATACTGATATGGACTGGGTAATGTGTTAGGAACGAAAGGATGCCACATCGCTTGAAGGAAATTAAAACTATCAACCTACAGAGGGCTAAATTCAAAGACACATATTGTTATCAGGGAATTAAATAAGTTGTTACACTCGCCATTGATTAATTTGTATATAGCAATATCGTCTTCTCTTAAAGATGAAGTAAACCCTGATGGGTTTGACTTTCTCTTTTGTTCCCTGCAAAGTAAAAGCATAATGGGCTAGTATGCATCACATACTAGCCCATTATGTGCCACTTACCTGCAAACAAAGCTCGTAATGTCCCAGATGTCCCCGCTGGTGGCCACAACAATCTTCACCCCTCTTTAGTTGATCCTGCCTTCTCTGCACCTCCACTTCTTTTACTGTCCCCAATTCATCTGCTGATAAAACAGAGCACTGAAGGCACTCTGAACAAGCTCAGTTTGGTGTGTATTACTAGATAGTTTTTTTTGGAGGGTGCATGTGATCAGCACAGGGCAAATCAGCACTGTACAGACAGAGGGTCAGGGGTCATGCAGCATCTTAGGACAGTCAGAGGAGAATGAAAACTCCTCCTACAAGCTTTAACCAGTACTTGGCAGAACACACCGATAGAAGCTACAAGGTTGCTATATACTGCTGATGAGAAAAGATATTTAGAGGTTTATATTTACTAATTGAATTTCCATGTTCTATGTACTGTGTGGGACCAGAAACAGTGAATGCAGGGTCTTGGGTTTAGTAACACTTTAATCTTTCCACAAAGCTGAGGCCCCCCAGTTTCAGCCTCCTTAATAATTGTTTTGCTCTTCACGGGACTCTTTCTAGTTCTAGGACATAATTTCTGTTGACTGTTTACCACAAATGAGTTGCTTTCTGCATGAAAGTATTCTGCTAGCTTTGATAGCAGTGGCCTGATATTGCTTGCTATTACTAAGTCTACTTTTTTCATCACTGATTCTTCCAGTGAACCTTAAACAATTAAAAAAAATGTATTTACAATTATGTTTAGTAAAAACATTTCACCATTGCACATTGTTTAATGTTTTTTTCCCCCCAAAGAATACTATTAGATTGAAAGATACTCTCCAGTAGGTGGCAGCATTAAAGCAAACTCCCCTTTAAAATGCTGCATAAAAATCCTATTGGTGGTTTGTTCTTTTAAGAGAACATAGGCTAATATAAAATGTACAACCCATTAAGGTTAGCAAACCACATTGTTTTAAGAATAATAAAATGACTTCAAACTCACCATACACTGGTGACAACTCACTAATTGATATCACATGCCTTTTATGTTTTAGCGTGTATGCATTTTAAGTTTTGCATTTTCAACAAATGGTTTTCCAAGGATACATGTACAAAACATATGAATACAAACATCATAAATATACAGTATGTATGCTTTTAACCATAATATATGCCAACCAAGAGTAGATTAGAAGACTGAAAATTAAATGAAGTGCTATAAACCCCTATAATCATTTAGTGTAGTGATATCAGTCCAAAATATTCATTAACACAGCACTTTGTGTGTAAATATTCAAATCCATCCACAGGTATCAAAAGAAACATGCTACTAATTCAACAAAGGGAATATATCCAAAACTGGAGCATGCAAAATTTGGTGCAGCTGTGCATAGTAACCAATAACATGACTTCAATAAAAAAACTTAAAAAATCTGCACTTATGGTGAAATAACCATGAAGCTGAACACCAATCCCTGATACCAGGCATAAACATAAATACAAACCACCCAGTGTAGCGCATTTACTATCATCAATACCATAAAGGCATAAATGTTAATCAACATAGTAAACTAGTAGAGAATAATAAATATATGATTACTGTCCTTGATAACTTGACATGTGCAATTTGTTTCGGTCTAGATATATAATTAAATTTCCTATTTTCGTTTTCTAACGAATTCCAAATTTTTGGAACAATTCGAATTGGGTTTGGTTGAAAAAAGGTTAGCAGATCCAATTCTGTGTGAAGAATAGCTGATTGTTAAGGAGTGCACCGGGAAACAGGTCCCTTATTAAAAAAATCTAAAACTGTCCCCCAGTGTAGATTATTCACCAATTAAGAGGCCCACCACCACTGCTGATCGAAAAAGATTAAAACCTTCAGTCTCGACTAAGGCTCCCGCCGCCTACCACCTCTGCCGCCTGACAGTTCATAAATAACTAAGGCCGTGACATGCTGGGTCGATGGTGTCACAAGGGGGTAGGGCCACCCAATGATGTTGCTGAGTGGCCTCGCCCCATAGCTATTTAAGAACTGTCAGATGATGGAGCTGGCAGAAGGTGGGAGCCAGCCAGGGTTGAGGGGACAAAGCTCTTGCCCACATCAACATGGAGAAAAAGTGCTTTGGGGGTCAGAGCCCCCCTGTCCCAAAGTACTCCCCCATGTTGAAGAATGTGGCCTGGTATGGGTCAGGAGGGGGGGGGGCGTTCGCTCATCCCCAGCCTTTCCTGACGTGTCGGGCTGCATTTTCGTATAAGGGTCTGGCATGGATTATAGGGGGGCACCATGAACTTTTTTTTGTAATTTTGGAGTGGGGTTCCCCCTAAAATTCATACCAGACCCTAAGGGCATGGCATGGATTTTGAGGGGACCCAAACTGTTTTTTTTTCTGCATTTTTTATTGCCGCCATTTATTTTCTTTTTTTACATTTCAGCTGTCATTGGGGAAGTCCGCTGACAGCTGATGAGTCATCGGTTAAGGACGTAGCGGCTGGCTTCCCGACCCGCTCCTTAACAACCAGCTATTCTTTCCACAGAATTTGAGCTCAATAATTTTTTGAGTGATCTGAATTAAACATGTTTGGAAAATTTGGAATTCATTAGAAAATTAACAAATGAAACTAAATTAAATAAAAACTAAATGAAACGAAACAAATTCCGAAATGAAATTAGTAACATAAAGAATCTATCGAAAACAGAACAAATTTTTCCATTCTGCACATGTCTATTAAAAACACATGATAAATGAGGACCAATAAAAACTTCAAACACTGAATAATGACTATGAATATAAACAGAAAAAGTCTCCTTAAATTGTCCTAACAAGGAGAGAGATGACTGATGTAAACAATCAAAAAATACAGTCCCACAAGATGTGATGGAAGTAGAAAGACTCCTAAGATAGCCAAGGTGACATCATCCACTCTTATGCAAGGCTTACCAAAGTGCCTGTGACCCCCTATTAAGAGTGGTCAGTAAACGCTCATTAAATTGCTGGGGGAGCACATTGCAGGGTCTTCTATCCTTAAGGCTTCTGTCTCTAAGTGATTCTTTCTACAAGTGATATGCACTTCAATTTCTTCACTTCAGCGATTGCACTAAGCAAACATATATAGCAAACTGCACTGGAAAGCACCTAACAGACTGCAGGTGACCCTGTCTCTTTATTAAGCTCTCCATCCACTCTGTTACATGCGCTCTCTACCACTCCTTCTGACACTCGTGTCCTCTCTCCTCAAATTCTCTTACCTTCACCTCTCTTCTCCACCCCCCTGCTTATACATATCGCCCTGCCTTCTGTCCTCTCCCTACTACTGCTCCTACCAACTCTTGCTCATTCTACATCCATATACTGATAAAACCTCCAGTACTCTGACAGATGCTCCTTCATATAATTCACATTCCCACATTACCTCCCTCACCCTCCTGCTTCTCCTAAACTTTGGTGACATATCCCCAAACCCTGGGCCACCATCATCTGTCTTTGACCAACGCTCCCATCTCCCTACACCCACTGGCAGCAGCAGAAACCCACAGAACTTGGTCTCTATTCCTTTTCTTTCCAAAACCAGCTCCCCCTTTCCTGTGCCCTTTGGAATGCATGCTCTGTCTGTAACAAACTCACCGCCCTCCACGACCTCTTTATCACAAATTCCTTTAACCTACTTGCCATTTTGTTTCTTGTTCTACTTGCCATTGCTGAAACCTGGCTTCATGAATCAGATACTACTTCTCCTGCTTCCCCCTCCAGTGGTGGCCTTCTCTGGACTCACTCCCCAGACCAAGTGGACAGAAGAAAGGTGGAGTGGGAATCCTTATAGCCCCATGCAGCACCTATCAGGTACTTCACCCACCTCCCTCTCTGACACTCCCCTCTTTTGAGGCACATTGCATTTGTCTATTCTCTCCCATTTCTCTAAGAATTGCTGTCATTTACCTGCCCCCTGGACCAGTATCAGCCTTCCTTAATGACTTCTCTGCCTGGCTACCTTACTTTCTCTCTTCTGAAATCCCCACAATTATTCTCAGTGACTTTAACATCCTTGTTAACATTAACACTACTATTACTTCTAAACTTCTCAGTCTAACCTCATCAATTGACCTGAAGCAATGGATACAGGCTCCTACTCACTCCATCGGCAACACCCTTGACCTTGTCTTCTCCTATCTGTGTACTCCATGCAACATTTCCAACAATCCTCCCCCATTCTCTGATCACCACCTCATTAGTTTTGCTCTCTCCCTGCCTTCCACCTCCTCTCCCTTCAACCGCCTAACAGTTACACGTAGAAACGCCACCTCAACCCTTCTTTTCTCTACTCTTCTACTGATCACTTCTATGACAAAATCTCACCCCTGTCCTGCCCCAACCTAGTCATTTTCTTCTACAACAGCTCACTGTCTTCCTCCCTAGACAAGCTTGCCCCCCCTCACTACACGCAGAATTAGGCCTGACTGCCACAACCCTGGCAAACAGACAACGCCAGAAGTCTCAGAAAACATAGCCGCGCTCTTGAGCATCTGTGGCATAAGACTAAGTTCCAGGAAGACTTCATACAATATAAATCTGCCCTCCTAAAATAATATTCCTGCCTTCACACTGCCAAACAGACCTACTTTATCACACTCATTAACACCTTCTCGTCCAGTCTGCCTCAGCTCTTTTATACCTTCAACATTCTACTCTGTCCTCCTCTGCCTCCACCCACCAACTCACTCACTGCCCAGGAGATCGCCAATCACTTCAAAACTAAGATTGATACAATTCATGAGGAGATCTCCAATGCGACAAAACCTCCCCATGCAACACCCCATGTCCACAGATGCAATCATTACTTCCCTCATTCAACCCTGCTACTATTAATGAGGTTGCTAAACTTTTATCTAACACTCATCAAACCACCTGCCCCCTGGATCCTGCTCCCTTGCAAATGCTACGCTCACCCTCTGACTCAATTCCACACTCTCTATCCTATTGATATCCAAAACTTGCCTCCGCAACATCTCCAAGATACGCCCCTTCCTAACCAATGTCACCACAAAGCTTCTAATCCACTCCCTGGTCATCTCCAGCCTCGATTACTGCAACTCCCTCCTCATTGGCTTACCTCTAAATAGGCTATCCCCACTTCAGTCCATCATGAACGCTGTTGCCAGGCTCATCCACCTCACAAACCGTTCAACGTCTGCTATACCCCTCTGCCAATCCCTCCATTGCCCGCCACTCAGCCACTGAATTAAATTAAAGATACTAACTATAACTTACAAAGCCATCCACAACCTGGCCCCCAGCTACATCTCTAACCTAGTCTCAAAATACCAACCTAATCGTTCTCTTTGCTCCTCCTAAGACCTCCTGCTCTCAAACTCCCTTGTCACCTCATCCCATGCTCACCTTCAGGACTTCTCCAGAGCCTCTCCCATGCTCTGGAATGCTCTACCCCAATTTGTCCGATTTTATCCTACTTTATACACTTTCAGACTATCCCTGAAAACTCATCTCTTCAGAGAAGTCTATCTGGCCCCCACCTAACAACTGTACATGTATGTTCTCAATCAGCACATCGCCCACAGTTATTACCTCTTGTATCTCTTGACCTTCCCTCTTAGATTGTAAGGTCTAAGGAGCAGGGCCCTCTGGTTTCTACTGTATTAAAGTGTATTGTATTTGTACTGTCTACCCTCAAGTTGTAAAGCACTACGTGAACTGTTGGCACTATATAAATCCTGTATAATAATAACAATAATAATAATAATAAATTGGAAAAGCTGGCATCAGGGAAGAGGATAATCTTCATATAAAGCCCAGAGGTATAGCATAAAGGTTAAACCACAACTTCTTTGGTAATTAACAGAGACTCCTCATTAATCCACATCAGCTAGAATAGGTCAGGATAAGCAGTAGGATTCAAGAAACGAAAATATACTCCACATAGCGTAATACTGCAAAGCTGTAAGGCAGGGGTGTCCAAACTTTTTTCAAAGAGGGCCAGATTCGATGAAGTGAACATGTGTGAGGGCCGACCATTTTGCCTGACATTCTTTGAACCATTAAAATTCGGTCATTCGAGCACTCATACCTGGCCCAACAAAAATTCTCGTGCCTTTGTCGCGCTCGTTTGCCCGACACACAGACGAATGCTCTGTTCTTTAGGGGTACCGTTAAGTCTTAATGGTACCCCACACATTGGAAACATGGGGTGCTTTTGGTGCAGCGCAATAAAAAAAAAAAAAAAAGCTCTGGGACTTCTTTCCCTGCATTTTTGTGGGTATGGAAGCCCATTGAAATGCATGGGCTGCCCTACACACAGCATGCAGCCATGCAGATGTGAACCAATGGCTTATTGGAGGGGCAGTAAAACTACATGGTTAAGCTGTTTTTACCACCCCCAACTTCTCCCCCTCTAGCTGCAGAGGGAGCAGCTGGGGGTGTACACATGCTGTGGCTGCAGCTGGAGGTATGCTCAGGGTGAATGGGCCTGCACTGCAACTACCCCGCAACTGTGTAGACTGCACAGTTGCGGTATAGTGATGCTACATTTACGGGCTTAAAACAGGTGGTGAGGAGGCAACATAATGCCTCTTTACCACCTTTCAAATGCCTCTGAAAAGCGATCTGTATATGGATTGCTTTTCAGAGGAGCAGCAATCCTGGCTGCTATCACACACACAAGCACCACAAAAGCAGTTCTGATGGTACAAGAATGGGGGGGGGGGGTCTGGATTAAAAGTAACACACATGCATACACATACACACAGACATACACACATACAGACACATGCATACACATACAGACACATGCATATACTTACATACATACAGACACATGCACACACACACATACAGACACAGACACATGCACACACATACATACATACAGGCACATACATACATACATACACGCACATACATACACGCACATACAGGCATACATACACACACACACACACACATACATGCACACAGATACATACAGACACACATGCTGCACACACATACAGACACACATACATGCACACACATACAGACAGACATACACGCACATACATACAGACACACATGCACATACGCATACATACAGACATACATGGACACACACACACATGCAATCATACATGCACAGACACACACACACATGCACACACACACACACACAGACACACATGCACATACAGACACACATACACACACACACACATACATACAGACAGACATGCACACACACACACATATAGACACACATGCACACACATACATACAGACATGCACACACATGCACAGACACACATACATACAGACACACATACATACAGACACACATGCACACACACACATACACACATGCACACATACATACATACAGACACACATGCACACACATGCATACAGACAGACATGCACACACATACATACATACAGACATGCACACACACACATACAGACAGACATGCGCACACACACACACACACACATACAGACACACATGCACACACACACATACAGACACACATGCACACATACACATACAGACACACATGCACATACATACAGACACACATGCACATACATACAGACAGACATGCACACATATACATACAGACACACATGCACATACATACAGACAGACATGCACACATATACATACAGACACACATGCACACATACAGACACACATGCACACACATACATACATACAGACACACATGCACACACACACACATACACATAAATAAAGCCTTTTTAAAACGAATCTAGCTTGTAGTACAGTACCTTTCCATTCCATTTCCTTATTCAGCCGGGTACTGCACTGTAGGGGGAAGCAGAGAGCACAGCACACTCCTCTGCACTTTACTTTCACTTTTGAAGCCGACAGAGCTTCTCACAGTGACGGGGATCGGCTCATTTGACAGCCCTGATCCCGCAGCACACCAGGCGGGCCGTTCAAAACCGGACCGCGGGCCGCGATTGGCCCGCGGGCCGGACTTTGGACATGCCTGCTGTAAGGTTTAATAAATATGAATACACTTACAACACATCAAAATTCAAAAGTATATCCCAGGAATGCTGAAAAGAGGTGTTCCTCCTATAACTAAGAGGGCCAATGACCTAGTATTATGTAACCAATTGTGATAATCCTTATTGGATGCTTCTTCTATTTAGGAGCCATGCACACTTGCTACCATGCATGTGCAACTAGCCACAAACCTCTTGGTTAGTGGCTCTGCCTTGCAGCCTTCCTGTGCTTTTGAATAGTAATATTTTCCATTGCAGTGATGGGCCAACAATAGAGTAAAGTTGATAGGGATGGGTGGGGGCAGAGCCAGGAAGTATTTCAGACTCCCATGATGTCAACAAGTTAAGGAATCTGGTGTACCTAGATGTCCCTGGTATTCAGTCTGCATAAGGCTGTCCATAGATGAGTCAGTTTTTTTTTTTTTTTTCAACCATCCCTTCCACACATTGGACTCGCTGTGTCCTTGCATTCTAGCAGGGGGGAGGACACAGCTCAGTGTTGCAGGCTATAACCTGCAGTGATGATCGAGAGGATGTTTTCCAGCTTGGCGTTTGTACAGAAGTCAGTCGGGAGATGAATTTCTGTACAACCACACAGAACCAGACAAATTTAGATCCATCTGTTCTATGGGCAGCTTCAGTGTACACTATGGCAGCTGCGCTCTCTCCCTTTTTGTGTTGCCGCCTAAGTTCAACCTGTGTGGTTTGTCTGCAGGTTTACTGTGATAAGCGCACAATGGGGGTTATTTACGAAAGGCAAATCCATTTTGCACTGCAAGTGCACTTGGAAATGCAGTTGCTCTAAATCTAATGGGTAGATCTGAAATGAGTGGAAGCTCTGCTGATTTTATTATCCAATCATGTGCAAGCTAAAATGCTGTTTTTTATTTTCCTTGCATGTCCCTTTCAGTGCAAAGTGGATTTTTCTTCAGTAAATAACCCCCAATGCAGTCCAAGCTCCCAGGATGGCCAACAAGTTAAATAATCTGGTGTGCTAGGGTATCTTTTCTGTTTGGTGTGCATACCAGTTGTAGTGTGTCCACGGGTTCACTTTAATATTATTCAAAACAAAAAATCTTGATCTTATGTAGCGCTACCCCCGAAGGAGCGGCTGGTTAGATTTGGGCTTAACGTTACCTTCTGTTCTCCTCACTTCATGTCTAGGGGTGTCCCGTGGTAGATGGCCCAGTAACTCGAGAGACTGACAACAGATCCACTTGAATGGATTTTATTTGCAAAACGTAGACAATGAATAGTCTCTTAAATTGGGATCAGAGGGTTGGAAAGGAAGTTCAGGTACTCTTAGTGTCAAAGTCAAAATGTTAAAGAACTTGCTTACTTTGACTGCATCCAGAAAATAGTCATTCGCAACTGGATGTTCACTCAAGTTGGACAGTCCCTCTCTCACAAGGCCTAGCAGCCAACATGGTGCTTACTCAGGAACAAGTCTCCACAGACGTAGGAAAACTAAACTTGAAGAACACTTGTAGGATACCTGGATCTCTGAGCCAGCTTGGCGATATCCACAAGACCGGATACTCTTGGGTACTTCAACCCTTCTAGGCTCTTACTAAGAAACCAACCCGTACGTGGTCTTCTTCTGAAGAGTCCTCCCCTGGAATGCTTGAAGTCACTGGGTCTCTCCCAAACCAGAGACGGCACCCAACCACCTCAGAATCCTCCTTTAGTTTCCTTCCCTCGGGCTAGCCAGCCCAGAGACAACAAAATCGGCTGGATCCGCACCCCAGGCCATAGTCTTCCTGGGGGCTGGTCAGGAGGACCAGGACCATGAAGTCAGTACATCATTCTGGACCGGAACCCCAAACCACGTGACGTCTGCATCTTAAATACCCTCTCCCAGAAAGCACAGTGAGAGCACCACTCCCACTGGGTGGGCTCCGAGAGAGCGAAACTTAAGCACCTGACCAGACCATAGTTCCATGCCTGCCAGAAGAGACAGTGCCCCCTGTGGCCAGGTTGAACATCTCACAGTCCAGTCAAACTGATGCTGCAGTCTAAATTTAGACAATTGTACCCAAACCAAACTGCAGTTTAGGCATAACTTTAACTTTGAAAAAGGCATAGCGCGTGCTCTTCAAGAGCCGCCGCTACACTTAATTATATGCAAACTAACAATGAGCTTTGTAGTTTTTTGTTTAAACAAAATAATGAGAAACAGATCTGCATGAACCCTCGTTTTCTAATTCTCAGCAAATAAAAATCTCTATGTGTAAAAGTATTTTCCACAGTGAATGATTTCCAATGTCAGCTCCACCGCAAGCCACTAATGTCATTGTTGGGCCTTTAATCACATTTGATTATAAACACTCATCAGGGGTTCTTTTCTGGCATGAAAACTAATAACCAGAAGTCACTTGAAAAGCTTCTTTGTTGTATTTTTGCTATATTGTTTTCTCTGGTGCAAGATCTAATGGTCAATAGCTCTGTAGATCTAATTTTCCCAGATGAAGTAAAAGTTATATATTTCTTCTGCCTGATACCCTTGATAGTAACATCATCCTAAAAGTGATTTATATATACACAGTTCTTCCTTTTGCTTATTCTTTTATATGTTCACAAAGGCAGAAAAAACAGGTAAAGGTTCTTTAGTATCGCCATAACTCTAGAACAGGAGACTGTCAGCAGATTAAAACAAAAGGGTTGTCAACTGAAAACACTTTAATGCACTGCTATGGTGAGAATGTGCCCTTAAAGTTGAATTCCAAACAGGTATAAAAAGGCACACATTAATGCAGCCTTGGATTTATTAACACATGCATAAATGTGCTTTTAACATATAATTAATGTATGCAACTGAATTTGAGTTTAGCCTCTTGCAGTGCAAGAAGCATTCTAAAATAGATCACTGTGTGGAGGTAGATAGGAGACCTGTATATGATACTAAAATAAAAAACATGTCTTCCCTACTGCCAGACAGGACTATGCTGTGTAATAGAGCTGTGTAAATATTAGGATTGGATGGAAAGGCATACACCATTTTTTAGCAGGTAAAACAGCTTCCATATACAGTATATATATATACACACTATATTGTCTACAGTATTTGGACGCCTGCCTTTACACGCACATGAACTTTAATGGCATCCCAGTCTTTGTCTGTAGAATTCAATATTGAGTTGGCCCACCCTTTGCAGCAATAACAGCTTCAACTCTTTTGGGAAGGCTGGCCACACGGTTTAGGAGTGTGTCTATGGGAAAGTTTGACCATTCTTCCAGAAGCACATTTGGGAGGTCGGGCACTGATGTTGGAAGAGAAGGCTTAGCTCACAGTTTCCTCTTTAATGCCCCGCACATACAAGCGGTATGTCCGGCAGAAAAAGTTAGACGGGAGCTTTTCATCATATATTCCGATCATGTGTATGCCTCATCGGACTTTTTACGTCGAAAATTCCGACAGATCTAGAAAGAGAGCATGTTCTAAATATTTCCGATGGAACCAATTCCTATGGGGGAAAAACACTCATCTGTATGCTGTTCCGACAGACCAAAAACGACGCATGCTCTGAAGCAACTACGAGATGGAAGCTATTGGCTACTGGGTATTGAACTTCCTTTTTCTAGTCCCGTCGTACGTGTTGTACGTCACCGTGTTCTTGATGGTTGGACTTTGGTGTGATCGTGTGTAAGCAAGACAGTTTCAGTGGAATTCCATTGGAAAAAACGTCAGAGTTTATTCCAACGGGAAAATCGGTCGTGTGTACAGGCATAATTCATACCAAAGGTGTTCTATTGGATTGAGGTCAGGACTCTGAGCAGGTCAGTCAAGTTCCTCCACCCAAAACTCGCTCATCTGTGTCTTTGTGGACTTTGCTCAATATTGAACCCTACGGACTAAGATTAGGATGCCATTAAAGCTCATGTGCATGTAAACTCAGGCGTACCAATACTTTTGATAATATAGTGTATTTTGATCAGTATATTTGTATAGGTTTCAGCTTTAAAGGACAGCTATTGCAAAAAAAAAAAAAATATATATATATATATATATATGTATTGTGTTTTAATAACTGTATTTCATTAAGATAGTATAGCAATAGTATTCATTATTTGAATTGTTTTTTAAGCTTGTGTAGTGATTACTCCCATAGTAGCCGCTGACAAATAACTCCTATGTGAAAAGCTGAAGCAGAAGTCCTTGCTTATAGCAAACTGTGGAGTGGGATTTGTAGTGGAAACAATTAAAGGATAACTCCACTTCTGTGGGGAGAAAAAAATAGCAAATAAAGAAAAAATAATATAGCCCATATGATTGCGATACTAATCATTTTGTAATTGAATGTTATTAAAAATTACCTTTCCCTTTCAATCTGCAGCCAATGTGAATTTCTGAGAATACATTGCAATATGGCTACATGGAGTTTTCTGTACACAGAGTGTGTACTGACCAATCACATCATTATCTGCTTGTGTTATTGGCTCACCGCTTTTCCCAGAAGTCTGCTTAAGATATAAGTCAGATTTCAGGCATCCCTTGCAACAAAAATGTAATTTTTTGAAAGATACTTTCAATAGGAACCAGTCTAAAGGGATGCAGGCCCAGCTGATTTCCTCATTAGTGCCTTGTAGCTGCACACCTGACAGTTAATTATGAAAGCACTCCCATTAGACTAACTCAGTACAGAGACACAGACAAACACATATGGTTTTCTTCAGAGTAAGGCCTCTTTCACACGGGATGGATCCGTGATGATCCGCCCCGTTGACATCCGCTTGCTTAGCGGGGATCACTCCGTCGATCCCCGCTGAGCAGGCAGATGACAGGTCCGTCTCTGCACACTGTGCTGGGAAGGACCTGTTAGAGCGCCGCTCTCCCATATGGGAGATCGGAGGATGACGGACCGCAGAGTCCGTCGTCACCCAATCCGATCCGCAGACAGATGGAAAAGTAGGTTTTTCCTCCGTCACTCTTTTTCAGATCGGAGTGGGTCGGATGTCAGCGGACATGTCGCCGCTGACATTCGACGCTCCATAGAGGTCTACAGAGCATCCGTTCAGGTCCACCTGAAAAACTGACAGGTGGACCTCAACGGATCGTTCATCTGAAAGAGCCCTAACAAAAGGTAGGAATCTGTAACAAAGTTATAATCCCTGCAATTTGCATAGATCACCCAGAGGGGAATGTTTTTTTCTCAACAAAAGTGGAGTTACGCTTTAAATATAGAGCTGAAGCAAAAGTCCTTGCATATAGCAAACTGAGAACTTGACTTGTAATAGAAGCAGACTCTTTCCTTTAGAGCAGTGGTCATCAACCCTGTCTTCAGGGCCCACTAACAGGCCAGGTTCTATGTATTACCTTGGGGAGATGCAGACTAGAATACTGCAATCACTGAGCAGCAAATGATATCACCTGTGATGTATTTCAGTTATCTTGCAAACCTGGCCTGTTAGTGGGCACTGAGGACAGGGTTGATGACCACTGCTTTAGAGCACTAAGAGCAGAAAACTAGATAGAGCCGATGTCCCCATTAGCAAACACACAGTTGACTTAGCACAAGAGGGATGGTAGCAGCCTCTAAGTTCTCTCACAACAGTCTGTACTCCAGGGACAGTTGGTTACCTTCTTCCAACTTCCAAGCGACACCTTCCTTCAGTGATACCAGAGTAGATCTTCAGCAGATGGCCCCTCAGTCAACTCTGCAAATCTTCAGCACGCAGGCCCACCTGAGGCCTCATGAACAGCAAGCACACAACCATGCTGCCCTAGAGGGCAATAGTCCTCCAGGATGGACTCATCCACTCCAGGAAAAGACCCAGCAACTCAGTCAGAATTTATACTGACTACCAGCAGCCTTCAGGGTCCTGCTCCCTGAGATTGGCCAGGGCTGCATAAATAATCATACTGCCATCTGCGTAGCTCCACACCTATGTTCCACAGAATTCTCACAGCTCTCTGGAAAGCAGAGGGAGCTATCAGACTGGCAGCAGCTGAGAGCACTGAACTGACAAAATGAATCAGCTGCACTGGTTACATAGTTGCCAATAGTCCCGAAAATCCCGGGACATTCCGGAATTTTCAAGCCTTGTCCCAATTTTAATTTGTCCCATTAATTGTCCCGAATTTTGCCGCTTGTCCCGGGCATCTGAAATTTTGGGCAATCAAGTGTTAATTATTTTGCCACTTTTAGAACAGCCTGGTCCTCCCTCTACCCCAGAGTGCCCCCCCCCCCTGCCTCATTTTGTCCTCCTTGTCTTCTATTGGTCCTACTGGGCAGGTAACTGCTCCCAGCTTCTTTTGAAAAATAAAACTCCCTCCCGCGGTTGGAGTGCTCTCTTAGGGGATAATTTTTTTATTTATAGGAAGCAAAATTGAGCAGGACCCCTTGAATGTGTTTTATTTATTTATTTATTTATTTTTTGAGAGAGATAGGAAGTAGCAGTGGGGTAACACCCCCCTCCCCCTTGTGGGGACAAATAGCTGATGGTTGCCCTGCTAGATTTTTCTGTATTTAAAAAAAAAGGCCACCCACTGCTGCTTCCTATTACTGCCCCCACCCCCTAATTTGATTATTTTGAATACACAAAATCTAGGGTGTGGGGGGGGCGGTAATAGGAATCGTAATAGGAATCGGCAGTGGGTGACCTTTATGGGGTTGGATGCTTGAAGTTAGACTTTTAAAAAAAAATTATATATTTATTATATATTTTTTTCCATTTTGGTGGTGTGTGATAGGAAATGACAGTGAGCGTGGCCTTGATGAGGGGGGTGGGGGGGTGTAGATAGGAAGTGGCAGTGGGTGACCCTGTTAATTTATAATAAACAGGGCCACCATCAGCTATTTGTCCATATAAGGGGTCACCCACTGCCACTTCCTATCTTCCCCCCTCAACAATAATAAAAAAAACATCAAAACCATGCTCACTGTCGCTTCCTATCACACTCGCTCCCCAAAATGGGGGTGGTGGGTAGAAAAGGAGGGGGTCCACCTTCAGCCATCTGTCCCATAAAGGCCACCCACTGCTGCTTCCTATTACAGCCCCCCACCTTTCCCTCTCCATCGCTCATTCATCTCAGACTCTAACCACACCCCCTTTGAGCCACCCCCATTTAAGCCACGCCTACTATTTCCACCGCTGTTTTCTCTTTTTACTTTGACACACCTACAAACACACGCCCCGCCCCTAATTAGAATATGGCTCCGCCCACAACCCACAAAGTGGCCCAGAATTTTTTTTTGCAATGTTGGCAACTATGTGGTTACAGTGAGAACAACTAAATGTACTAAATGTAAAAAAAACACAATAATTATAGTTACACTAGTTAAATTTATCTACCAAAAACACTCAGCTCCACTGAACACAGTGTGCCAGCATTAAATCTAACTAATCCTAGTACCTATCTAGGAAGGCGTTACATTTGTGTGCCTTTTCTCCACATTTAAAAGCAACATTATGACATTAGAAACAGTATGCCATGCAACATATATATACAGTAATAATTTTATATTTGAACTTCTCAGGCATTTATCAAGCCTCCCACCCATGTGCATAAATGTACAGTTTATATGTATACATTTTCAAGCTTGAGGCATATTATTTCCAGATCTTAATAAATTAATAAATACACTCTCTGTAAATATTGACTACATATTTTTAAGGCAATATTATATAAAAAAAAAAAAATATATATATATATATATATATATAGATATATAGATATATAGCAAAATTTGTAGATCAATATATCTTCAGAAAAAAACATTCACTTTTAACAGAGTTCCATTTTGGAAAAAGTAAAAACAGGTGCAAACACATCTGGATGCTACAATAACGTGCACATATAATTGTCTTTATAAGTGGGATAGCAATCAAGAAATCAAAGTGTTTATCAAGGCAGCATTTGCAGGCCACAAGATTTCATTTGATTAGTCCAATTAATTTAAAATTGAGCTGAATATATTGATTGCAGGTCAGATCTCCAGCAGTCAATAGCACATTTGAACGGAAGCATCACAGGACTGCAGTAAGGATTAGAAAGAGGAGGTGGAATTAAATTATAACTTAATTATACTAGCAGTGCACTTGTAGTGCAAAGTGGATTTGCCTTTAGTAAATCAACCCCTAAGTGTGCCATGAATGCAGAGTGCCATGCCATGATGATGACTTCTGTACACATGTGAGGGAGTCACATCATTGCGGCCTGGCCATTCAAACAGATGGAGAGCATGATCCCAGACAGTTTAGCGCTAAGAGGCTTTGTATTAAAGGTGCGTTTTCCACAATGTGCTAACATGTAGTGCATACTAGCACATTAGTATGAAAAAACACAGGGGGCCTGTTAAAACAAAAAAATGTATAGTTTCTCACTGCCTTAAAAGTAAAATGACATTGCATTAGGATAACAGGCAGTAGCTATCTACCTGTAGTGTCCCAAAATACTGATCAACAAATACAGACCATTTTGTTACACAGATAGTCATAGTTTCAATATTTTTAAATAGATTTCACAGTAAATATCTCAGTGAATGTAGTGTTAAAATGGTTGTAAACCCTCCCCCAGAACTTTTTCCCATGTAAATCAGCATAAAAAAACCCTAACGAACACTGCTTGTAGATATCTCCTTACTTGCTTAGGATTGTTGTAATCCTTGTTGTTCTGTAGAATTAAGTCACCCAGATCTCCCCTGATTTAAGGCCCACTCTCTATGTCTTATCTATCTGTTATCAGGACTTCCTACGGCACAGCTCTGAACTCTGCTAATCACTCAGAGCTTCCTCCTATACACCATGTGACCATGTGACCTGACATACAGTCTAAATTTGGCCATTACTGCACTCTTATCAGCTGAAGCTGATAAGTCTGACAAAGGGAAACATTAGACATCGGCACAAGTAAATACTATGAAATAAAACAAGTCAGCTATGAACAGGGAAGCAGGTTTTCCATAGAAATGTTGGATTGAGAAGGAGGCTTGGTTAACAGTACAGGAAGTGCTCAATGTAAGGGTGGAAATACACTCCACTGTGGACTCAGAAAACAATACTTAAAGCGGAGGTCCACCCTAAAGTGGACCTTCCGCTCATTGGAATCCCCCCCCCTCCGGCGCCACAATTGGCCCTTTTCAGGGGGGAGAGGGTGCAGATACCTGTACAGTACAGGTATCTGCACCCACTTCCGGTGTAGATTCTGCAGAAGGTACTCCCCTTTCCGCAGAATATACGCCCCTTTCCAAAAGTCCCCCGCTGCCTGCTGGGAAACACACGGATCCCAGAGACAGCGGAGACCATCCTTATTGTGCAGCGCGACTCGCGCATGCGCAGTAGGGAACCGGGAAATGAAGCCGAAAGGCTCCCCTTCCTGATTCCCATACCCAAGAGATCGGCTTCGGGTGCCGACATCGCGGGCACGCTGGGCGGGTAAGTGTCATTATTTTAAAAGTCAGCAGCTGCAGTATTTGTAGCTGCTGGCTTTTAAAAAAAAAACGGCGGAACTCCCGGTGGACTCCCGCTTTAAGATGGCGCTGCCTTACCCCTGGAAACAAGTTTTTAAAGTTTCTTTAAACAGTAAGTAATATGCAATTTGGGCTGGATTACAGTGGCTATAGTCTGATAATGACTTATTATAATGGACTAAATGAAAAGCAGCATCAAAGTGGGAGAGTTTACTTCCTCTTTAAAATGCTGTACAAAAAGCAATGAAGGCAACGTTTTTTCACCTTGAAGTGAATCCATCCCCAAACTATCCAAATTAAATGATTTACAGTAATGGGTTGCTGATTATCGCAATTTTTTAATTTTTCACACAAATGTTAAAATCTGCATTTTTTGCTTGAAAATTACTTAGAACCCCCAAACATTATATATTTTCTGAAAGTGGTGGCCCTGTAGAATAAAACGGCAACAGTTGCAAATGCTTATGTCACACGATATTTGCTCAGCTATATGTCAAACTCAAATTTTCAGAAAAAAATACACTAAAATTAACTTTAGTGCTCACAAACAGTATATAATACCCTTTTTTTTTTGTATTACCATGAGAAATGGTGACAAACTATAGTATGGTGTTATGTGATAGCCTTGGGCAGGTAACAGGTGCACTTTATGTAGACATCAGGACACCCAATGGGGTGGATTTAATAAAACTAGAGAATGCAAAATCTGGTGCAGCTGTGCATTGTAGCCAATTAGCTTCTAAATTCAGCTTGCTCAATTAAGCTTTGATAAAAAAAAACTGAAAGCTGATTGGTTTCTATGCAGAGCCGCACCAGATTTTGCACTCTGTAGCTTTAGTAAATCAACCCCAATGTCTCCCGCTCTCTAAAAAAGCTGACCAAGTACATATCATTCAGCCCAAAGGCACAGAAGGAGGTTGCCCCCTTAGTTTTGCAAGGCATTTCACAGAAGTGGTTCCAGGCTTAATCCTTAGGAGGGTTCTGTCTTGCAGAGGTTTCCAAGATAGAAAACCCAACTGCTCAGAGGAGTGCAGAGTACCAGACCACTCTACAGAACCTTTGTCACTAGCCATTATTTCCTCCAATCCCAAGCTGGCTATGCTTGCTTTAATCTTCTCAATAACTTTAAGGGTTAACCATGACATACACTCTTGGATTTATAACCATAAAGGTTAACTCTGTTGTACACTTTTTACTGTATAACCAAGACAGTTGATTACTCTCTTGTTCTTCAGATACACCATAAATACACTTTGTCAATTGACCATTTGTTTATACTTCCAAGTAACTGAGACCAGGCAAATTTTCTCTAATGCCCTGTACACACGAGTGTATTTTCCGTGGGAAAAAACGTGGATGTTTTTTCCGACGGAATTCCGCTCAAGTTTGGTTTGCATACACACGGTCACACCAAAGTTCTCTGAACTTTCGACCGTCAAGAACACGGTGACTTACAACATTACAATGATCTGAGAAAATGAAGTTCAATGCTCCCGAGCATGCGTCAAATTGTTTCCGAGCATGCGTAGGAATTTTGCACGTCAGTATTTGTACAGACGATTGGAATTTCCGAACTTTTTCCGACCGAAAAATAGAAAACCTGCTCTCAATCTTTTGCTGGCGGGAATTCGGCCAGCAAAAGTCTGATGGTGTGTATGCTCCGATGGTTCACGCTGCTACGATGCAGTAATCCACTGCGGGTTCCCGCATCGCTTGTCTCCTGGTGGCAGTTCACACTGCCCTATGCAAACTGCTGGGAGTGTCAGTTAAAAGTAAATGACACCCCCAAATCAGTTTGCATATAGCAGTGCAATCTGCAAACCCAGAGAGGTCAGGAATCGGACCAAAAAACAGGGTCCAAATGCAATGCGATTTCAGCCATACTATTTGTATGGCTGAAATGGCATCGCACAGAGATTGCATGTGATTTGCACTGCAATGCGGAGTGAATCACATCTGATCTCTGACAACGCTGCAGTGTGAACCGCACTAAATCTGTGTTAGTGAGCACTTCTCCTTTGCAGAGATAATCCATCCACCTCACAGGTGTGGCATATCAAGATGCTGATTGGATAGCATTATTATTGCAGAGGTGTGAACAATATTTGAGAGAAATAAGCCATTTGTGTACATAGAAAAAATAATAAATCTTTGACACAAAAGTGTTGTGTTTATAATTTTTCTCAGTGTGTGTGTGTATATATATATATATATATATATATAAACATATATGTATAAAAAATACACTTACAATATACTACATGCAGCTGCATCTCTAGCTTCAGTACACTTCTACCAAGCCCTCCAGGGGGACAGAACTCACTGTAGAGACCACTTGGCCTGGCCTGAAGGGTTTTTTACAACCCACTCCAGCCTTCACCAACCATAAAAGACAAGAAGACTACAGTCAGTTCTGTCCTGTCTGTCTTCTTGTTCTGTCAGTCTTCTGTCACCCTGTCCTCCAATCCAGTCCAGGGCTTCCACTTTAGCTGACTACATCTGCTTGCTGGAGGGGTATCTGGCTCCCATGCCACGGCTGCACTGGGCTCCTCCCATCCTGACATATACTGTATATTCCCACTGACTCACTCGTGACATCACTACAAGAGGGCTCTAGCTAGCTAAACAGGACCTAGCACCTGATTACACTATTCTCTATTACCACACACTATTCTGGGACAGAGCAGTCTAGTGGCAGACTAACTAACTGCACCTGCTTACAGGCATTGTCTCCATTCTGTAGCTGTCCTCCAGTGTCTGTCTTTGCCATGTTTGCACTATATGTCTGCTAAAGTATTCTATAAGCAAGTAAGTATTTGCCATTTTGCAGGGTAGAGTGGGAACTAGCAAGAAAATAATTACTTTTTCACAGAGAGTAAGCTTGAACGTTTTGCAATATACTGTATGTGTTTCAAAAATTCCAGTTTTTATGCAAAGGTTTGCTAGATATAAGTAAGGGTGTATAGCAGTGTGCAAAGTGTTAATTTAGAATGTTCAGTGATTATTGAAGTCTCAAGCTGTAGACTGTGATGTGACGTTTGCACTTTCTATGAATCTTACTTGCCACAATTGCCATTCAATCATTTCACAAGCTATGCTTTATTCTGTTGCATTGATTGCAAAGATCAGGTTGTATATGGCCAATTGGCCATCCTAAGACCAGTCATTTATTTTGAGAAAATTAGAGAAAAATTCTGAAGCGTATAATACTGTATGTCATTTAGGAAGTGAAAATACTATGCTTAATATCATATCACAGAAGGAAGAAAATTCATTGAACATTCAATGACACATACTGTATGTTAAAGACCTGGCCTTTTAAGATTAGGTGCCTAGAAATGATTAATGAGTATTTCAAAGAAGATGGATTATCTATACCATTTTGGCATGTTATTTTCATTCTGCAAACCATGCTATGAAAAAGATTGAAATTCAGTATTGAAAAAATAAAGCAGAAACCCGGTTAAAGGATATAAGATATCTAGAACTTCAGATATAGGATATGTTAGGTGTTTGACATAGATACAAATTCTGCAGGTTTTCTAAGCACTATGAGGTCTGCAAGTTGTCAATAATAGGAGATGTTAAAACAGAATGTTCCCATAAGAGTTTGATAGCAATTAATGTTTTCTAATCTCTAAACACTGGCCAAATGCACATATGTGCCCTTCCAGTGCGTGAGCCTTCACGCTGAGTGGCCCCATATAGGTGGCCCTGTGTAAACCACTTACCATGCTGAGCTCCCAGCACAGTAGCCGGCGGTTACCAGAAAGCTCCCGATGCATACTTGCGATCAGGAGCTTTCCGATCATGTGACCACTCTAAAAGCCGAACACAGTGGTCACATGAATGCCCGATTCTGCCTCCCAGCATTTAGAAGGGCGGAAGGTGGCCACCGGGAAGTGGCCAGCGGGAAGGAGTTAACAAAAACAAGCATTCCACATGAATTTATGATACCATAATTATGCTTCCAAAATGAGTGTGTGCTGCATCCAGCATTGCTCCTGTTTCTTGTTTCTGGAGGTAGACATTTTGTTGAAGCCCAGAGCAGTCACATGCTTATTGGAATTCCTCCTCCTCTCCTTGGATTCAAAAACAATATGTCACTTTCTTCAAATAAAATATGTAAAATTCCAACTTTGATTGTACGTCTTGGCTCAGGTAGAGAGGAAGACTGACAGAAGCTTTACATTGTTGAAGTTCAAAGACTGCCAGTACAGGTGAAAGGAGAGAATTTCAGGGAGATAAGATAAGACACTATGGGGTTGATTTACTAAAACTGGAGAGTGCAAAATCTGGTGCACTTGTGCATGGTAGCCAATCAGCTTCTTATTTCAGCTTGTTAAATTAAAGTGCATGATGGTATGCAGCAGCCCCCCAGCCCCACTAATACTCACCTGAGCCCCCTCTCGATCCAGTGTCCATTAGAGCCTTGCTTCTCTGAGAACTCGCACTTCTGATTGGCTTTTGGAAGCCAGTGAGCCAATCAGGAGATGGAGAGGGCGGGCCAAGCCATGGCTTTGTGTGTGAATGGACACACAAAGCTACATCTCGGGAATGCGGCAGGAGCCAGAAGAGCTGGCATGGGGCCTGAGAAAAGGAGGATCCTGGCTGCTTTGTGCAAAACCATTGCACAGAGCAGGTATGTATAACATGTTTGTTATTAGTATATAAAAAAAAAAAAAAAGGCTTTAATATCACTTTAAACTGTGACAAAAAAAATCTGGAGGCTGATTGGTTTCTATGCAGAGCTGCACCAGATTGTGTGTTCTCCGGTTTTAGTAAATCAAGCCCTATATTTATAAGTTTAACTCTTTTGCATCTCCCTGGCAGCAGAAATTACCCTATCAATTCCCCTGCTTTTCTTTTCTCCTTTCCTAATCTGTGTTATCACAGCACTGTTTTTAGTTATTCCTGTTGTTTTCTTCCCCCTTCGGCAACAATAAATCTTAGGTATAGTGCCAAGAATAGAGAACAGCTGAGCATGTGCAGAGCATGATGAGACAGTGCATTACTGGATTTTAAACAGTATAGGCACTTATTGTTAATGTCACACATAACTATACCTACAAAAGGGGTCAGCATGAAGTGATCTACCAGGACTTAATTTTCTGACTAAAGTTTCACCTTAAAATCTATAGTTTACCATAGCGCTTCACAGTGACTTCACAGGGCGGGCTTCACAGTGGCTGATCACTGTGGTACCCAATCAGAGGATCTAGAGTTCTGGGTCCCGATCGTTAGTATGGAGCCTGGGGCTCACGGTGAGACCCCGGTCTCTGTCCTGGGACCCCTGGTCTCTCTCTTTTACTTGATTACTAGCAAACATTCCTTTCTGTGTAAATAAATTAGATCTTTATTTTTATTTTTTTCAGCTTGCTATTCCATTCCTCCCTCCCCAACACTTACCCGATTCCTGTATCAATCCTCTGTTGTTCCTGTCTGCAGGTCTTCTTTCCTCTTTCCTTGTTCTCACAAGCTTGGCTGAGAGCAATGAGAGCCATTGGCTCCTGCTGCTGTAAGAAAAATCCTGTGAGCAAAGAGTGGGGGTGGGGCTGAGGCACACTGTGTGTGTCAATGGACGCACACAGCCTGGCTCAGGATTGAGCCTGCACCTCTGCCTTATAGCCATCGCTTGCTTCGGGACAGACAGAAGAAGAGGAGCCAGGAGGCCGGGGGGGGGGGGGGCAGAAGAGGAGGTTCGGGGCTGTTCTGTGCAAAAAATTACACAGTGCAAAGGAAGTAAGACATGTTTGTTTTTTTAATAATAAAAAATGCCTTTAAAGCCACTTTAATTTGAAAAAACTGCTAGGCACAATCTAATACTGTGGATAAGAAATACTTTTCTTTTGAGAGTGAGTGTTGCTGTAAGAGTTAAAGCTGAAGTTGTTTTTTTTTTACAGCACCAAACACATAAGTTCTGAGTAATGTTGTGTTTCTTATTACCTGTTTCTGTAAAAATCTTCCCTGCAGTGACTACTTCATAACCACTAGCTATTGCGTTGAGTGGCTGTCTCCCAGAGCCGTGAGAGTTAACAGCAGCTACAGGTAGTAAGAAAAGTTGTGCAGCTCGTCCGCCCCCTTTTGCACTCTGTGACGTTTATTTTGCTCCTATTACTATTGTCCCAAAATGTATCATGCTGCAGATAAAAAAACATGTACGAATAAGGAAAAAAAATGCATAAAGCAAGTATGATATTACTTGTATAAAAGAAAACATGCAAGGCCACATTTCTAATAAGGGATTAGCTACTTACTGAAGGTCTCAAAAGATATAGTGAGCCAAGCAATTTAGTAAAAATGACTGGCAACCTAATTGGCTAAACTAAAAGGTTAGTTAAATTATTTTTTTATGATTATAAATAAAAAAAATCTTAGAGATGAACAATTAATATGTATTTGATTTCGGTGCCAGGCGAGCTATCAAATATCACTACTAAGGATTAGCTTAGTGTTTGTCTGAACATTCAGGGCATTTGGCATGGACAAACATTACAGGCTCTCAATGGTTACTAAGGAAGCAGTGGCTGCTTGCACCCTCTGCGTCCTTACCAACCACTGACACCACCATGGCCCATTCACTTCCATGGCTGGGATATCAAATATCACTACTGGGGATGAGCTTAGTATTCAGTCTCAATGTAAGTTCAGACCAAAAACTGGCTGTTCAAACTTTTTTTCTGAATGTTTAGTACATTTACCATGGATATATGTGACAGGTAGGGATGGCCGAACGGTTCGCCCGGCGGTCGTTTCGCGGCGCATTTCGGCTGTTCACAGTCCGCCCGATCGGCGGACTATTGCCGCCGTTCACCCGGCGGACTTCCGTGTTTACCGTGTAAAAGAACTTTGACCTATGATGACACATCCATAATGGGGTACAGGACAGCCAATTGAGATATTACAGCACATGGACACTTGGACATTCCCCCTAACTTATAAATAGACCCGATCCGGTGGCCATTTTACATTCTTTCGTATGTCACTATAGGGAGAGGTTGCTGTGTGGAGCAGGGAGAGACTGCAGTGACCCAAATCGCTAGCTATTAGGTCCACAAAAGTTCTTTTCAGGACTGGTATGGTATAGGTGTTAGGTGTAGTACAGGATATAGGTTTGAGGCACTGCTGTGCTAGTGATTGTTGCAGCAGCCTGTCTTTTGTCAGTGTAGAGAGAGGGACAGGACGCTGTTTGCAGCAGGGACAGTCAGTTTAATCATTAGCTGTTACTATTAGGTCCACAAAAGTCCTTTTCAGGACTGGTATGGTAAAGTAGTACAGGATATAGTTTTGAGTGCTATTCAAGTTATTGTTCCAGCAGCCTGTGTTTTGTCAGTTTAAATAGGGACAGGCAGGAAGCTGTGTGTGGCAGTCAGTTTAATCAGTAGCTGTTACTATTAGGTCCACAAAGGTTCTTTTCAGAACTGGTATGGTAATAGGCTTGTACGCGCATAATATTCTTTCTTCCAAATATAGAAAGAATATTATACTTGACTGCTGCCCTTCTGCTGCAGTAGTCCTTTGTGAGTATAGGGACTGAGGTACATTCTGCTAATCATTCACAACCTACTAGTTCCACAAAGGTCCTTATAAGGACTGGTAAGGTATAGGGTACTACAGTACATAGGGTTGAGTGAGGTACAGTCTGCTATTCCTTAAGGACTGGTATAGGTCCACAATATATAGGGTTGAGGTGCACTACTGCTGACTGCTGCCCTATACTGCAGCAGTCCTTTATCAGTATAGGGACTGAGGTACAGTCTGCTAATCATTCACAACCTACTAGTTCCACAAAGGTCCTTATAAGGACTGGTAAGGTATAGGGTACTACAGTACATAGGGTTGAGTGAGGTACAGTCTGCTATTCCTTAAGGACTGGTATAGGTCCACAATATATAGGGTTGAGGTGCACTACTGCTGACTGCTGCCCTATACTGCAGCAGTCCTTTATCAGTATAGGGACTGAGGTACAGTCTGCTAATCATTCACAACCTACTAGTTCCACAAAGGTCCTTATAAGGACTGGTAAGGTATAGGGTACTACAGTACATAGGGTTGAGTGAGGTACAGTCTGCTATTCCTTAAGGACTGGTATAGGTCCACAATATATAGGGTTGAGGTGCACTACTGCTGACTGCTGCCCTATACTGCAGCAGTCTTTTATCAGTATAGGGACTGAGGTACAGTCTGCTAATCATTCACAACCTACTAGTTCCACAAAGGTCCTTATAAGGACTGGTAAGGTATAGGGTACTACAGTACATAGGGTTGAGTGAGGTACAGTCTGCTATTCCTTAAGGACTGGTATAGGTCCACAATATATAGGGTTGAGGTGCACTACTGCTGACTGCTGCCCTATACTGCAGCAGTCTTTTATCAGTATAGGGACTGAGGTACAGTCTGCTAATCATTCACAACCTACTAGTTCCACAAAGGTCCTTATAAGGACTGGTAAGGTATAGGGTACTACAGTACATAGGGTTGAGTGAGGTACAGTCTGCTATTCCTTAAGGACTGGTATAGGTCCACAATACAGAGGGTTGAGGTGCACTACTGCTGACTGCTGCCCTTCTGCTGCAGCAGTCCTTTATCAGTATAGGGACTGAGGTACAGTCTGCTAATCATTCACAACCTACTAGTTCCACAAAGGTCCTTATAAGGACTGGTAAGGTATAGGGTACTACAGTACATAGGGTTGAGTGAGGTACGGTCTGCTATTCCTTAAGGACTGGTATAGGTCCACAATATATAGGGTTGAGGTGCACTACTGCTGACTGCTGCCCTTCTGCTGCAGTAGTCCTTTATCAGTATAGGGACTGAGGTACAGTCTGCTAATCATTCACAACCTACTAGTTCCACAAAGGTCCTTATAAGGACTGGTAAGGTATAGGGTACTACAGTACAGATGGTTGAGTGAGGTACAGTCTGCTATTCCTTAAGGACTGGTATAGGTCCACAATATATAGGGTTGAGGTGCACTACTGCTGACTGCTGCCCTATACTGCAGCAGTCCTTTATCAGTATAGGGACTGAGAGTTTTGTCACAGGGTCATTAAAAAAATTACAGGCAGAGGAAGAGGCAGGCCCTTCCGCAGGGGTGGTAGGGGTAGGGCAGGAGCAACAGGCTTGAGCCAAAGTGGGAAGTTGTAGAAGGTGCGTTCAATTACTTTAAAGGACGCACCAGACTTGCTTGAGTGGCTCACTCAGCCTTAATCCTCTGCACACTCCTCATCCTCTAGATCTGTAACCCTCTTCTTCACTCTCTGCAATGTGCACCCCCAAAGACACTACCACCAAAAACACTACCACCACCACCACCACATACCTTCCGCTTGAATCACAGGAATTATTTTCCGATCCATATCAAGACATTTCTGATGCGCAGCCACTCTTGGCATTGGATCAGGAAGAGGAGGTAGCAAGAACCGCCACTCAGCAGTCTGACGACAGTACCCAGATCAGCCCAAGGAGGAGGTTGGTCCCCGGTGTTGCTGCCTACTCCGAGATCTCTACTTATAGCGGTGGGGAAGGTGACGTGGATGATGACGTGTCTAGTGATGTCACGTGGGTGCCCACAAGAGAGGAAGAGGAGGGGAGTTCAGAGGTAGATATGGATAAGCAGATAGGGAGGAGAAGCAGGAATAACTTACATTGCACAGGAGGGACAAAGCAGACTGCTAATGTATCAGGAGCGTGGCATCGACCATGTACGGTCACATCTGGCGCTCCCAGGACGCACATGGCTCCGCAGTGTGGGCTTTTTTTAACATGTCCGCTGCTGACAATAGTGTTGCCATCTGCAATCTTTGCAGTCAACGCATTAGTCGCGGTAAGCCCAACACTCACCTAGGGACGACCGCCTTAAGAAGGCACATGAGCAGCCATCACTGAGCCCAGTGGGAGCAACGGAACACACAAAGCCACACTCCAGGCTCTCACCGTCCAGCCTCGTCTTCTACTTCTCCTCTCTCCTCACAATTGTCCTCCACTCCACCTTCCATCACGCCAAGCTCACGTTTTTCTGCAAAAAGGCAGGCTTCCATGGGCCTAATGTTCGAGCGTAAAAAAATGATGACGCCGGATAACCCTCTTGCCCAACGGTTGACGGCTGGCTTGCCAGAACTGATAGCCCGCCAACTACTGCCATATAAACTGGTGGACTCGGAGGCATTTCGAAAAATTTGTGGCCATTGGAACACCACAATGGAAGGTCCCAGGAAGGAAGTATTTCTCAGAGAAGGGCATCCCAGAGCTATATGGGCGGCAAGTGACTGTATCTCTGGCACACAGTGTCGGTGCCAAGATACATCTGACCACAGACACGTGGTCTAGCAAACACAGGCAGGGAAGGTATATCACTTTTACTGCCCACTGGGTGAACCTTCTGACGGCCGTCAAGCATGTAACCCGTGGCACCCGTGTAGATTTGGTTTTACCGCCACGGATTGCATGCAGGCCTGGCTCTTCTTCTCCTCCTCCTCCTACTCCATCCTCCTCCCTCTCCTCCTCGGCTGACTCCTCCTTTTCCGCTGCTAGCGTCTCCTCCGCTGCGCCGCCCAAGCTCCCCAGAACCTATTCGACATGCCAGGTGAGACGTTGCCATGCCGTGCTGCATCTGTTGTGCCTGGAAGCCAAGAGCCACACTGGCCCGGCACTCCTTTCAGCTTTGCGTTCACAGGTGCTAACACCGCTCAATTTGACAGTTGGTAAAGTGGTGTGTGACAACGGTGCCAATCTGCTTAGCGCATTGAAACAGGGCAAAATTACGCACGTGCCATGCATGGCACACGTCTTAAACTTGGTCGTGCAGCGATTCGTTGTCAAATACCCTGGGGTCCAGGACATCTTGTGGCAGGCAAGGAAAATCTCAGCCCATTTCAGAAGATCTTACACGGCCATGGCTCGCCTTGCTGACATTCAGCGGCGACACAATCTGCCAGTCAGACGTCTTATTTGCGATTGCCCGACGCGATGGAACTCAACCTTCTATATGCTTGATAGGCTGCTCCAGCAGAAACGTGCAGTTAACATCTACCTGTATGAACTCTGTGGCAGAACAGGTTCTGGGGAGCTGTTTTTTTTTCACCGCGCCAGTGGCTGCTCATGTGCGCGCATGCAGACTTCTGCGGCCATTTGAGGAGATCACCAAACTGGTCAGTCGCAGCCATGGTGCCATCAGTGACATGGTACCTTATGCCTTCTTTATGGAGCATGTATTGCATCGTGTCATTGATCAAGCTGTGGAGGAGCAGGAGCGGGAAGATGAGGAAGTCGTAATGCTGGATGAATTCCCAGGGGGGGCTACTCTATCTGAGACAAGTGAACAACAGGAGTCTGAAGAGGAGTCAGAGGAGGATGGTGCCAGGGCGGATGAGGAGGAGCAAGAAGAGCATGCTTTAAACCTTTCTGGGATCCCCGTTGTTGTGCGTGGATGGAGAGAGGAGAATGAAGAGGACGACATTATCCTGGATGATGAGCAGGAGCCGGCCACCACACCGCTTCCAGTTTAGTGCAAATGGGGGCCTTCATGCTCCAGTGTTTTAATAGGGACCCCCGTATAAAAAGCATAAGGGTCAAGGACCAGTACTGGGTGGCAATGTACTTAGACCCCCAGTACAAACACAAAATGGCGGAAATGTTACCGCCGTCACAGAGAGCTGTCAGAATGGAGCACTTCCAGGCCTTGCTTCGAGAAATGCTGCATTCTGCTTTTGCGTGTGCTGGCAGAGGAGCAATTCCCACTCCCAGAGAAGGAGTTGCGGGTACCAATCCAACAGTGCCTGCAAGAAGAGGCCGGTTTGAAGATGTGTTGGTGACTTCGGATATGAGGTCATTCTTTCAGCCGACCCATCGACAGGTGTCATCCGGATCCAGCATCAGGGAACGCCTAGACCGTCAGGTGTCCGACTACATCGGGTTAACGGCCGATGTGGACGCTCTGAGGAGTGATGAACCCCTGGACTACTGGGTGGGCAGGCTTGACCTCTGGCCAGAGCTTGCCCAATTTGCAATCGAACTGTTGGCTTGCCCCTGGTCCAGTGTCCTGTCCGAAAGGACGTTCAGCGCAGCAGGGGGGATTGTGACCGATAAGCGTACTCGCCTAGCTCACGACAGTGTTAACTACCTCACATTTCTAAAAATGAATCAGGCATGGATCTCGGAGGAATTCAACACATGTGACCAGTACACCATGTATATGTATATAAACAATTTTTTTAATCGAGCACACAGACCTTCTTTCTTCATTTGGCTCACTTCCTTGTCCAAAAAAAGCACACCGTACTATATGCCCGTACCCTCCTGTTTGAAGAGGTTGAGCGGTGTCATATTTCTACTGGAGCTGCTTATTATGCTGACTTCCTCCTAGGGCTGCTTATTATGAGGGGCTCCCACCATCCCTGTGCTGTGCTGACTTCCTCCTGGGGCTGTACCTCTGCTGTGCATTTTATGAGGGGCTCCCACCATCCCTGTGCTATGCTCATTATGAGGGGCTCCCACCATCCCTGTGCTGTGCTGACTTCCTCCTGGGGCTGCTTATTATGAGGGGCTCCCACCATCCGTGTGCTATGCTGACATCCTCCTGGGGCTGCTTATTATGAGGGGCTCCCACCATCCCTGTGCTGTGCTGACTTCCTCCTGGGGCTGCTTATTATGAAGGGCTCCCACCATCCCTGTGCTATGCTGACATCCTCCTGGGGCTGCTTATTATGAGGTGCTCCCACCATCCCTGTGCTGTGCTGACTTCCTCCTGGGGCTGCTTATTATGAGGGGCTCCCACCATCACTGTGCTATGCTGACATCCTCCTGGGGCTGCTTATTATGAGGGGCTCCCACCATCCCTGTGCTATGCTGACATCCTCCTGGGGCTGCTTATTATGAGGGGCTCCCACCATCCCTGTGCTGACTTCCTCCTGGGGCTGCTTATTATGAGGGGCTCCCACCATCCCTGTGCTATGCTGACATCCTCCTGGGGCTGCTTATTATGAGGGGCTCCCACCATCTCTGTGCTGTGTTGACTTCCTCCTGGGGCTTCTTATTATGAGGGGCTCCCACCATCCCTGTGCTATGCTGACATCCTCCTGGGGCTGCTTATTATGAGGGGCTCCCACCATCCCTGTGCTATGCTGACATCCTCCTGGGGCAGCTTATTATGAGGGGCTCCCACCATCCCTGTGCTGTGCTGACTTCCTCCTGGGGCTGTACCTCTGCTGTGCATATTATGAAGGGCTCCCACCCTCCCTGTGCTATGCTCATTATGAGGGGCTCCCACCATCCCTGTGCTATGCTGACTTCCTCCTGGGGCTGCTTACGGTGCAGGTGTCAGTGCTGTATATCACGGTGCTGGTGTCAGATCACTCTATCACGGTGCTGGTGTCAGTGCTTTATGTCACGCTGCTGATGTCAGTGCTCTCTATCACGGTGCTGGTGTCAGATCACTCTATCACGGTGCAGGTGTCGTTGCTGTATGTCACGCTGCTGATATCAGTGCTCTCTATCATGGTGCTGGTGTCAGATCACTCTATCATGGTGCAGGTGTCATTGCTGTATGTCACGCTGCTGATGTCAGTGCTGTATATCACGGTGCTGGTGTCAGTGCTGTATATCACGGTGCTGGTGTCAGTGCTTTATGTCACGCTGCTGATGTCAGTGCTCTCTATCATGGTGCTGGTGTCAGATCACTCTATCACGGTGCAGGTGTCATTGCTGTATGTCACGCTGCTGATGTCAGTGCTCTCTATCACGGTGCTGGTGTCAGATCACTCTATCACGGTGCAGGTGTCATTGCTGTATGTCACGCTGCTGATGTCAGTGCTCTCTATCACGGTGCTGGTGTCAGATCACTCTATCACGGTGCAGGTGTAATTTCTGTATGTCACGCTGCTGATGTCAGTGCTCTCTATCATGGTGCTGGTGTCAGATCACTCTATCACGGTGCAGGTGTCATTGCTGTATGTCACGCTGCTGATGTCAGTGCTCTCTATCACGGTGCTGGTGTCAGATCACTCTATCAAGGTGCAGGTGTCATTGCTGTATGTCACGCTGCTGATGTCAGTGCTCTCTATCACGGTGCTGGTGTCAGATCACTCTATCACGGTGCAGGTGTAATTTCTGTATGTCACGCTGCTGATGTCAGTGCTCTCTATCACGGTGCTGGTGTCAGTGCTGTATATCACGGTGCTGGTGTCAGTGCTTTATGTCACGCTACTGATGTCAGTACTCTCTATCACGGTGCTGGTGTCAGATCACTCTATCACGGTGCAGGTGTCATTGTTGTATGTCACGCTGCTGATGTCAGTGCTCTCTATCACGGTGCTGGTGTCAGATCACTCTATCATGGTGCAGGTGTCATTGCTGTATGTCACGCTGCTGATGTCAGTGCTCTCTATCACGGTGCTGGTGTCAGATCACTCTATCACGGTGCAGGTGTCATTGCTGTATGTCACGCTGCTGATGTCAGTGCTCTCTATCACGGTGCTGGTGTCAGATCACTCTATCACGGTGCAGGTGTCATTGCTGTATGTCACGCTGCTGATGTCAGTGCTCTCTATCACGGTGCTGGTGTCAGTGCTGTATATCACGGTGCTGGTGTCAGTGCTTTATGTCACGCTGCTGATGTCAGTGCTCTCTATCATGGTGCTGGTGTCAGATCACTCTATCACGGTGCAGGTGTCATTGCTGTATGTCACGCTGCTGATGTCAGTGCTCTCTATCACGGTGCTGGTGTCAGATCACGGTGCAGGTGTCATTGCTTTATGTCACGCTGCTGATGTCAGTGCTCTCTATCACGGTGCTGGTGTCAGATCACTCTATCACGGTGCAGGTGTCATTGCTGTATGTCACTCTGCTGATATCAGTGCTCTCTATCACGGTGCTGGTGTCAGATCACTCTATCACGGTGCAGGTGTCATTGCTGTATGTCACGCTGCTGGTGATCATCTCCTGCACCCTCTTCTTTGCCTACCCTGATCTTCCCTCTCCTCCATTGCCTTCATGCGCTCCACAGTCCTGAATTGTCACAATTTCACATATAAAAAAAGAATGCTTGTAGTTGTCGATCCCAGATTCACCTCATACATGTGTTATGTCATTGGCCATGTGGTGGGACAATGTTTGCACAGCTAGTAATTATTTTGTGGCTGCAAATTTGACCTGTAGGTTTGCAAAGTTCGCCTCCCATTGAAGTCAATGGGGCCCGCTGCGAACGTTACGGTTCGCGAACTATCGACCGCGTTCGCGGTCCGCGTTCGCGAAACGTCCCGTCGGAAGTTTGTCCATCACTAGTGACAGGTTCCGGCTGTCAATGGTTGCTAAGGAAGCAGTGTCTTCTTACCAGTGGCCGTTGGGTTTTTTTGTGAGGGAGGGGCAGCGTCAAGCACCACAATCGTATTTCCTTTCGGCCAACCAGTTGACGGGTCTCATAACCCACATCCTGCTTGGCCCGGAAAAGAGAATCAGTCTGAAAATGCTATTGTCACACAACTGGGTGGGATCAGGGCGCCAAGAGCCCACCCTTTATTTAAGTCTATTAGAGCCTCTGCCATTGCAATCCATGAGGCCAGACGCATGGATAGGGTAGGTGTCGCCCGTGTGTCCCTAATGGAGGGGCCACCACTGGTTCTTACCAACCTCTGGCATTCATTCCCATCCATAGGTGTGCGCAGCCTATTGCATTAGGGTGTGCACCCCAAAGCTCAAAAACACACTACTCACTACTACTCACATCACTCACCATGTTCATTCAGAAAGTGAAGGGGCTGATAAATACATATTTACTGGCCCCTTCCCTCGCTCATCCCAAAACATCTCCGCAGCAACAGCCAGGAAGCCAGAATGCCAGAAGTGCTCCAGAGGGAAGGAGTGGGGAGCCAGAGCAGTAGGGGAATCTGTGCTGCCCAGGGTTATTAGGGTGTGCCTGGGCCCTTTATTTGCTAGCAGTTTTTAAAAGACCTTTTTTCTGTCACTTTTTAAACAGCATTTTTTTTTTTTTCTCTCTTTCTTCCTGCTAATTGAGGGGAGGGGTTAATTGTTCACAGGTGTATAAAGGTAGGTATACAAACTCCCCAAAGAGCTTGCTCCCTGTTGGTGGTTTGCATGTGGATTTTGTGATCTCAAGTGGAATTTTGAACTAAAGTGGGGAGTTAATAACCAGGAGTTGGAAACAGGAGTTAAGACAGGAGTCTCTAACCTGTAAGTAACATCTTAAACTTCATTTAAGTAATTGTATTGTAACTGGGAAATGAGTGATAGCAGGGTTGAAGGTTTTGCTCAGTGCACAGTGTGCCACATGTATGCAAAACTGGTGCAAGAGCTCCAGGATGCATACCGCTGTGACAGATGTGAGCAGGTTGCCCTTCTAGAAGCTCGCATTAGAGATCTGGAGGAGCAAGTTGCAACACTGGGTGGAAAGGACAACCTTGAAAGGGGTCCTCTGCTCGCTGAGCAGGTGGTCAGTAGGGTTGATGTGGAGGGTGGAGGGGCAAGTCAGGATTATCACGTAGGAAGATGGGTTAATGTAGTTAGAGGGAGTGGAAGGGGCTCGCAGAAAAGGAAGGTCAGTCCTGTGTTTGTGCATCAAAACAAATTTGCCGAGTTGGGTGAAAATGTGGAGGTGACAAACACAGAGGTGGCAGCCCTAGATGTCACTGCTCCCCCTAACAGCCGGGAGAGCAGCCCATCTAGTAGAGGAGGTGAGGGGAGTGCAGAAAGGCCTAGACAGTTGGTGGTTATAGGGGATTCTATAATCAGAAGGACTGATAGAATAATTTGTCGCCAGGATCGCCTCAACCGAATAGTTTGCTGTCTCCCTGGTGCTAGGGTTCGGCATGTGGTGGACCGGGTGGATAAATTACTGGGAGGGGCTGGGTATGACCCAGCAGTCTTGGTCCACGTTGGAACCAATGACCGTATACATGGAAGGTGGAGGCTCCTCAAGAATCAATTTAGAGAACTAGGCTGCAAGTTGAAGGGAAGGACCTCCAAGGTGATATTCTCTGAAATATTGCCTGTGCCATGCGCAACACAGGAAAGGCAGGGGGTGATTAGAGAGCTGAATGCATGGCTAAAGACCTGGTGTAGGGAGGAGGGATTTGGGTTTCTAGAGCACTGGGCTGACTTTTCATTGGGGTGCAACCTATATGCTAATGATGGTTTGCACTTGAATGGAAGGGGGTCTGCTGTGCTGGGGAAGAGGTTTATGGGAAGGCTGGAGGAGTATTTAAACTGGGTTTGAGGGGGGAGGGTGAACCAGAAGTACATTGGGCAGACAGGTCAGTTAGGGGTCAGACATTAATGGAGGGTGGAATGGGGATAGATGGGGGGTGGGATATGGCAGGTGTCAAGAAATTTCCCATGTTGCAAACAGCCATTGAAAACTATAGTGCAATTTGTACTACTAAAAATAATATGAAAAACACCAGAGCAAAATGTAATAATGCATTAAAGTGTTTATTCACCAATGCCAGAAGTCTGCCAAGCAAAATAGGTGAGTTGGAAGCTGTGGTGCATCAGGAGAGCTATGATGTAATCGGTATTGCTGAAACTTGGCTTCAATCCTCACATGACTGGGCTATTAATATTCCAGGCTATGCACTCTTTCGGAGAGACAGGGTAAAAAGGAAAGGTGGCGGGGTCTGTCTCTATGTGAGAAGTGATCTCAAAGCAAGTGTGAAAGAGGACCTGGTGGATGGAGAGTGTGATGAGTCCGAAGCATTATGGGTGGAACTGCATTTAGATGGGGGTAGTTCAAAGTTAATCGTTGGAGTTTGTTATAGACCACCCAATGTGAATGAGGAGGTGGAGACTCAGCTCCTTGCACAGATGGAAAGGGCTGCAAGGGCTGGGACAGTGATAATAATGGGGGATTTTAACTACCCAGAAATTGACTGGAGTAATGGCACTGCTGGGACAGTTAAAGGGCAAAAAATGATAAACCTATTACAGGACAATTTTATGGTCCAGTTTATTGAGGCCCCAACTAGGAATGAAGCTCTGTTGGACCTGGTAATCTCAAACCATGCAGAGCTTATTACTAATGTCCAGATAAAGGAACACCTGGGTAGCAGTGATCATAACATGATTTCCTTTGATGTTAGCGCTAAACAAGAAATACATACGGGTAAGATAAAAACACTTAACTTCAAGAGAGCTAATTTTCCAAGGATGAGGGCTACTCTCCAGGACTTAGACTGGGAGAGAATATTCGCTTCAATGGGCACAGAACAGAAATGGGAATTCTTCAAAAAGACTGTTGGGGACCTCACTGCAAAGTATATTCCCATGGGCAATAAGTTTAAAAGGCTAAAAACAAAACCTATGTGGCTCACGGCCAAAGTTAAAAAAGCTATAAACTGTAAGAGAAGAGCTTTTAAAAAATATAAAAATGAAGGATCACTAGTGTCATTTAAATGTTACAAAGAAATTAACAGTATATGTAAAAAGGAAATCAAGGATGCAAAAATTCAAAACGAACGACAGATTGCAAAAGATAGTAGGACAAACCCCAAAAAATTCTTCAAATATATTAATAGTAAAAAGGTCAAGTCTGAGCATGTAGGCCCTTTACAAAACAATCTAGAGTTGGTGACTGGGGACAAAGAGAAGGCTAATTTATTAAACACTTTCTTCAGCTCTGTGTACACAAAAGAGCATGGGGGAGCTCATGTCCATAATGGGGGTGGTAGTGACACAGCCCCAAATGATCCACAATGGCTCAAAAGGGATATGGTCCAGAAATACTTAGACAGAATAAAGGTGGATAAAGCACCTGGACCTGATGGCATCCACCCACGGATCCTAAAAGAATTGAGCTCTGTAATTTCAGAGCCATTGTATCTAATTTTTAGGGACTCATTAATGACGGGAATAGTCCCACTGGATTGGCGCAGGGCGAACGTGGTGCCTATATTTAAAAAGGGATCAAAGTCTTTACCAAGTAACTATAGACCTGTTAGCTTAACTTCTATAGCTGGGAAGATACTGGAGCGTTTAATAAAAGACCACATCGACGAGTTCTTGCTGAACAATAACACTTTAAGCAACAGACAGCATGGATTCATGAAAGACAGAAGTTGTCAGACAAATCTGATTTCTTTTTATGAGGAGGTAAGTAAAACCTTGGACAGAGGGGTGGCGGTGGACGTGGTATACTTGGATTTTGCAAAAGCATTCGATACAGTTCCGCACACATGGCTCATGTGTAAGGTAAAGTCTACAGGTTTGGAAATATCAGTTTGTAAATGGATAGAAAATTGGCTAGAAGACAGAATTCAAAGAGTCGTGGTTAATGACTCTTACTCTGAATGGTCTAAGGTTATCAGTGGTGTACCCCAAGGTTCAGTGTTGGGACCCTTACTTTTTAACATCTTTATAAATGATATTGGGTCTGGCATCAAAAGTAATATTTCTGTCTTTGCAGATGACACCAAGATATGCAGTGGAATAACGTCTTTACAGGATGTCTCCAATTTACAAGCCGACCTCAATACACTGTCTAATTGGGCGACTATGTGGCAGATGAGGTTTAATGTTGATAAATGTAAAGTTATGCACTTGGGGCCTAAGAATATGCATGCATCATACATGCTAGGGGGAGTACAACTGGGGGAATCCATAGTGGAGAAGGATCTGGGGGTTTTGGTAGACCATAAGCTCAATAACAACATGCAATGCCAAGCTGCTGTTTGCAAAGCGAGCAAAGTCCTTTCTTGTATTAAGAGAGGTATGGACTCCAGAGAAAGAGATATAATTTTGCCCCTGTTCAAATCATTAGTAAGACCTCACCTGGAATATGCCGTTCAGTTTTGGGCACCAGTTCTCAAAAAGGATATCGGGGAACTGGAGAAAGTGCAGAGAAGGGCAACCAAACTGATAAGAGGCATGGAGGAACTCAGCTATGAGGAGAGATTAGAGGAACTAAATTTATTCACTCTTGAGAAAAGGAGATTAAGGGGGGATATGATTAACATGTTCAAATATATTAGGGGTCCATATAGTGAACTTGGTGTTGAGTTGTTCTCTGTACGGTCAACCCAGAGGACACGGGGGCACTCTTTACGTCTAGAGGAAAAGAGATTTCAGCTTCAAGTACGGAAAGGTTTCTTCACAGTTAGAGCAGTGAAAATGTGGAATAGACTCCCACCAGAGGTGGTTCTGGCCAGTTCAGTAGATTGCTTTAAGAAAGGCTTGGATACTTTCCTGATGGTACATAATATAACTAGGTACTAACATAGGTAAAGTTGATCCAGGGAAAATCCGATCGCCTATTGGGGGATCAGGAAGGAATTTTTTTCCCCTGCTGTAGTAAATTGGAGCATGCTCTGCTGGGGTTTTTTTTTCGCCTTCCTCTGGATCAATTGTGGGCATAAAATTGGGTATCTGGATTGTACGATTATTTTTTATTTTATTTATTTGTTTTTAAGGTTGAACTGGATGGACTTGTGTCTTTTTTCAACCTGGCTAACTATGTAACTATGTAACCTTGTGCGCACGCCTATTTTCCCATCCATGTAAGCAAATGGGTAGAGAAATGAGTGGCTTACATTATTGCCTTAATAAAGCCTCACGGAAATATTTGGGAAATAATGCTACCATTATCCCAGCTGTCAATGGTTGGTAAGGAAGCAGTGGCTGCTTGCACCTGCTGCATCATTACCAACCCCTGATGACACTTGGCCCATTGACCTACATGGATGAAAAACACCGGCCACATAAGAAAATGGGCAGGGAAAGAAGCATTACAACATGGCCACATGGAGTAGCTGATTAGTGAATGCTAGAGTGGGGGAGTAATCACTTGGAGCGGTGTGCATTTATTTTCATTCATAGGGTTGGAGGGCTTTTCCGGGGGGTCTCCCTTTTCCCCCCTGGTATGGCACCACCCCATGTTTAGAGCATGTGGCCTGGTATGGTTCAGGAAGGGGGGGGGGGTTTAATGCTCACCCCCCCCCTTGCTTGGCCAGCTAGGCTGCATGCTTAAATTAGGAGTTTGGTATTTTTAGGGTGACCTCACAACTTTTTTTTTTTTGCACGAAACCCCCCTTAAAATCCATACCAGACCTGAAAATTGCAGAGGCTTGCATCCTTACTAATACATATTTACAAAGCACCAGAAAGCTAAATACATTATTGATATAATGTAAGGAGCAGGATCTTTGCACTAAAAAGAAAACACAACTGTGTTTTCTTTGAATAAAATGAGCATGTTGTATTGAATCAGTGATTTTCCTCCAAACTTCAGCTGTCAAAAGACAACTCCATTGGGTGTGCATTGGAGAAGAAGACAAGTGTAGTGTGAAATAACCTTGTTGTTCCAACTCCACAGATCTGCTGGATGAAAATCCACTACAAACATACATTATGCATTGGATGAACAGACTTGTGCTGGGAATCTTTAACTGCCAAGCAAAGCCAGGCACAGTCTGATGAATCCCACAGGTTTCTAAAGCGAAGCAGTAAAACTGTGGAATGGAAGTGTTATTTATATACTATGTCTCTTGCTTTGCTCCATCAATCCCCGTCTAGGAGCTGTCCTCTAATAGTTTGAAAGGGCTATGACTGTACGTGTAAACTACCAAGGGAAGAAAATTTGACTCTAATTAGATATTGTACTGGGAGACCTTGGGTGATCTGACCTTAAACAAAAAGAATGCAAAGGCGGACTTCATGAAAAATATGACAAAGCAGGTTACAGAAGGTTTTCCCAGAGCGTATTGTTCCTGTAAGATACACTTTCTGTCATTTAATCCTACAATGTAACTACAAGAGGGACTCTGGTTTTATATATATATACATATATATATATATATATATATATATATATATATATATATATATATATATATATATATATATATATATATATATATATATACATATACAGTATATACATATATATATATATATATATATATATATATATATATATATATATATATATATATATATATATATATATATATATATATATATACTCTGTATATTTATGGACTAAGAACTATGGAATTTATAATTTGCATAGAGCAGTGCACAATTGCACCTAATGTGTACTGAACTGCTCATTTCAAACAAATGGAATTAAGGGAGGAAATGAGAGGTTCAGAGCTAACAGAGGACATTACAATCAGGTAAAAAAAAAACAGAGTGAAGGCCAGTTCACACCACATGCAGTCCAGTGCGTTTTTTTCTGTATCAAAAAATGCGTGGAAAGTAGGTTAAATCAGTTTCAATGGCATAGTTCACACCAGTGCTTGCAGTTCCAGTGCGTTCTAGTTCCAGAAAAAAAAGTAGAACATGCTGCATTTTTCCTGCACTGGAGCGCTGTAAAATGTATTAAAAATGCATTGGAATGCACCTAAATGCACCAAAAATGCAATAGAACACACATGTCCTTATTTAAGGTTAAAAAAAAAGAGTGGGGAAAAAATGTGCTGGACTCCATCAAAAACACACCAAAAACACACCAAAAACGCACTGAAATGCATCAATACGTGCATGCAGAAAAGCATCTGTAACGCATCTGGACTGCTTTTCTATGGTTTGAACTGGCCCAGAAGATGGTGCATTTAAATAAACTTTCCCGTGGATTTCTGTACAAAGTGCGTTGGCCGTGAACTTGTATTGCATACACACGGCAGAACTTTTTCAGCCAACTTTCATCGAATCACGTGGTTTTTCTGCTCTTTACCGCCACCTTTGGTCAACTTCTGTATTGTTGTCTGATCTTTTGCATCGGTTCTGAGCATGTGTATTTGTAAAGTACGATGCATTAAGATAAGAAAAAAACCTTCTGTGTGCAGCAGTCCCCCAATACTTACCGGAGCCCCATCTCAATCCAGCGATGTTGCACGAGAGCCTCCGCTGTCCGGGACTCTCCCTCCTGATTGGCACAGTCCCGAGACACAGCCCCTGCTACTGTCAATCAAAATCAATGAGCCAATGAGAAGGGGGAGCAAATCACATCTCCATGTCTGAATGGACACACAGAGTAGAGACTCGGCTCAGGTGTCTCCATAGCAAGCTGCTACTCAGCAGGAGGGAGGGGCCAGGAGCACTGGCGAGGGACCCGAGAAGAGGAGGATCTGGGCTGCTTTGTGCAAAACCACTGCACAGAGCAGGTAAGTATAACATGTTTGTATTTTTTAAACAAAAAAAGGCTTTAATATCACTTTAACCTCCCTAGCGGTATGATTCAGTCTGGAATAAGGTGCTGAAAGCGGTACAATTATTTTGCATGGAAATCTGGCGTTTTATTTTGTAGTCCTGTAATTCTTAGGAATAACGCTCTTAAATCTGTTCAAACCAGATTCTAGCAGACATTCCGGGTATGATAAAGTTTATAATATAATAAAGAATAATAAAAAATATTCAATAATGTAATCAAATCCTAAAACACTGAAAAAGGGACACTTTTTGGTTGCTATGGACAATCTCCAAATTTCAGGCAGAAAAAAACAGTATTTATAATATAAAAGTGCATGCAGGGCACTGGACAGACCACTAGGGACAAAGGGGGTGTGTATTTTTTAATACAGCACTGTAATCTGTAAGATTACAGTGCTGTGTGTGTTTTGTGTACTTTTACTTTTTTGAATTTGCCGCCGTTCTCCGCTCCCGTGCGCCGTAACGCCGCAGGAAACGGAGCTCGGCGGCATTCGGCACTGTGAATCGAGCGGAGGACAGCTCGATCACACAGCGCGGCGGACATCGCTGGATCCAGGGGACAAGGTGAGTAACTCTCACTGTGTCCTCTCCTGCATCGAGCGAAGCGATCCCGAGTCTGGCTCGGTGTTACCGCTCCTGTAATTAAAATCCCAACCCGAGCCAGACTCGGGATTACCGCTAGGGGGGTTAATGAAAAACTGAGCTTTAGTGCCATTAACAGCTTTAGCCCCGGGAGATTTTACACCCTTCCTGACCAGAGCCCTTTTTGCAATTCAGCACTGCGTTGCTTTAACTGACAATTGCGCGATTGTGCAACATTGCACCCAAACAAAATTGATGTCCTTTTTCCCCCCACAAATAGAGCTTTCTTTTGGTGGTATTTGATCGCTTCTGTGGTTTTTATTTTTTGCACTATAAACAATAAAAGTGAAAATTTTGAAAAAAATGCAATATTTTTTAATTTTTGCTACAATAAATATCCTCCCCCTCACGCAATTCAGGATGGCATGTGGCAAGCACAACATAGCATCCTCACCCGGACCCCTAACGCCTATCAACCAAAACCCTGACTCCCCCCCCCGGGATTTTCCCGAGTCAACTGTCACACGACAACCCCCCACCCTTAGAGCAGAACACTTCTTCCATGACAAGGAATTCATACCCTACGACCTACTCTCCTCCCACTTCCTAGAACAAAATGTACCCTTCTTCAAATACCTACAGATTAGACACTTTATCCAAAACCTACAACCTCAGACCGAGTTGTATAGGAACCACACACCCTTCGAAGCTATATGCACCGGCCTCGAACCTCAAAGACATTTAATCTCAACCACGTATTCGCTCTTCTTCTCAAACTGCAGTCCCAAGTCTAACACAATCAGCCAGCAATGGGAAAAAGATCTATCACTAGATTTATCTGACACCGAATGGGAACAGATTTTTGAACATATACATAAAGGATCCACCAATGTTTCCGCACAAGACCAACTACAAGTTATACTCTAGATGGTACAGGACCCCGGTCAAGATTCACAAATACTAACCAAGCATCTCCCCACTTTGTTGGAGATGTAACCTATCGCAAGGATCCCTACTTCATATTTAGTCGGAATGCCCACTCATACAACCTTTTTGGAAGGAGGTACATCATCGCCCAAATCACCACGTAGACCCCCGAATTCACCCCCGCTCAATTTATGCTTCACCATACATCACTACCCTACTCGGGCTACAAAAAGTCTCTTACCCTCCACCTCATTAATGCAGCAAAACAAAGCATACCAGCATTTTGACGACTGACAAACCCCCCAAATATCTCCTACTGGCTCCAACGTATTGAAAAAAATAGCAGAAATGGAAGCCCTCATACACCAATCTAAAGAAAAACCAGCAACATTTCTGAAAACCTGGGCCTGCTGGTTACATTTTAAAGAAACTAATGACTACGACAACCTCATACACCAAAACACGACCAACACCCCAAAGGTACCCGGAAAAACTTCATAACTTGACACTCGCACAAATTAAACAAATACAAAACACGGATCACATCTCGCCTCATGTCAAACTCTCCAACACAGTCGCTAACAAATATTGTATTGGATGATTCAAATAATAATTGTTCAATATCAGGTCATACATCATATGTTAAACTTCTTCTCGGCCCCATAAGGCCTCCCTACCTCTACACACATTAGATCAGTCCCTCTACTTACTCAGTCACATAATCAAAACAATGGATAACTCACGAGACAGGTGAATTACCCCTACGATATGATTGCGCGCCGAGGTCTGCAACTCCCCCATCCAAACACAGTCTGTGCCCGATTGGGTTGTTTGGATAACTGGGGAGAGCACACAAGTTCACCTAGCTTTCACCCTTCCTATATAAACATTGTAGATCCAATCCCCCACCTCACAAGCTAACAGTGAATCATTTAAACTTGGACATCATATGTTCCATGTGTTTTGCTAACATGCTAGCTCTTTAGAGTACTCTCAAAGATGAGGGTTTATCATTCCTGTAAGATTGTACTGTTCCAAACTGTCAATATCCTTATTGAGCTGTACATGGATTGTTACAATACTTTCTTGTTATTGTAATGTTATACTGAAATGTTCAATAAAAATGTTTGAAAGGAAAAAAAAATTAAAAAAAATATCCTCCAAAAATATATAAAAAAAAAAATGTTTCCTCAGTTTAGGCCGACATGTATTCTTCTACATATTTTTGGTAAAAAAAAATTGCAATAAGTATATATATATATATATATATATATATATATATATATATATATATATATATATATATATATATATTGCGCAAAAGTTATAGAGTGTACAAAATAGGGGATAGTTTTATGGCATTTTTAATTATAATTTTTTTTAACTAGTAAAAACTAGCGAGTTTTTAACTAGCAAGCTGCGATTTTTATCGGCACTGCGACATTATGGCGGACACCTTGGATAATTTTGACACATTTTTGGAACCATTGGCATTAATACAGCGATCAGTGCTATGAAAATGCATTGATTACTGTAAAAAATGTCACTGGCAGTGAAGAGGTTAACCACTAAGGGGCGATCAAGGGGTTAATGTGTTCCCTATTGTGTGTTCTAACTGAAGGGGGAGGGGACTGTGTAGGGGAGATGACAGATCGCTGTTCATACTCTGTATGAACAGACGATCTGTCCTCCCCTCAGAAAACTGGAAACTGTGCATTTACACACAGAGATCCCGGTTCTCGGTGTGCCCCGAGTGATAGCGGGAGCCCAGCGGTGATCGCGACCGCCAGGCATTCGCATTGGCTTCGTAGGTGTGCAGGGGGCGCGTGCGCACCATCGAAAGCCGAAAATGTTACCGACGTAACATGACGGCGATTCGCACAGCCGAGCCATATTGCCGCAGTGCAACTGCGGTGGCTGGTTGGCAAGTGGTTAAGTTGTGAATATGTATGAACTATTTTTTGAGTAGGAGGATATTGTTTAGTGTCACTATGGGAGTGATTTGCTAAAACCGTAGTGTGCAAAATCTGGTGCACTTGTGGATGGTAGAACAGCTTTTAACTTCAGCTTGTTCAATTAAAGTGGTTGTAAACCCTTACAAACCACATTGACCTACAGGTAAGCCTAGATTAAGGCTTACCTGTAGGTCTAAGAAATATCTCCCAAACCTACACGGTTTAGGAGATATTTGCCAAAAGACAGGCACCGCTGTCTACGGCGCATGTGCCGTAGACAGCAGCGTACCGCTGTTAACGGCGATATGCCACGTGTGTCGGCTCCCGTGCGCATACGCGGGAATGACGTCATCGTGGCTCTGTCAAATGACAGCGCCGGAGCAGCGAAACCCACTAAGAAGATGGAGGTTCCGTACACAAGGGGACAGCGGTGACTTCGCTGGCTCCTGTGTCAGGTAAGTGACACATAATGGACTACTATGCGATGCATAGTAGTCCATTATGCTTTACCTTTGCAGGGAATCAAAGAGGAAGTAAACCCATCAGGGTTTACTTCCTCTTTAAGCTTTCAAAAAAAAAAAAAACCTGGAAGCTGATTTCTATGCAGAGCTACACACATTTTGTACTCTACAGTTTTAGTAAATCAATCCCTATATGTCATCTACCATGTTAAAAAAAAAAAAAAAAAATTAATTTGTGAAAAGGTATTCTAAATCTGGCCATAGATGATTTGAACAGATTCTTCCATCCACACAAATCAGCTTCCAGTTCTATTCTTTTATCAAAGCTTAATTGAACAAGCTGAAGTTAAAAGCTGATTGGCTCCCATGCACAGCTGCCCGGGATGTTGCACTCTCCAGTTTTAGTAAATCAACCTCATGTGTTCTTATTTCTTATTTTATTTTATTTTTTCCCTGCACTCTTCAGTTCTGAAAAAGGAATACAAATCTTTGCTATCCCAGCATCTGTCAAGTATATAAATAAATACACTTGTGAGTATGAAGCACATACTAGTCTTGTGTTCTCAAGGGGTGGGATGGAAATTGGTAAGCGATCTGTACAATGTTGTCTTCAGGAGGAGTGACCAGTCATTGTCGCTTTAAGAGCATCTGTGCGTCCTATATATAAGCTTGGCCTACATTTGTCATTCAAAGCTGTATGGTTTAACCTCTAGCAAGCTCCTAACTGAATCTCACTCATCATGGATGATATTTACAAGGCAGCGGTAGGTGGTATTCTTTTTTATTTCTTTCTAAACTGAATATTTCATCTCTCACTCTTGTGTTATAGCAAGTGTTAAAATGATAAGGAAAAACTTTTAAAGAGCAACAAATTGATTTTTCAGTGTATGTTGTAAATGAAAAAGCAGCTAAGGCTGCTGGGCTCGTTTAGTATTTCCTTCTTTTTGGCACTTTGTGGATTAAAATAAATGAAACATTATAAACTAAACCCACAACTGAAAGATAAAACTGCATTTTTCCCAACTTACCTCCCCTTCAATGACCTGAAGAAGATGTATTCATTATAGGTGTCATTTTTACATTTTTACTTTAGATAGATACTTATGCTGCTGTTTTTTTTTTTTTTGTTTTTGTTTTTTGCTGTTTGACAACCACAAATCAAGCTTTTGCCATCTTTCCTAAAATGACTGCTGGCAGAAATTTTAATAGCATGATCATAACTGTTACTGTAGCTTACGTTTTAGAAAGCCTATCAAAAAAATTTAGAATAAGATACAATTAAATTTTAAATGATAACTTTGTTGTATATTGTTAAAGGGAACATGTTCACAAAATAAGACAATGTGTGCAATAATTTACTAATTACATAGATTAAGAATTTTTGTTTTTCTTTGTAATTCTGCCAATTAGTACCTACACACAACTTAATGGGAATAATTTTATTGAAGACAAACAGGTGATCCAGCTTGTGAGGGAAGTTGCACTTTGCAAGGGATTTGCTCCAGAGCTTAGTGAATACGTTAAAATTTCACTGTGCAAAGCATGTCCAATCACATGCATGAAAAAAAAATACAGCTATTGCCATCCTTCCTAAAATGACTGCTGGCAGAAACTTTAATTGCATGATCATAACTGTTACTGTAGCTTAGGTTTTTTTAAAATAGGGCTTGCACAACATGGGAAAAAGAAATACATTCAGAATTATCAGAAGACCAATGGGATTGATTGATTGATTGCCCATAAAGGCTCCTTAAATGTCTCCATTCAAGAAAACAATTACATAACCCTGTAATTCAGAATCATCAGAAGACCAATGGGAATGTATATTTATGATTGCCCATAAAGGCTCCCTAAATGTCTCCATTCAAGAAAACAATTACAAAACCCTGATTCGCTGGTACAGAACCCCAGCGATTCTAAACAAGCATAATCCTTCCTTTCCCAACAAATGCTGGAGATGCGCCAGAGAACCAGGCACCTTGTTACACATCTTTGGGTCATGCCCGTTAATCCAACCATTTTGGCTGCAAGTCCAAGAATTAACAGTCAATTTCCACATACTCTTTAGAACATGGGTCTTCAAACTATGGCCCTCCAGTTGTTCAGGAACTACAATTCCCATCATGCCTAGTCACGTCTGTGAATGTCAGAGTTTTACAATGCCTCGTGGGATGTGTAGTTAACAGCTGGAGGGTCGTAGTTTGAGGATCCCTGCTTTAGGACATACCCCAGCCCAATTCCTTTTTCACCAGTCTGATATATCGGCACACCAATATCATAAAACACTAATTCTACCTCTAATCAATGCAACCAAAATGTGTATTCCCCGCCATTGGGGCTCTCCTCATATACTGACCATCCCAGATTGGTTCAAACACATTAACAAAATTGCTGAAATGGAAGAACTCATTTCCATTGCCAGAGATTCTCCAGCTAAATACTCAAAGACATGGGCCTTTTGGAACCACTTCCGAACAGCCAATAGATATCTGACATTAATGGGATAACCCCTTACCATCATCTGTCTACCCAAGATAAACACTTACTGATTTCATCACATATCTCTCCAAACCCCCCCCCCCCCTCCCCATTTCTCTTCTTCTTTACCAGGGGGCATGGGCCTCCCACCCTTACCCAATGGATGAATTTGGGAGATCCCATATCGTTTTTTTTCCATCTGTGACTTTCCAGCAACAGGTGTCTAATACACCTACTTTCCATCACCTTACTAAGATATCATACCGTAACGAATTAACTATTAGTGGAGACTGAGGAGAAAACTACTAACCCACCTATTCCATCGGCCCCCTCCTCCCCGCCTCCCCTTCTTCTGTCTTCCCTCCCTATTCTTTCACCTCTCTGACTGCCTTACATCATCCTCTAAGCCCCTGTTTTACTGCCTGTTGCTTATCAGGTGTTCAAGACAGAGCACCAATTTGGCAACATCATATTCCGTTGGGTCAAATTATCATACAAATGCCCACATCATTATTCACACATATGGAATCTACCTTGACTACTTTTAACACAAGACAGAAAGACGTGCTACAGTATTTAGTAATATTCTAAGTTTAACTACAGTTGATCTTTGTACCCTGCACAATACTTAATCTCCCTCTGGATTTTAATCTGGATACTCAAGATATTCATTGTTATTTACATGCCTTTGACACACTTGTTTTACCCATAACAACCAATGCTCTTTGATTCGTCAAAAAATGTATGATAATACGGTAATATTGATACTGTTATCCAATAAAAAAAATAAAAAAAAATATCAAAAAACATCACATGCAAGAATAATTGAAAACAAAAACAAAAAACAAAACAGCATTTTGTATGCACATGATTGGCTGATGGAAGTGAGAGGAACTTCACCTCATTTACTAAGCTACGGGGTAAACTGCTATGCAACGTGAACAGCCCATTTGCCTTTAGTAATTCATCCCCAAAGCACCTTGCTGCTATTTTGTATGAGATTAAACTTAGACCCCTTCACACTGGGGTGCTTTGCAGTCGCTACAGCGCTAAAAATAGCACCTGCAAAGTGCCCTGAAAGAGCTGCTGCTGTCTCTCCAGTGGGAAAGCCCCGAGGGTTTTCACACCAGAGCGGTACGCTGGCAGGACGGTAAAAAAAGTCCTGCTAGCAGCATCTTTGGAGCGGTGTATATACCACTCCTCGCTGCCTATTGAAATCAACAGGCAGCGAGGCTGTACTGCCGCAAAGTGCTGCTGCTTTTGGTTTTAACCCTTTCACGACTGCTAGTGGGGGGTAAAAGCTCCCCACTAGCGGCCGATTAGCGCAGGGAAATTGATGGTGAAACGCTGCTAAAAATAGTGATGCTTTACTGCCGAAGCACCCACCGCCCCAGTGTGAAAGGGGCCTAAAGCCCTGTACATAAGATCAGAAAATTGTACGAAAAATATCACTTTCAAATCAAATCAAATTGTTAGTACAGAGCTTTTGAGAGCCGATCATGGCAGTTCATCTGATATTATTCCATCGGACATGAACTAATTTTTTTTCAGTGCGATGCCAGATCACACAATTTTAGTTTAATCAGTACAGCTGTTGTTCGAAAATGCAATTCGAATGAACTACAACAGATGACATCACTTCTGAATTTGTATTCTGTTGTATGCGAATTTTCATGACTCGATCTGCAATTATCATGCAAGAAAAAAAAAACGGACGATCATTCGTCCGATGATCTTATTGTGTGTACCGGGCATTAGAGGTGCCAAATGTGGATTTTCCACAGCTGATTACTTAACACTGCATTCAAAAAATGCAAATCAGAAATCTGCATTGCTTCATTATGCAGTTATGCATTGTGCTTGTGTTTTACATTTAACAGAATTTCACTAAGTACATAAGTAAGTGCATTGTGTCCGATTAACAAGAATTATTGCGTATTTACAAGGAAGTGCCCATTTATATTGGCTCACAGGGCTTATATAAGATCACGAATGTCAGAAACAGAAAAGCCTTATAATAAACACACAGCCATAGGCATGTAAAGCATTCAAGCAAGACTTTGACCTTCAATTTTGTCTTTGCCTGTGACTTGCCCAGGCCTCACCAGTGACAGAGCTGCACAGTAACCACACACCTCGCAAGTGTCTTGTGGAACGTTAGACACAAAAATGGCCAAACTATTTCACGGAAGACTATAAACTGTTGAATAGAGCAAGGCATAAGGTCAGCTCCTCCCAACACTGGGTTTGTGCAGCTGCTGCAAACCTTCATTGTTATTACATGGAAAGATAGGTCTGTATCATATGGTGGGATTTATCAGAACATTTTATTGCATTGGCAATTAAATGATTTATAGAGGTTAAATATATAATAACAGTAATTACATTTAGATTTAATACACACAATTACATATACTACAAACTATTTTTTTTATCATTATTTTTGAATGAAGTACTGGCAAGGAGCAAAAGTTAGTGATAAAGCACTGCTGCTTTTTTTTTTTTTTTTGCATTATATATTTTTATACATCTATTTATGTATGCATTTATTTTTAAGAGCAAGAAAAGTCATGAATTTTAAGTTGAGCTAATCTGACCAGATAGCCATAATGCATTCCAAATACCGGCCCTTCAAGTGTATTACTGCCCTGCCTATATATAGTAATGTAAAGTTTAACAATGGAACAATTGGAAAGCTCCAAAGCAGCTGTTTTGTACAAGATGATAGGCACATGCAATCCCACATGAAATAAAGAGCTCATTGCTTGCTTGGCGTAACAAATTCATTTTCAGAAAAGCCTCGGTCCTTAAAATGCTTTGAGAGCTACAGTTTACTATATACAAAAAAGGCTAACAAGGTAAAAATAGCTTCTACAATTTTCCATTATCATTTTAGTGATAGCGCAGTCAAGTGCATTCCTTTCACAAAGATAGTGACTGACACCAACATAAATACACTGCTTCAACTCTGATGCTGATCCTACTAGCTGCCCAGCTTCAGTATATTGTACCAAAATGTGGCTAAACGTATTTAAGTCTAGATTCCCACCCATGCATTGTGGTAAAATGCAAGTTTCGCCATACATTGCCACAATATTTAGGGCTGGTTTAAATTTGTGGCTGGGGGGTAGTAAAACAATCGGTTGGGATGCATTTTCACCCCCTCTCCCCCCCACCAAGCTGACCGAGGTATATACAAGCCACTGTTGCAATGCTTTGTTTTGCGGCCACAACAAAAATGATCCCCTCTGTCGTGTTCAGTAGGCAAGCACAGCCTCTGAACATGACCCAATCAAGCGAATGGGTCCACAATGCAACTGCCATGCAACCGTGTAGCACAGTGGTACAGCATTTCTAGGGTTAAAATAAGCAGTGATAACACATTGCCTCCTCATCTCCTGTCAAACGCCCTTGAAAGATTATCAATCATGAGTTGCTTTTCAGAGGGGTGGCAAGCACTGGCACTAGTGTAAAACCTATCCAATGAATGGCACCCCAAAGCAAAAGTATGGCAGGTGCTGCCAGACCTGCACTGCGGAGTACCACAGTACACATGTAGTTACAATGTACCGCAGCCTTGACTTAATACATGGGCTGTCTAAACCAACACATTGTAAAAGCACAAAACACCATTTAAGATTGTTGTAAACGCATACACAGCGATGGAACATCCAGGCATGATGGGGGCCTTAAAGAAAGCCAGCAGATGAGCCATTTGTGGGCTGTCATTGTTGATGTATCCTTCTGAAAATGCTATTTGCCTGATTGTTATACTACTTGTTATGGCTCTACAGCTTTCTAAGGCCCCATACACACTACAGGCATACCCCACTTTTAAGTACATAATGGGGTTTATTTACTAAAGCTGGAAGGTGCAAAATCAAATTAACTTCTGCATAGAAACCAATGGGCTTCTAACCTCAGCTTGTTCTATTAAGCTTTGGTAATAAAACCTGGAAGCTCATTGGTTTCTATGTAGAAGGGAGCCTGATTTTGCACTTTCCAGCTTTAGTAAATAAACCCCATTGTGTACTTAAAAGTGGGGTATGCCTGTATTAGATTTTCTGCAGCTTTTTATCTTTAGATTTACCAAAACCAAGTAGTGCAAGAGCCTGCCTGATTGCATACAAATTGAAACACATATTATATGGTTTTGGTAAGTATGAAGACAAAAATCTGCAGAAAATTGAATAGTATGTATGGGGTCTAAAGCCTCGTACACATGGTATGATTGTTGGCAGGGGATTGTCTGTTGACAGACTGTTGCCCTAAAATCTTACCGTTAGTATGCTGCTTTTGACAATTGTTGTGCAACTTTCGGCCCACAAATGTTGGATGACATGCTAGGCAAGCACAGCCTCTGAACATGACCCATTCAAGCGAATGGGTCCACAATGCAACTGCCATGCAAATGTTGGATGACATGCTAGTAAATGCTAGTAAATTTTCGGCGGACACCGGTTTGACGTCAGATTTTCGTATGGTCGGTACACAAATCCATTACACAAAAGTTGAAAGTACAAACATGCATACTCGGAATCAATGCTCACCAAACACGAAATTGGCAGAAGGGGCCCAAAGGGTGGCGCTCAAGAGCTGAAATTCCTCGTAGCACGTCACTACGTTTGTGTTTGTGGCGCGACAATTGTGTATCGTAAGTATGCACACGCCCTTTTGACAAAAATCAGATGCTCAGTTAGCCAACAATCGTACCGTGTTACGAGGCTTAAGTCTCTGATATGGAACAAGAATGCAGGCCACACATTCTGACTTGTTAACAAGCTCCTTGCTTGTTCTGACCAGTAACTGAGAATGCATCAAGCCACAGGACCAGCAAGGAAGTCTGGCAACTATCATTTTAAGACGTGAGAAAAATTTTTTTGTAACTGCCATTGTTGAGTTTTGCTGTTGAAACGCGAGATTTGGCCTGATTCACATTGTTTCATTGCAGTAATGCTTACATTATGCGCATTGGTGGCACCATTCCTTTTAAATAGCACCGCAAAACACACCTTGTTGACAGGCATACATTATTATGGTGCACTGCCAAAAATCTTGCATTTTTGGTGCATTTTGGTGCATTAGGAAGCCTATTCAGATGTAAAACGGCCCTTAAACGATCATCAACCAGGTAACTAGCTTTTTCAGGAAGGTCCACAATAGCCAATCTTGTATTATTCTTATGAGCAAATCTTAAACAAAATCCAAATCTTAAAATTATCATTCTTTTCATCTGTGATTCCTGAATTCTGTACCGTATTTACCTGTCATCTGAATCAGGATTCAGGGAGAATAATATGGTGGGGTCCAGGTGACACTCACATTCATCTATTTGTGTATGGCCATCATACAGAAATAGGACACATGCAGTAAGGATTAAGTTACTCCAAGTACAAAAGTAGTAACAAGCATGTCTTCTAAACTTACTGAAAGCCTTAGTATCTAGACATAGGACTACAAGGCCGGGACAATAAAATGACTGCCGGACAGCTGATATTTCTTTCCATGAGGGAGTTGATGACAGATAGGTTTCACATTTCGCCCTCATATGCTTATGTGTTCCCAATAGAGAACTGAAAAGAAAATGATTTTATGCTATTCACTCACTGACCAATCTAACCAAAATTTCTAGCCAATTTTGTCCATACATTCAGCTATTTGTAAAATACTATGCAATAAAGATTTTCTTTGGAAATACAACAAATACATACTTCTATCTTTAGTAAAATAATAGATTATCACCCTGATATGATTCAAATGGTAATTCGTTATTAGCCGTTTAGGTTGGGAATAAAAAGGCCTAGCCTATCAACAACCTGACAGGCGAAAAAGTGGCTTGAGCAAATATAGGGTCATTTAGCATGAGCCCCTAGGAGACAATAATAAGCACTTGCAATGTTGGAAGCATTTTTTTATGGTTGAGAGAGATTTTTGAAGAAGAAGTTGGATAATCTATATGTAACCAGTCTGAGCTGTGCTTCATCTTAAAGCGGTTGTAACTGCTGAAACACTCCCCCCCCCCAAAACTTGCAAGACTTTAGCATAATGTGCTAGTATGCATCGCATACTAGCATATTATGAAAACGTAACCTTAGAACAAAGCCTCCGCAATGGCGCCCAGTCACTGCTGAGGTGGGCGATATGTTCCCTCTGCGTTTCTCCCGGGTTCGTGGGCTCTGGTGCTGTGAGTGGCTGGAGCCACGATGATATCACTTATGGCAAGGAGCGCTGAATTTCTGGCACGATATGCTGAACATTCAAAGCGCATGCGCCGCTGCATGCAGGGTAAAAATCTCCTAAACCGTGCTGGTTTAGAATATATTAATTTTACCTACAGGTAAGCCTTATTATAGGCTTACCTGTAGGTTAAAATCACCAAGCAGGCAATGCAATGGCATTAAAGAGGGAAGGGAAGAACTTTATTTGATTGTGGGTCCCTTTAGTTTGCAAGATAGTGATTAAATGGTAGATCATAACATTCCGGACAATGGACAGGTGACTTCTTTGAAGCCAGCAATACATGGATCAAAATTCAGCCAGTTCAGCAAGGACCGAGCAAATTTTGAGCCATGTATTGGCAGAGAGGTTTACAGAAGTAGATATACCAATCATGTCCTGTACAGCAGATTTCTCCCCCTCAATCACCCTGGTGTCCGAATACAATAGCTCAGCAGGGAGAATCCTCCCAATCTACATCAAGTGTGTGGATGGGGTAGTCAGGTCAGTTTTTTTTCCATCCAACCCACTACTTGACAAAAAAGAGTATCATTCTATGGGCTGCCTTATTTAATGGAGACCTCTGTCCAATCTTGTTTAGCCTTTAATCTTTGTTCAATAGTGTTTAGCAAGGTCCAAGACCTCCAAAGGTCTAGCAGTGACCTCCACAGTCAGGGACAGCTGACATCCTTCTGTAGAGTGGGCGACAAGGCATGGTGGGTGTAATACAAGATGAAATGGTGGACACTTTTTGAATGCAAAGAGATTTATTGTCTCTTGAACAGAACTGGAGGAGAGAGGGTTAGGGCCAGGACACCCTTAAGTAGATGCAATGATAATTAGCAGACTCTGAGACTTCTATAGTAAGGCAGCTATACAGGGGAAGGCCTCCAGCCAGACACCACTTTTGTATAGGTAGGACCGCTGTCTCCTATGGCAACAGTCTTGTAATAATTACTAATGGTAGTATATTCAACTATTGGCAAAACAAACAGTTCTCTGTTTATTCCACATTCACTGTGGATCTTCACTCAATCAACTCCCAGTCTTTCACTAGACTCCGGATCCAATAGCCACTGGATCCCCTGAGCTCTTCCACTGTTAGCACTCAGTATCTTCCTCAAGCGGCACCCCTGCTTCCATGATGGGTCCCTGGCTTGGCACTCACAGATACTCTTCAAGCATCACCCCTGCTGACCCACTAGGTCCCTGGCTTGGCATCCACTGTTGCTCCGCAAACGTCACATCTGCTGTCTCGCTGGGTCCCTGGCTTGACACTCACTGAAGCTTTCCCACTTCTTCACCGTCCCAGGCTGGTGAGAAGACTGCTCAGGGGCTGACTTCAGATTATTCAAAGTGGTCTCTGGTAATAAGGTGGATGGTCCCTTAGTGGCGACAGCTTCCCCATCTACCTCCGACCACAGGCGGTTCCCTGTCCGGCTGAACCGCTACTTCTGGTTGGACTGCAAGCCAGCAGTCCCAACCCTATGCTGCTCTCCTGCTTCTGGATAGGCTTCAGACAGCCTAGCAGCCAGATGTCCCCGGGATAGGCCTCAGGCTTCCGGCCTAGCAGCCTGAGGCAATATAACACACGTCCACCCAGACAGCCATGCAGGTGGCACAGAACCCCGATCACCTGACTCCACCCAAATAAATAGGCTCTCCCAGCAGGCCAAGGGACTAAATAAAATCCCTGCCCATTGGCTGAGACACCCCATCCATTCATGGCTGAACATCTTATCTACTGCCACTAGCATAGGGCCACCCAGTGACAGAAAAGAAACAGTGCAACAAGTCCAGATATAGAGAGGAATCCATTGATCTCCTAACAATTAACCAAGGCAACTATCACCTGGCAACTACATTTGAAAGCAACCCTGCCTAAACATCAGGGTGCTACAAGTGTAACCACAAAGGTAGTAATATGCTTAACAGCATGAAAATAAATACTGGAAAAATTGGTACTGGACTTTATAGGCACTGAGATATTTAAAAAAAAAATATGCATTTTATTACAAATTGATTAGAAGGAACAACCAGACAAACAGTTATTTTTAAAAGACTTTGCACAGCAATAATTGCCTATATATATATATATATATATATATATATATATATATATATATATATATATATATATATATATATGCACATAACCCATAAACCAAGAATTAACCGTGAAAAGATCATAAAGATGTCCTTGTTGAGACAATGGTAATTGTACTAGCAGGCTTGGTACGGGTAGGTCATAAATGTGCAGTGGCTCAGCTCTACATGTTACACTTTAGGCATATATTCTATTAAAATGAAGACAACAGTAATAAACAAAAAATCTTTAAAACAGATGACTGAGGTATACAACTAATCGATATATATATATATATATATATATATATATATATATATATATATATATTGTAATAACACATGCTGGCTGTTTGACAAAACACCCATAAAGCAAGGGCCCAATGAACCCAGTGCAAAGAAGACAGAATGCATCTATGGGGATGAAATAATATGTATTGGGTATGTATACCATCACAAAAACATCCTAACCATGAAAAAAATGTGCAGTAGTACAAAAGGTCCTTCATATAGTATGAAAACATGATAAGATAAATTATTCAAAACTTACAGTATACACAAACAACCAGGGGTAAGGATCAAAGTAGAAAAGTGTTCCGAAGTACGGTGGGTGTCATCACATGTATGACTGGTCTATATAATGAATGAGGGAAATGGAAATGTATAGGGTTAATTGCTAAAGAGGTTGAAAACACATGCATAATATAAAGCATATATCATGGCTGTGCCTCGAGACTTTCAAACTTGCCCAGATCAATAGATAATGTGGAAGAAACCCCAGTTTCGCAGTAGTTACAAAAGTACCATGTGTGATATAAAGGAGAGGCATAGAGAGCCTATAAGTCCTATGCAACAATGAGAGTTTCAAGGCTTTTGAGAAAAATAAGTTTGCAGTAACTACAGCAAAGGGTGGCGATGTATCCTGATCTATGATAGAAAGGAACAATCCTAGAGTCAAAAACATTTTTAACAAAGCATTAGCGTAGAAGCCAAAGGAAAGGATAGCAAACACATACCATCCGTTTATGGCTGCAATGTAGTATCTTGGCGAATGTGTGATTACCCTGTGGTCGGAACATATGATGTCACCACGAACGCCGCTCACGGAGCGTTTTCGCCTCGTGATGTATATTTAAATGATCGCAATGGTCACGTTTGTTACACTCTCACCATGCTGACTGATCCCCTGGGCAGCTGCTGTTACTTTGCAGCCATATACTGATGATGGTATGAGTTTGCTACCGGCTGGCCAAGGGGGTGGTTATTTACCGCCCCCCTCCCCCCATAAAAAAAAGAAAAACAGCTACCACTGCTCATATCACAATCTTTTATTGGTGTTCATTATGTGATTCAGCCAAGAATTACCAATAACAATACACAATATTTTGGTACAGGTTGCAAAACCCCCCAAGATTTATTTTTTTTTTTTATTGACGTAACATGGAAAATGTACTAACGGAGCACATTCTTTTACCGATAACCTGAAATATGACAGAAACTTCTATTATTAATGAAGATAATCAGTGGGGTTGATATAATAAAACTGGAGAGTGCAAAATCTGGTGCAGCTCTGCATAGAAACTAATCAGCTTCCAGTTTTTTTTGTCAACGTTTAATTGAACAAGCTGACAGTAGAAGCTGATTGGCTCCCATGCACAGCTGCACCAGATTTTGGACTCTCCAGTTTTAGTAAATGAACCCCAATACTTAAAGTTCACCTTTAAAGGATAAGTTCACCTTTGGGAACATGTTACATGTTTCACTAGTTTTTAGAGTGGAACCTGTAATATGTTCCTAATGCTGCAGCCACTGCCCAATCCCCCCTGTGGCAGCAGTACAGGGAGAAATTCTCTGTACTAGCCGTCAGTTTCTGAAATCAGCATGGTCACGCGGCCACGTCATTCATACACAGAGATCTGTGTATGAATGAACTACAAGTCCTGACTTTCCTTGTGGATGTCGGCTTGTAGTTCTCAATGAACTACCATGATGCCATGGTAGTTCATTTATTCTTACATTCAGTGTATCTGCTTGCCCATATGCAATGCATGCCACACAGTTACACTGGCAGGCCTGCAGGAGACCTGCATGGCACCAGCAATCTGTTGATCACTGGTGCAATGCTTTACAGGCTCCAAAAAAATTCACCTTTTTTACCTGCAAAAAAATGTGCATTTATTTAATTTTTTTTTTCAAAAGTGAAAATATTCTTTAAACGGGTTGTAAACCCTAGTTTTTTTTTGTGTTTTTAAATAAAAAACATGTCATACTTACCTCCACTGTGAAGTTCCTTTTGCATAGAGTGGCCCCGATACTTGACTTCTGGGGTCCCCCGGCAGCGCTGGTAGCTCCTCCCCGCATCGAGTGCCCCTGTTGGAGAAGGCTCTCCTAAGGTGAACACCCCTGCGGGCCCGCTCCCAAGTCCTGTGTCTGTGTACATTCACACAGAATGCAGGACCCAGCCCCCGCCCCCGGCGGCCACATCATTGGATTTGATTGACAGCAGTGGGAGCCAATGGCTGCGTGGCTATCAATCTATCCAATCAAGAGCTGAGACAATGGGCAGAGAGGTAGAGTGCATCTCCGTCGAGGGAACAAATGGGCTCAGTTGAGTAAAACAGAGGGGGCTGGAGGGCTGGTGAGAGTCAGAAGTTTTTTCACCTTAATGCATAGGATGCATTCTCAGGCTCTTGCAGACTCTTAGTAAAGCTCTCTGCCCAAACCTCTGCACAAACCAAGCTGCAGAACATGTGAATGGACTAGGAGGGCACTGACCTGCAAATTATAATCCATTAAAAACAAGTTAATCTGTCGTGGTGGGAGTTCGGAACCAGTGACAAGTAGATCTTTTTTTTATGGGCACTTTTCTCCTGTCCACAGACAATTAGAAAGGTAAAAAGTGCCCATTTTTACAAACTGGAATTTTATGGATGGTTGGTAACACTGTACTGGACATCTATCAGTTCCTGGCAGCTGTGCACGCATCTCAGGTTCACAGTGGTACACCACAGCGTATGAGTAGTCGGTTATTTTAAGTTATTTCATCACTTATACTTTTGCTTCCTTATTTACAGGTAGAGCAACTTACAGAAGAACAAAAAAATGGTGACTATTCACTTTATTTTGTATATATTTTTACATGCTTTGTCCTATATTAAATTTGTGATTTGCCCATTCACTAAAGAGTCCACACACACTATGTTGTTGATACTTTTGTTCCCTGTAGTCAAGTGAAAAAGTCCTACGTATGCTCCCCATTGGTATGGTTGGAACCTTTATGGGGCCAAGTACCCTACTTCCACATGACATGAAAGCATGATTGGGCACATGATTGGGCATTTAGGCACCCAGTACTGTATCATGGGAGAAATGGGAGCCTTTGTTCAGGCACTTCTAGTTATAAGGTGACAATAGTTGTCCTTGTTTCCCAATTGCTCTCCTGCATTGTCACCCTGTTACATGCTCTTGCAGAGTACACTATAAGTGGCTGTGCTAACGCACACTGCGCAAGGCATGTTGTGCAATGCCTAAACAACTTAAATTTTATCCAGATAGGGTTCAAATCTATTTTCATTTTCCAAACTAATACAAATTTCCACAATTTGCAACTCAATAAAGCTGAATTACTTGTTGCTACTATTCACAGAATTCCGTGCAGCCTTTGATGTCTTTATACAAGATGCAGAAGATGGGTGCATCAGTACAAAAGAATTGGGCAAGGTAATGAGAATGCTTGGCCAAAGTCCAACCCCTGAAGAGCTGCAGGAGATGATAGATGAAGTGGATGAAGATGGTGAGTGCTCCAAATTGTGCTCTGCCTAAACTCTTCTGTAGTTTTGTTTAGTAATACAAGGAGAATGCAATGCTAGCTATCACAGTACATTAAATGAGTCTTTTCTCAGAAAAAGGAAGTACGGAGAGGAAAACAGCCACCATGGAAATACATTTTAAAGAAAGTGTTACTAGCAGTTATAAACCAAGGGTTATAAATCTAAAGCCGCGTACACACGGGCGGATTGTATGGCCTACTTAGTCCGTCATACAATCCGACGGACAGTCCGTCATACTTTCGAATGAACGGACTTGACCACACACGGATAGCCAAACAGTCCGTCGAAAGCTTGCGCGAAGACGTGTACAGCACGTACGACGGGACTAGAAATAGGAAGTCCAATACACAGCAATGCAACCTTCCGCCGTGTAAATCCTTTCTGAGCATGCGCCATTCTTAGTCCGTCGAACTAGCCTACTCACGAGCGGATTGTCCGCTGAAACCAAAGTATGACGGACAGTATTACGGAAATTCCGAAATACTTAGTCCGCCAGACTGCACGCTGAAAAAGTCAGCTGAAGCCCACACACGAGCGGACTGTCCGCTGAAATGTGTTTTGACGGACTAAGTTGCCAATACAGTCCGCCCGTGTGTACGCGGCTTTATTCAGGCATATTTAGTCATTAAATCTCTTCATCAACTTCACTACCCACAGGGTTAATTTACCTAAAGAAAATATACTAGTCAAATTGCAAGTGAGATTGTACTATTTAATAACATTTTCCCCAGAGCTCAGTGAATGAGGGGAAGCTCTGTTGGCTTCCATCATTCAATTATGTGCAAGCAAAAATAGTGTTTCTTTTTTTTTTTTTTTTTACTTGCACGTAATTAAGTGATTGGGTGTGATTGGGCCAGAGGGGTCTGTTTGTTCATTTACCAAAAGGCAATATTTTTACACTGATTTCCACTGTCCTTTTACACATCTTAATGTTGCCCACTTCTCTGATATTACTATATGTAAGATAGTTACATACACATAAATAGACCCAAAAAAACTGCATATACATAAAGACATTCACACACAATTATTGTTTTTATAAATAGAACTTGGTGATCTAATTTGTCACATAATTAAGACTTTTCACTACCAATGTAAAATTTGAAGGTTTCAGGTTATTGCAGTATTAAACAATTAAACACTTACTCAGTCATTATTTCTATTAGATGCCATCCCTAATTGCTGCCACCGTTACAGGCTAGGTATATCAAAAAAATTTGGTCAGGCAAGAAAAACTTATTTTCAAAATCACTTTTCAGACTGTCAGTTGTATGCTGTCAAAATTAGATGAGCTAACAAACAATGATTAGTATTGTATTTGTTTTGCATTTTAATATCCCATAGTTCTTGAACAGTAATTTGGTTATTCAATCATTTTAGCTATGAGAACATACAGTCTGTGTATTGTTTGTAGTATGGAACTAATTCATTATTTTCATATCAGGAAGTGGCACTGTAGACTTTGATGAGTTCTTGGTTATGATGGTCCGATGTATGAAGGATGAAACCAAAGGAAGATCGGAAGAAGAATTAGCAGAAATTTTCCGGATGTTTGACAAGTAAGAGATGACATTAGAAAAGCTGCACATCATGCCTTTTAGTAGTATTGAGATTTCAGGCTCAAAGTCAAAGTAGCACTGTAGAGGCTTAAAAAAGAAAAAGTGAAGGTCTCCCAATGGCCCACCCCATTATCACACCTCATAAATGCCATTGTCCAGAAACGTATTGCTTACTGATCACAAAACAAACTGGGGCTTTGAGTCAAAAATGTGCCTTCTTCATTCCTTTGTGACTTTAACAAAGCCCATAAGAGTACATGAACTACCAGCCAAAATGCTTTGGACCCACAGTAGATTATGAGACACTTCTTACCACAATTATTTCTTTCAATTTCAATTATTCCAAAAAACGACACTCCAGTCAAAATAAAAATTCTATTTTAATATGCATTCAGAGCACAATGCCTGCCTATTTGCCTAGTTGCTTACATGAAAATAAACTCTGGTTTAAAAAAAAAATCTATTAATGTATATATTTTTAATTCAAAAAAGTACCTTATTTTGATCTCAGCTGCCTGCAGATCTCCAAATTCCTTCTTTTATTTGACTTTCCATTAGATGACTACTTTTGTTCACAGCCATCTTCTCTTGCTCCCTGCTGAGATAGACTAGGGACTACAGACTATGGACTATGTCAGGCATGTCCAAAGTCCGGCCCGCGGGCCAATTGCGGCCCGCGTTCCGGTTTCGGGCGGCCCGTCTGGTCAGGTTCACATATATATATTTTGTGGCCCCCAACGAATCCCCGATCGCCGGGGGCCACAAAAGGTAGATATGCTGGCTGCCATGGAGGGGGTGGGACGAGTGCCGTGGATACAGGACAGTGTCCTGTGTAAAAGGAAGTCCCGTCCTGCACTGCCATTGGACAACCGTTTTGTCCATCACAGGAGGCGGGACTTTCAATTAAAGAGGATAGAAACAGGAGTTTCTCCTCTATGTCTGTCGGCGGTCATCCCGCCCCCCTCCCTGTCTCCTCCAAGGCTGCAGAGGACGTGAATCAGGCTGCACTGATGGCAATGGTGAGTCTGCATTCATGACAATGTGTGTGCTGCATTCATGGCAATATGGGGGCTGCATTCATGGCAATGTGGGGGCTGCATTCATGGCAATGTGGGGGCTGCATTCATGGCAATGTGTGGGCTGCATTCATGGCAATACGGTAGGGGCTGCATTCATGGCAATACGGTGGAGGCTGCATTCATGGCAATACGCTGGGGGCTGCATTCATGGCAATACGCTGGGGGCTGCAGATGGGCACTGACCCTTATTTTGCTTCACATGTCTTTATTTAAAATGTAAGAGTTTTATTTTTTATTTTTTACTGAGACTTCCTTTTTAAAGTTAAGGTGTGTGGTATAAGCCGATTAAATACTGTATATCCAAATCACACACCCAAGCTCATCTATTCACCACACAAAGAACAAAGGCAAGAGAATTCTTGTTGGGCCGTGTATTAGTGCTCGGATGACCACACTTAGACTGAATTTTAATGGTTTAAAGAATGTCAGACAAAATGGTCGGCCCTCGAGCATGTTCACTTCATCAAATCTGGCCCTCTTTGAAAAAAGTTTGGACACCCCTGGACTATGTGATCTGTAGTGTGCTACATGACTGGAGCTAATGTGCACTGCTTGTTTCAGACAATTGAAAGTGTGCGGGGGAAGAGGGGTAAGCTTATGGATGAAGTAACAAGGAGACAGAAAACACAGTAAGAAACAGTTTCATGAAAAAAACTTTATGAAGGTGTGAGGACATTTTTGCTATTAAATGTAAAGAATAGCTAGGGTTAGATCACAACATAATTTTTTTTCTTACAAAAAGATAGATCGAAAAATCCGAAAGCATAAGTGTGCAAAGCACACAGTGAAATACTTTACCTTAACAAAAACTACTTTTGAATAGATCAGTCTAATTTCATAAATGTCACACTGTCTATAATTTCCAGGAGTGAAATTAAGTGTAATTTGTTCCATTTGCTTCCCCTGATTGTAGGAAGTGGTGTTTAAAATATGCTGTGCTTTTTGTCACTAAAGTAGGAGTTATATTTGACAAGGTAATGTCAGAATTTCGTAAATCTGAGCTCATTGGAGTAAAAAAATAATTATAATAAGCAACTAGGTAAGCATTTATATAAAATGTAAATAACCACAAGAAAGAAGAAATCAACAAGTACCTGCATTCACAGAGACTTATTAAGCCTTATTCACACTGTCATAATAAAAAATAAAAAAAAACGTATCGGAACACATCTACATTGTTTTTCAATGGAAACATTCACACAGGTACGTAAACATCCACTGTGTTCAGAAACACCACACAAAATCCCCAAATCTGCATATGAGGACATACATATATGATGCAAATACTTGAAAAAGGACAATTTTATGCAAGTATTCACTGATAATTACACAGAAACTTTTTTACTGGAAAAAAAAACATGCGTAATAAGATCAGTACAATTATTATTATTATTATTAATACCCACTCAATACCCAACCCAATACTCAACACCTCGGTTCACACAGGGGCAACACGACTTTTGGAGGCAACTTGGACGTGACTTGACGTGACTTGACCTGACGTGACTTGATGTGACTTGATGTGACTTGACGTGACTTGGACGCGACTTACAACACTACTCCAGGCCAGGCGACTTGCCGTGGCCAATCAGAGAATGAGCTCTCAGGGGGGAACTCCTTTTGAGAGCTGATAATTCTCTGAGAGTCGCCTCTGTATAGACAGAGATCCGACTTGGAGGCGACCTCCATTGAAATCAATGGGTACCAGTCGCCTACAAGTCGGATTGAAGTAGTACAGGAACCTTTTCTGAAGTCGGAGCGACTTCAGTAGCGTGCATTAACCTCCCTGGCGGTACGATTATTTCGGATTTTAGGTGCTAAAAGCGGTACCATTATTTTGCATGAAAATTTGGCGTTTTATATTGTAGTCCTGCAATTCTTAGGAATAACTCTCTTAAATCTGTCCAAACCAGAGTCTAGCAGACATCCCGGGTATGATAAAGTTTGAAAAATTAAATCATAAATTATAATATAATAAATAATTATAAATAATTGTACCAAATAATAATATAACAATAATAAAAATTATTCAATAATGTAATCAAATCAAAAACACTGAAATTTGCTCAGTTGCAGAATTGTCGCTGTCATTACTTTTCAGTATTTGATGACGGATCTCCCCACAAATCGCTATCGCTCAATTCTGCGAGTGATTCTAATTTATTATCGCTGTTTTCTAGCTGGTCTAAAATCATTTTTGATGTACAGTGACAGTTTTGGTTGCTATGGACAATCTCCAGTTTCCAGGCATAAAGAACAGTTTTTATTATATAAAACTGCATGCAGGACACTGGGCAGACCACTAGGGACAACGGGGATGTGAAATATTTACATACAGCAATGTAATCTGTAAGATTACATTATACTGTATGTATACTGTTTGTTTCACTTTTTGAATTTGGCGCCGATCTCCGTGCCCGTGCGTCGCAACGCTCGCAGGGCATGGAGATCGGCGATGTAATGCATCGAGCGAGACACGGCTCGCTTGTACAGCGGGGAGACAACGCTGGATCCGAGGGAGAAGGTAAGTAAACCTCCTCCTGGATCCAGCGATGCAGTCCCGAGTCTGACTCGGGGATACCGCTCTTGGTATAAAAAATCCACCCCGAGTCAGACTCGGGAATACCGTCAGGGGGGTTAAGACGGCTCTCATTCACTTACATTGATTTCTACATGTTGTGCGACCTGAGGTGACTTGGGGCGACTTGAAGTCGGATCTGAGTCGCCCCTGTGTGAACCGGCACTTATTCTGTACATAATAATATAATAATAATATTAACATAACATAATAATATAAACATAAGCCTTTTCCTTTTTTTTCACAAAAATTGAGGTACCCCACTTTAGTCATGTCCGTCTAGAAATTGCTTCTAGAAACATGAGGGCACTTTGGGGTTGAAAATAGCATGTTCACATTGCAAGAGAATTTTCCCCAGAACTTAGTGAGAGTGGGAAGCTCTGTTAACTTTTAGACCCCATTCACACCTGAGCGTTTTTTAGCTTGAAGCCTGAAGCTACAAAACGCTGGAGGGGAAAAAATTTATTATTCTCAATGGAGATGGTTCACATCTCCACTCCATGTCGCCTGAAGCCGAACGCCTGAAGCTCAAACAAGTTCCGGACCCTTTTTTGTCGCTCGAATTGAGCAGATTTGGGTGTTTTTCTTATTTTAACATTGGTGACCTTTTGCCCTGCACAAAATCACAGGAAATCGTGGTAAAAACGTCGCAAAAAACGCTGCAAAATCGCGCGATTTTCTGCTTGAAAATGCTACGCTCAGGTGTGAATGCAGCCTTATGATCCAATCATGTACAAGCAAAAATACTGTGTATTTGTTTTGAAATTTTCCTTGCAAAGTGATAATTCCTTGTAAAGTGTACAGACTATTTGTCATTAGTAAATCAACCCCTTTAAACCCTTCTTCAGGTAATAATATATACTAAAGCAATTGCACAGGTCTCCATAAATTATTTTCGGTGTCACATATGGGACACTAAAAAGGTTTTATGGACTTACTGAATGTCATCGTTGCAACATCTCTCCATTGTTAGAGATATGGAAGTATATCAATCATATGGAATATTGGATATTAACTTCCACTGTCTTTTCATATAAACAGGATATGGCGAACAGCAAGATTTGATTTTTAGTCACTTTCTACACATAAACATGAAATGTGATTACTGGAAATTGGGACTTATTCAACAGTCTATATATACTATTACCTGACAAAGGATTTAAAGGTCCCTTGTATTCCTAAAAGCAATTTATACTGTATACAGGCCTTTGAATTGTCATTCAAAGTGTGAGAGAGCGCTGAAAGCTGAAAATTGGCCTAGGCAGGAAGGGGGTGAGAGTGCCCAGTAGGCAAGTGGTTAAAATGGTTCTAAAGTTAAAATGCTTTTTACCTTAATTTATCCCTGCATTAAAGTAAAAAATACCCTGCTACCAGTTTTACCCACCCCATCCAAAAACACTTACCAGTCTCCTGTCACTTCTTCAGCACTGTCATGGCTGCAGCATGGCTCCCCTCAATTCCTGGTCCTGTTGCTATCAATTAAACTCCTGTAAGGAGGGAGCAGGGGTTGGGTTACTGGTGTTGTGTGTGTCTATGGACACACACAGCCTGGATTGGGAGTACACACATATGGGTGCCTTCATAGCACACAGCTTGCTAAGGAGGTAACCGGAGAAGAGAGGAGCAGGAAGTGCTAGTAGAGGACTGTCAGAAGAGACCTTTAGCATTGCACAAAGCAGGCATGTATAACATCTTTTTTAACTCCCCCCCCCCCCCCCCCCGCAATTTTTTTTTATCCTTTAGTACCTCTTTAAGTTGAAAATGTGTTTTGGTGCAAAGGTCGGATACTGCACTAAGCAGCTGTCCTATGGAGCTGTGAAGGTTAACAGCAGTGGCTCCTAGTAAAGAAAGCTGCACTGCTCACCCGTCCCCTCCTGCCTCCTCTGCCATTCATAGAACTTATCTTATTACACTCCCAATGAGTTCTGTGAATGGGTGGAGGAGATACTATAATTCAACTGCTCCCCCTTCAATCACAGAACTTGATGCATCATGAAGTGTGTAGTAGGACACGTTCTATGACTAGTGGAGGTGGCAAGAGGGGACGACAAGCATTGCAACATTTCTGGTTAGGAACCACTGATGTTAACATTACAAGTGCCAAAAGATAGCTGCTCAGGGCAGTATCTGGCAGTTGTGAAGAAGACACAGAAGCAGCCATCTGCAGGTAATGAAATACAAAGCATTACACATACCTAATGTGTATGGTGCTGTATCCCCCAAAATAATTTACTAAACCTCAGCTTTAATGACACAGCAACACATCAATGCATGCATGGTGGAGTTACCGTACATCGTGGTAGTCCATGAAATTTACTGTGGCATTCTGCAATGTTTTGGTGTGAACAAGCCCTAAATTGTACTGCCTACTTTTGTAATAAAAAGGAGTCAAAAGCCCCCAGTACCCCTTTAGATGTGAAGACCACTCTGCAAATTACTGTAATACATTTCAGGGAATGCCGATAATGTGAATTCAGATTCACTGCAAACTGGGAAATGCAATGAGACTGTTTTAACAGAAAGATGGATGAAAACTCAGGGAAATACAATCTACAAACTTCAGAACACGACTGCAATGGCTTTATGGAAAAGAAATGTAAAAATGTCAATGTTTTATGTGTTAGGAAATCACGACTTACTTCACATGAAAAGAAAAGCATCATTTTTATTATAATTAAAATACCTCCTGTAGCAATTATACAGTTTTTATTATCCATAAATTATAAATGTTTACAGATGTCATTATCATAGAGTGAAAGGAACAAACTGAAAATGACATCGCTATGGGTAGCAGTCAGCATTATACATGAAAAAGGTTGCAGTGTGAATGCTCTGCTCCTGGGGACTGACATTCTCTTTTCTCACTTGACCTGCACAAAAATAAAAGACTCGCTGTGCTCAAAGAATTTGCACTTCTAAACCTTGTTACTTCTTCTAAGGAACTATATTTATATGACTGTGCAAATCAATATACTGTAAGGTAGGCTAATTGTCCAAGAGAACTAGATACGTTTTATCTTATATTTTATGACAATTAAACATACATCTATTAATTAGATGCACACTTTTTAACATGGAAACCTCAATTTTTATAGGAATTGTGATGGTTACATAGACTTGGAAGAGTTGAAGGCTATGTTGGAATCAACTGGTGAGACCATTACAGAGGATGACATTGAGGAATTGATGATAGACGGAGATAGAAATAGTGATGACAAAATTGACTACGATGGTGAGTAGTTCTTCAGGGTGGAACATAGACATAGTGTTATTATAATCACTTGTTTTTGTGGCAGGAGCATCATTTTTGAGACATTAGTGTCCAGATGAAAATAGAAGCAAAATGAATAGGTTATAAAAATGTAATGTGTATTCATTGTATGTAAATCCAAAATGTTTAGTCTGAGATAAAATGAGGAAGGGGTAGAACCCTTTGTCAGATTTCTGTTGCTAAGGTATACGTATGGGGTGATGAGTCCATTATTGATGTCCAATATAACCAAGGCCAAATCTGAACATAATGGCTCTGGTTAGGTAGCTTTACAAGCCAAAAGACCACTACACATATGGGGTTTTTTTCTACTAAAAAGAGTGCAAAATCTGATACAGCTATGCATAGAAACCCTGTTTTTTTTGTCAAAGCTTAAAGAGGAGTCCACCCCTGCAAAAACTAAAAGCCAGCAGCTACAGTGGTGTGAAAAAGTGTTTGCCCCCTTCCTCATTTCCTGTTCCTTTGCATGTTTGTCACACTTAAGTGTTTCGGAACATCAAACCAATTTAAACAATAGTCAAGGACAACACAAGTAAACACAAAATGCAATTTGTAAATGAAGGTGTTTATTATTAAAGGTGAAAAAAAATCCAAACCATCATGGCCCTGTGTGAAAAAGTGATTGCCCCCTAAACCTAATAATTGGTTGGGCCACCCTTAGCAGCAACAACTGCAACCAAGCGTTTGCGATAACGTGCAATGAGGCTTTTACAGCGTCCTGGAGGAATTTTGGCCCACTCATCTTTGCAGAATTGTCCTAATTCAGTTACCTTAGAGAGTTTTCGAGCATGAACGGCCTTTTTAAGGTCATACCACAACATCTCAATAGGATTCAGGTCAGGACTTTGGCTAGGCCACTCCAAAGTCTTCATTTTGTTTTTCTTCAGCCATTCGGTGGTGGACTTGCTGGTGTGTTTAGGATCATTGTCCTGCTGCAGAACCCAAGTTCGTTTCAGCTTGAGTACACGAACAGATGGTCGGACATTCTCCTTCAGGATCTCTTGGTAGACAGCAGAATTCATAGTTCCTTTTATCACGGCAAGTCTTCCAGGTCCTGAAGCAGCAAAACAGCCCCAGACCATCACACTACCACCACCATATTTTACTGTTGGTATAATGTTCTTTTTATGAAATGCAGTGTTCCTTCTACGCCAGATATACTTGGACACACACCTTCCAAAGAGTTCCACTTTTGTCTCATCGGTCCACAGAATGTTGTCCCAAAAGTCTTGGGGATCATCAAGATGTGTTGTGGAGAAATTGAGACGAGCTTTGATGTTCTTTTTGCTCAGCAGTGGTTTTCTCCTTGGAACTCTGCCATGCAGGCCATTTTTGCCCAGTCTTTTCCTGATGGTGGAGGCATGAACGCTGACCTTAACTGAGGCAAGTGAGGCCTGCAGTTCCTTGGACGTTGTTGTGGGGTCTTTTGTGACCTCTTGGATGAGTCGTCGCTGCGCTCTTGGGGTAATTTTGGGCGGCCGGCCACTCCTGGGAAGGTTCACCTCTGTTCCATGTCTTCGCCATTTGTGGATAATGGCTCTCACTGTGGTTCGCTGGATTCCCAAAGCTTTGGAAATGGCTTTATAACCCTTTCCAGACTGATAGATCTCAATTACTTTCTTTCTCAATTGTTCCTGAATTTCTTTGGGTCTCGGCATGATGTGTAGCTTTTAAGGATCTTCTGGTGGACCTTACTGTGTCAAGCAGCTCCTATTTAAGTGATGCCTTGATTGTGAACAGGTGTGGCAATAATCAGGCCTGGGTGTGGCTAGAGAAATTGAACTCAGGTGTGGACAACCACAGTTATAGTATGTTTTAACAAGGGGGGCAATCACTTTTTCACACAGGGCCATGATGGTTTGGACTTTTTTTCACCTTTAATAATAAACACCTTCATTTACAAATTACATTTTGTGTTTACTTGTGTTGTCCTTGACTATTGTTTAAATTGGTTTGATGTTCCGAAACACTTAGGTGTGACAAACATGCAAAGGAACAGGAAATGAGGAAGGGGGCAAACACTTTTTCACACCACTGTACACATACTGCAATAATAGGACACTTACCTGTTCTGGAGTCCATCAGCTGTCGGGTGCTCCTGCCGCCATTGTGGTTAAGGGAACCCAGCAGTGTAGCCGTAATGCTGCACTGCCAGGTCCCTACTGTGCATGCGCAAGGCACCGCTGTGCTCTCCTGCTGGCCCGGCAGCGGGGGAAGGAGGAGGGAGCCGAGCCGCTGACATAATTCCCCATGGCCATGTCTCCTGGAAGTGGGGATAGTATACCTGTCAAAGGCAGGCATCCGCCCCCCCCCCCACTCCCAGTTTTAGTAAATTGACCCCAAAGTGTCTAGAACTTTAATAAAAGTCTAATAAAAGTGTCAAATCAATAATCATAGAGTCCAAGAAGATTTGAAAATACTTTATATTAGGGTGTTGGTGGAATTATACAGCAAGTGCTTTTTTGTGGGATTGAACACTCCTTCTTCATCAGGGATTACAAATGTGAACTGGAAAGGTAGGACTGTAATTAAAAGTGGAATCTTATAGTGTGCTGAAATTAATGCAGATTAGGGGCTTCAGTAGCATACAGTATAGTGGGACTCCCTCCACCTTGGAGATATCTGCTCATACTTCTTGCTGTGTCTGTGGGACGGGAAATGAGGAGAAATCTCACTGAGGTTTACTACCTTCACTACTAAGTCCAAAACAGAATAACGTTCTGGCTTTACTTATACAAGGAATAAATGCACTTTAACTCACTTCATTTAAAAGCCTGTATGCATCTTGTCCTGCTAACAGGTTTTCTCAGTGAAGTGAATAGGGTTTGGACCATACATGCTGAAGGGATGTGTAGGAGCAAGAAGATACAGAATTTTTTTTATGCATTGCTGAATTGGCTACACACATAGATGTGCGCACAGGGTGTGCCGGATGTGCCAGTTCTCATTAGCATTATCACTGTGTGCTGGTGGGGAGATGGGAAAGATCTCCCACTGAGCCGCTATGCTTATAAGAGAAGTGTGTAAGCATTTATCTCTCACTCTGTATTTGCCAGCAGGGAGATCATGTGCTGGTGGGGAGATTAGAAAGATCTCCCCTCTGAATGGCAGAGTGCTACAAAGAAGAGTGTATGTGTGTGTGTGTGTGTGTGTGTGTGTGTGTATATATATATATATATATATATATATACAGGCATACCCCACTTTTAAGTACACAGTGGGGTTTATTTACTAAGGCCAGAAAGTGCAAAATCAGGCTCACTTCTGCATAGAAACCAATGAGCTTCCAGGTTGTATTACCAACGCTTAATTGAACAAGCCGAGTTTAGAAGCTTATTGGTTTCTGTGCAGAAGTGAGCCTGATTTTGCACTTTCCAGCTTTAGTAAATAAACCCCATTGTGTACTTAAAAGTGGGATATATATATATATATATATATATATATATATATATATATATACCTACATACATAATAAGTATATATATATATATATATATATATATATATATATATAAAAAACAATTAAGTATGTTATGATACAAAAACAAAGAGATCGGGGGGGGGCTAACAATGATCATATCAGATTAAAAGTGCACTTACCCTTTAAGTAATACAAACTTAAGATGCAAATGCTATGAAACTTTCTGTTTTTTAAATTTTAACCCAAAAGTATATAAAATTGTACAAAAGCCAAACACGTTCATCTTTTGCATATTTGCCTTATGTAATCATAATTATATATAATTTCCCAAATCACGAGGGGAGGTCTTAGTTGCTTAGCAACTGTCGATGCTGTGGCCATGATATGTTGTTGTTTTTTTATGTTCTGCATACCAAAAGAAAAATCTACAGAACTCTTAAAAATGCTTGTCATTCTGCTAAGCTTGCTACTGGAAAATTACATATGTACGAATAAAAGTAACAGATTGCAAATCATATAATTTAATACTGTCCTTTAAATTCAGTTTTGAAACATTATTATGCTTTTTTTGTTGTTTTTTTTTTTTGTTTGCTTGATGGAGCAACCTGTTTTGTTGTTGCACACCTAATGTCGAATGTCAACAATCAAGAAAATGTTCAAATCACAGAATAAAAGAAATATATTTGTAGGATACATACATATTAGATGCAGTGAAGGTTATTCCTCTGTGGTGCTACAATAAATGAATGCAGAACAGCAAAAATGTTTTTTAACTATGAAATACCCTTCCTCACTAAAATATATATTTTTACATATACAAGTAAACATATTTTATATAAATATCTTATTATGCCCAATGTCAGTTTGTGTAAGGTCCCTGCTCAGTGCAAATTTTCATCACTCAAAGGGAAAACATCCCCCGCCCTCTCTCCTATGACCTACGGTTTTAATATAAAGCTGTACCCCGCAAGGTTGTTAAAAGTTAAGTGATTTATGTATGCTTTTAAACCTTTTAATAATGTTAATGCATCTGTATGTTTTACAGAGTTCCTGGAGTTTATGAAAGGAGTTGAATAAATGGAAGGGCAGAACGAGTTCCACGCAGTTCCACCTCTACAGTGTTTTTCTTAATTTTGTGCTGTATCGTAAAACATACTAAAAAGCAAACAGAATACAATCATCACTACAATGAATATATATATAACATAATTTCAAATGTCATATATACATAAAGGACAACATTTTTCGATGCTGTAAATATTTCAGAGTATCTAATATCTTAAAAATAAGGACACTACGACTTTACAATAATTTTGACTGCATTCACTAATATGATGCCTGTGTGCCATGAATAAAGTACATGATTTTAAGGTACAGTTTGTTTTCTCTATTTATATGAGTCGTTTTCCAAAGTAAAATTATACAATGAGAACATTTAAAGTACTAACTAACTAAAAGCAAAACTTTTTTTTTCATTTTGGATAGAGTCAGAGAGGTTTATTTATTTTCCCTTTTTGTCCCAATGGGGAGATTTCCCTTCACTTCCTGTCTCATAGTCAAACAGGAAGTAAGAGGAAATTCCTGCAAATTAAGGGAATTCCTTGAGGACCCCCAGCGTCCCCATTGGAAGATTTGCCCACTATTATTTTTCTGGGGACAACCCAAAATTTGTGATTTTCTTTACTTTCAATGATAATGGTAAACAGGACTATGGGATCAATTCACTAAGAGTTAAATAACTAATTAAAAATTAACTTAAATTACACTTGCAGTAAAGCAGTTGTGAAAGTGTAATTCACTAAGAATTTTACTGAATGCAGTATTTGTTTGATTTATCAGTGATTATCTCATTATTTAAAGCAGTAATTAACCGCATTGAGCTGGTTGCTAAGGAGTGGGCTGGAAAGCGCCTCTGACAGCTAAATAAAAAAAACATATTGACAATTAAAAATGATGAAAAAAAAGTGTAGGCCTCCCAATGCATACCAGGCCATTTGAGTCTGGAATTGATTTTAGGGGTACCCCACACCAAAATTTTAAATAAAATGGTGTGAGATTCCCCCCAGAATCCATACCAGACCCTTACCCGAGCATGCAGCCTGATTAGTCAGGAAAGGGGGATGAGCAAGTCCCCCCCTCTTGAACCATACCAGCCCACATGCCCTTAACATGGGTGGGTGGGTAGGTGCTTTAGGGTGGGGGGGCTCAGACTCCCAACCCAAAGCACCTCGTCCCCATGTTGATGGGGACAAGGGCTTCATCCACACAACCCTGGCTAGTGGTTGTGGGGGTCTGTAGGCAGGAGGCTTATCGGAAAATAAGAAAGCTCCCTTTAACAAGGGGCCCCCTGGATCCCGCCCCTCCATGTGAATTAGTATGGGGTACATTGTACCACTACCCATTCACCAAACAGTTGTAAAAGTGAATAAAGACAGGAGGCAGTTTTTGACAATTACTTTGACAATTACTTTATTTAAAAAAAAAAACTGTGTCCCCTGATGTAGATCCAGCTTTAATCATGACATTCAAACAAAAATGTCCGCTCTTAACGAACGCTCCTGCACTCTACCTGCTCCGCCATGTGACAGTTCTTATATAGGGAAGGGGTGGGGCCGCTGATGTCACCAAGTAGCCCCACCCTTTGTGACGTCATTGACCAGTGCATGCTGGGCAGTAGACCATTTTTGTTTTTTTGGGGGGGTTGGCGGTGTGGCAGGTGTCATGATTAATGATGGATCTACAAAGGGGGACATTTTTTATTTTATATTTAACAAAGGAATTGTCAAAAACTGGCTTCTGTCTTTATTGACTTTTATGATGAATTGATAGGGGTACAATTCATTCACACGGGGGGCTGGGATCTAGGGGCCCACCTTGTTAAAGGGGGCTTCCGGATTCCAATAAGCCCCCTGCCCGCAGACCCCCACAACCACCAGCCAGGGTTGTGGGGATGAGGCCCTTGTCCCCATCAACATGTAGACAAAGTGCTTTGCAGTGGGGGGGCAGAGCACCCCACCCCAAAGCACCCATCCACCTGTGTTGAATGCATGTGGCCTGGTATGGTTGAAGAGGGGGCATTCGCTCATCCCCCCTTTCCTGATCTGCTGGGCCGCATGCTCGGATAAGGGTCTGGTATGGATTCTGGGGGTACCCAAACCATTTTTTATTTATTTTTTGGCGTGGGGTTTCCTTTAAGGCCTAATATGCATTGGTGAGGCCCCACACTGTTTTTTTTTCCATCATTTTTAATTGTTGGCATGTTCTTATTTTATATTCAGCTGTCAGCTGGAAACCTGTTGACAGCTAATGAGTCATCCGTTGTTAAGGACGCTGTGGTTGGCTTTCCTGCCCACTCCTTAGCAGCCAGCTATTTCTCAAAAAATGTGGACAAATACCACATGCGATATCGCCAGCAAAATCCTGGTGGTAAATATTGCATGTTGTTTTGATCTCTGGTCCATTTGTGAATAGGACTTAAGAGCTTTTTAAACAATTTTTTTATTTTACATAAAATAATTTTATTTATTTTACGTAAAATAACATATAATGGTAATTTTTTTTTATGGATTTAATTTACCGAATGCAATCATTTTTGCAAATGAGCCATGTGACTGCGTTGTCGTTGTTAGTGAATTGACCCAAAAGAGGGAGGTTAAATCTCTGTAACAGACATAGACTGCAACAAAAATTGACAGGTGTTCTAATTACCCTCCACTCTATCAAAACACTTTTGATTTGCAATAATAGTGCCTTATGACAAAGAATGCAACCTTAATACATAATATGGACCATAATCAAAGCTAAATGAAGCAAGTAGAGAAAGATAATATACAATAAGTGGATGAAAAAAAATCAAATGTACCGCACCACCTAATGATAACACTCCATGCGAAAAAAATAAATAAATAAATAAAACTGTGACCAAAAGTTCATTGGATAAAAAATTGTTCTGTGAATCAGGTCTTTTTCACGAATCACCTCCAGTGACCCTTCACCGTCCAAACTATGCACTCACCTCATATACAGACCTTCCACTGATCACTGGAAGCCTTCCCCTTTGTAAGGGTGTATATTCCAATGGCTGGCAGCGGGCTGGCAGCGGGGATCCTATTCCAGGGACACTCGTTCTAGTGTGCAGTATTCCTCGTATATAAGGTGCTCATAACACTGTTTAAAAGCCAGTGCTTTAATAAATACCTTAAAAACAAAACTCACATTTTAGGATGCACTTCCTCTAGTGCACCTAGGCATTACACTTGACACAATCAGGGTGTCCAGGAGGTACTCCTTGAGGAAGTCACGTGACGAGTGACAAAACGTGTCAGGACGGGGCTTTGTGACATCATCGCACATGAGCAGGAAATTACTCTATTGCTTGAGTCGATATCAAAGTGAGAAGTGATCATCTAGGGGCTCACATACCCTGATTATGTCAAGTGCAATGCCTAGGTGCACTAGAGGAAGTGCAGCCTAAATTGTGATTTTTTTTTTGTCCCCCATTAAATCGGAGCAGCCCACCACGCCATAGCCCACCTCCATATTAGAATCCCTTCTACACATCAGAGTTCGCCCCCATCAAATTAGACACAGTCCCTTTCCTAACAGAGTCCTAAGTCCCCTCTTCGCAACAGAGTTCTGAATTAAAATATTCACCATGGCTGCAGCATCACCACAGAGGGTAGGAGGCAGAGTCTTCCCGATCATGCCAGAGCCCCCACCACATCAGAGTCTCCATCTCACATCAGTCTCCCCTCTTTACATCAGAGTTCCTCCTGCACATCATTACCTTTCCTTAACATCAGAGTCCCTCATTACATCAGAGTCAGCCTTCTACACATCAGAGACCCTCCATTACATCAGAGCCTCCTCAACATATCAGAGCCCCCACCCATTATATCAGAGTCCTTCATTACCTCATAGCCCCCCTTCACATGAAAGTCACATTAGGGTTCCCGTTTTCACATTAGGGTTCCCGTTTACATCCTTACCACATCCTTCACATCAGAATCACTCATCACTCAGAACCTCCCCTTCACCTCAGAGTTCTCTCTTGACATAAGAGTCACCCCTTCACATTAGAGTCCCCCTTCACATTATTAGAGGCATGCTGGAAACACTAGAGTCTTCCCATCACATCAAAGTCATTCTGCCACACTACAGTGACCCATCAGAGTCTCCCTCACATCAGAGCCCAATCATGACACCAGTGCACCCCCTTCACATCAGATTCCCTTCATCACATCAGAGTTCCTCCTTCACACCAGAGTCCTCCATCACATCAGTTCCCCCCCTCACACTAGTGCCTTTCCTTCACATTAGATTCCTTTCATTACATCAAAGTCCCCCCTTCACATCAGAGTCCCTCATTACATCAGAGCTCCACCTTTCCAGTTAGAGTCTCCCTATGGCTTCAGAATCCCCCATCACATCAGAGTTCCTTCATTACATCAGAAAGCCCCCTTCATGTTAGCATCACCCCTTCAAATGTGCGTCCCTTTAGAACAGAGTCCCTCCCTGGACATAAAATTCTCCCCTCACATTAGAATCCACCCCCTCCCCTTTACATCAGAATCCCTCCATTACATCAGTGTCTCCTCCATGGGCTGATCAAGAGAAATCAAATAGATTCCTCTAGCCATGCTAAACAGAGTAGATGAAGGAATCTCTCCTGCTTGCTAATATATCCTGACAGCCAAAAATGGCAGAATACCTGAACAGTGACTGATTATGATAGGATGCAGCCACTGTTCGGCTGACAATTCTCCATGTGCCCCCCCCCCCCCCCCCCCCCCGTATTTGAAGCAAAGTTTCTCAAGCTGGATGGTGCTGACAGGGTCACCTATAGCTCGAATTATCCAATTCAAGAGGAATCATCTGAATGTTGAGCCATGTGTGGCCAGCATAATTCACTACACAAAAGAGTCAAGTGATGCAATTCCATTACGAAAACCTCTACAAACTGCAACAAAGTGTCTCAGTAATTTTTTCAGAGAAATCCCTTTAGTGACTTCTGTACTGCAGTCTGACCAGATACCCCCAGGGATGGACTTGCCATGCTAAGAAGTCTCTTCCTGTAGTTGTGCAGTGTATTTCAAGACAAAATCAGGAGGCAACGGATATTTATATCACGTCCATGAAATATGAGAAATCTAGAAGCAGAGTTGAAGGGCATAGACCAGGGATATGCAATTAGCGGACCTCCAGCTGTTGCAAAACTACAAGTCCCATCATGCCTCTGCCTCTGAGTGTCATGCTTATTGCTGTCAGAGTCTTGCTATGCCTCATGGAACTTGAAGTTCTGCAATAGCTGGAGGTCTGCTAATTGCATATCCCTGGCATAGACCTTGCCCTGTAATCCATATAACAGGTAACCTTCCCCTTTAAGTAACACTAACCTATATACATGCAGTGACGTTACATGAAGGATTTCACCTTTACCATTCCTAAAATACTTAGCTAATGGCCTGCTTAGAACTCTTCAAGCTAAATTTATGCTGACATGTAGATACCTTTGTTTATAAAACTAAATATATCATCTTCATATCTAGAATTTTCATAAGAAGTTACATATTCATCATATATCTTATAGCAAGGGTTTGCAGCTGGTTATAAAAAGAAAGTTTTTTAGTTATTTGTTTGAATGACTTAAAGTGGTTGTAAAGGCAAAAGTTTTTTTTTTTATCTTAATGAATTCTATGCATTAAGATAAAAAACCTTCTTTGAGCAGCAGCCTTCCTAATACTTACCTGAGATGTTGCACAAGAGACTTGCCTGTCCAGGACACCCCCCCCCCCCATTGGTTGAGACAGCAGCGTGGTGCCATTGTCTCCCCCTGCTGTCAATCAAAGTTAGTTAGCCAATAAGGAGAGAAAGGGGACTGGGCCAGGCCGCGGCTCGACTAGGGTGCACCCATAGCCAGCTGCTTGCTGTGGGGGCACTCAACATGAGAGAAGGGCCAGGAGCACTGAAGAGGGACCCGAGAAGAGGAGGATCCAGGCTGCTTTGTGCAAATCCACTGCACAGAGCAGGTAAATATAAATGTTTGTTATATTTATCGAAAAAAAAATTGACATTAATATCACTTTAAACCCCGTTGGAAAGGTGTGAGGAATGGTAAAGCGATAGTAAATCACTGTGTGTGTTTTTGGAACCTGTAAAGTAGAATCATAATATGCATCACATACTAGCATATTATGTGAAACTTACCTTAGAAAGAAACCCTTCCAGCGGAGAGAGCTGTCACCTCTGACAAGGCTTCCATCTTCATCAGTCTTGCTTCCGGGTTTGCGGACTCCGGCTGTGGGAGTGGACAGAACTGCAATGACGTCACTCCCACGCATGCATGTGAATGTTTATGGCATAGTACTGGGTGGCCATTCCACACATGCATATGCACCCATGACATAACCCGCAGCATGTAAAGTAAATATCTCCTAAACGGTGCATGTTTAGGAGATATTTACAGTTCCTATAGGTAAGCCTTTTTATAGGATGGGAGTTTATTATGCATGGGAGTTTAATCTCAATTTAAGCCAAGGTTCACACTGACAGCAGGAATGAAATTGCGCTCTTTCAGCTGAACTTGCAGTATTTTATTCCTGCATGCAGTCCCGACTCAAGGGAGCGATTTTAGAGACATCTGCCTTGGTTCCTGCACAAATGTCTATACAAATCGCACCCTGAAGTTGCCAAAAGTAGCACAGAAACTACTTTTGGGAATCGGTGTGGCGTCGCAAGTGCGGCATCACACGGATTTGGACGGCACCATTGCCGGCAATAGCCGCTGATTTGGCATGTCAAATGGCATGCCAAATCGCTGCAATGTGAACCAGGGCTTAAGAAGTACGGTAATTTTCTAATATAATACATACACGGTACATGCTTCTCACACAGCTTTAATGCAGAATAAATACTTGGGGAGTTTTACAACAACTAATGCATTTAGAATCTGGTGAAGCTGTGCATGGTGGTCAATAAGCTTCTAACTGCAGCTTGTTCAATTAAAGTGATATTAATTTTTTTTTAATAGCAAACATGTTATACTTAGGCCCCTTTCACACTGCAGCAAGTGGACCTCAACTCGCATCAAAGTCTGACCAAAGTAATGCAGGAGCTACTTTGAAGTCGGTGCGACTTGAAGTCTCACAGAAATGAATGGTACTCATTGGAAATCATAAGGTAAGACTTGTCATGTGACTTTGTAGTCCCAAGTCACACAGGTGTGAAAAGGGGCCTTACCTGCTCTGAGCAGCGTTTTTGCACAGAGCAACCCCGATCTTCCTCTGCTTGGGTCCCCCGCCAGCGCTCCTGGCTCCTCCCTGCCAAGTGCCTCCAGATCAAGCAGCTTGCAATGAGGGCACCCGAGCCATGGCTCTGGTGTTCCTTCACACACAGAGCTGCAGCTCAGCCCTGCCCCCCCTCTCTCCTCATTGGCTCACTGGCTTGTTAATCTTTTTTACAATCTAAATAACGCTATCTGTGTTCAATATTTTTTTATTACGTGGCATTATTAATTATTCATATTCCATAATTATTCTTTGCAAAACCTTTAGGTTTCAATACAAAAGAAGAAGGCAAGGTATAAAAAAGACTGACATAAACAGGTGCAGTAATATAAGTAGCAAACACCAAACGGTATGAAGGGTAGTAGAAAGCTAGTGCATAGGCACCACCCAGCCTAAACATTTACAGTGATGTTAAGATCATGGAAGTTCAACTTGCTTTTCACAGGAAGAACTTCACAACACACAGTTCAGTGGGATCAGCCCTCCTGCGCAGACACTATTTTCGGGTGCAGTCATTCAAATACAAGCCTTTGAGCGCCAAACAATAGGTAGTTGCTTCCTGAAACTTTGTATATGATAAAACCCTAGCAAAGCAAAGGCTAAAAAGTAATATAGAAGAAACCACATAAATTAAAGTGACTGTAAAGGCCTTTTTTTTTTTCAAATAACAAACATGTCATACTTACCTCCACTGTGCAGCTCGTTTTGCACAGAATGGCCCTGAACCTGCTCTTCTGGGGTCTCTCTGCAGCTCTCACTGCTCCCCCCACATCTGATAACCCCCTCGGAGAAGCACTTCCCCAAGGGGGTTACCTTGCGGGCGTGCTCCTGAGTCCAGCATTTGTGTCTATAGACACAGAATGCCGGACTCTGCCCCTCTCTGCGGCGCCCGTGTCTTTGGATTTGATTGACAGCAGCGGGAGCCAATGGCTGTGCTGCTATCAATCTTTCCAATCAAGAGCCGGGAGCCCGCAGAGAGAAAGACAGTGTGTTCCCACCGACTCAATGAAGGGGTTCAGGTAAGTAAAATGGGAGGGGGCTAGGGGCCGGTGACTGTCAGGTGTTTTTTCACCTTAATGTATAGGATGCATTAAGGTGAAAAACACAAATCTTTACAACCCCTTTAAGGAAAATAAGCCAGCAGTGGATGAAAAAGGCTACAACTATAACAAAAAATAGTAGCCAATGTGGTTGGTCCTTATGCTCTCTGCTGGGCTAAAGGACTAAAGAAAAACATTTTCCACTAGGCTACAGGGAACCAGCCCTTTGCTTTTCCAAAATTACTAGATGTAGGTATCTTATTTCCACTGCTTTATCATTTTATTTTTAAATGACAAAAAATCTGCAATATAACAATTCTGATCACCAGGAAATTGGAAAAAACACTGGCAGTAATCATTGGCAAAGTACTTTTCAATAACATGTTCTTACGGACATTTTATACTAGCAACATACTTTTTAGTGAAAAGCATAAGCTGTGCAGAAGAAACTGGATAATATACTTTAAACTGTATTATCTATCTATACCATACAGTATACATGTAAAATGTACAGCACTTCATTAAACAAACCTTAAAAAAGGAGTAAATTAATTAATGGTAACATTTCACCATATTACCGTACTTTATGTTACAGACTAAAATATCACTTATAAACATAATACCGTGAAGGTATTGTCAAAATTAATTTAGAATGTGCTTCCTGAAATAAAATATCCTACATCATTTTTATTGCTTTTATAGTTTGGACATAGTCTGCAAAATTTTCATTGCTACTTGCAAAGTTGGTTTAAAAAACATTTTTTTAATATAATATGTTTGACTTTTCTGGTTTATGTTGTATTTAAAAATTGTGTATTAGTGCATTAATACAGTATCTATACAAGAACTAAGAGGCCAATTAGTTAAGCATTTAGCTCTTGTGTACTTCTGCATACTTACAATGTCATGCCTTTAAGAGTGGTGTTAAGTTCCCCATGCTTAGAATGTCAATAGTAAAAATATTCTGCTCATGCTATTCACACTTAAAGTGCCACTGACCCTGGGGAGCCTGTGATTCATACAGATAAATTAAAGAAAAGCTAGGAAGACTATTTCAGAACGTTTCTTATCTGAGATTCAACTAGTCTGTTATGTGCTAAAATGCATTTTCAGTTGTAAATTATTAGCCAAGATAAATGAAAGTTGTTATTATCAGCATTCTGTTAACATACATGTCTCTTTATAGCTAATTAACTATAAAACACATATTTATATTGTAAGAAAATGTATAATCAGGCTGGAAAACATTATTTTTAACTCAGAAGGGAGTATCAGATTATATTACTGATTATGTACTGTTTCTGTTTGCATCAAGGTGTTCCTACCAATAAATGGAGTTTCTCTAGTCTTTAATCTGATCAAACTTCCAGGGCAGATCTGAAGCTGATTAGGGGTTTAGGAGAAGTAACTCTAGTTGTTTAAAAAAAAAAATGATAATAACTGATAATGCCGGATAGACACGTCTGAACAAGGCAACCTATTTTAGCACAAACTGAACTTGGAGTGAACAGGTATTAGTAATCTCAGATATCCTATGAAAATGTAGAGTTTAGACAGAAATTCATAAATATTTCCGATGATTTGACCACTGATCTATTAATAAAGAGAGATGGGCCAAACACCCCCCTGTTCAATTCACAGCAGAAATCCCAAACAGTGGAAAACTTCTAACCTGAATGGCGAACCCTATTGAAGTGTATGGGAGCCGCCCATTTTTAAGGCTTATATGCAAGTAATTGGCCATAAAAGGGGAATTGGGGTCCAGGTACTGCCCTGGGGGACATGTATCAATGCACATTTTTTTTTTAAACTATTGTTTTTTTTAGGAGCAGTGATTTTAATGATCATTAAGGTGCAATCATAAAAATGAAAAAATCCTTTAAATATAGTGCCTGGGGGGGTTCCCTTAGTCTACTTGAAGTGGCGCATCTGTCGGCGATATACAACATGCTGCAGCAAAAATTTAATTTCTAAAGAAAAAAAGGACTCGCGGTTGCAATTGTCAACACCCGGCTATTGAAAAAAAATAAAAAAATCATGGCATGGGGTCCCCCCAAAATCTATTCCAGACATTTATCCAAGCAAGCAGCCAGGTCAGGAAAGGGGGAGACAAGTGAGCGCCCCCCTCTGAACCATACCAGACCACTTGCCCTCAACATACATGGTGGGGAGGTGCTAAGCCTCCCTGCCTCAAAGCACACAGCCCCCCCCCCATGCTGAGGCCATGTGGCCTGGTATGGTTCAGGAGTGGGGACACTCGCTCGTTCCCTCCTTTCCTAACCTGCCAGGCTGCATGTCCTGATAAGGATCTGGTGTGGATCCTGGGAGGAACCCCATGCCATTTTTCAAAATTTTATTTTGCCATGGTTTCCCTAAAGTACTTTTTTATGCAGCTAAACAGGAAACTCAATGACAGCCAATGACTCATCAGCTGTTAAGGAAGCCACGGCTTTGCCCAGTCAGGGAGCAAAATTTATTGTGCAGTGGATTGCAGGGCATTCGGCTGGGCAAACACACGGGGCAAACAGCCAAGGTTCAGCCTGAACTAATGCTTGGGCAAAACCATTCGTCCAACAAGGAACAACATTATATTATTTAATTTTGGTGTTTTAATGATTATATAAGCTTAAACAAATTAGATCAGTTTTACTTCTCTAACACAAACATTAGATAATGTTGATAAAATATAAACTATCTTAAAGCTTCTTTCACACTAGGGTGCTCAGCACGCTGGTGATAAAGTGGCGCTATATTTAGATGCGCTTTACCATCGTTTTAGCGTGGCAGTTTTAACCCCCAATAGGGGGGGGGTGAAAAAGGGTTAAAACTGGCCGCAAAGCACCGCTGCAGTGGAGCTTTGCAGGCGGGTTTGGAGCGCTGCCCCATTGTTTTCAATGGGAAGGGGAGCTTTAGGAGGGGTAAATACAGCGCTCCAAAGATGCGGCTTGCAGGACTTTGTTGACTGTCCTGCAAGCGCACCCCTTCAGTGTGAAAGCCCTCAGGGCTTTCTCATTGGAGTGCACTGAGAAGCTCTTGCAGGGCGCTTTACAGGCGCTATTTTTAGCACTTTAGCGCCTGCAAAGCTCCTCAGTGTGAAAGGGGCCTAAGACTTTTTTCAATCTCTAGTATATTTGGGCCTTGACTTGCTATTTAAAATTGTACTGCTGCTGGCCAATTTTATACTACTGTGTCATCTTCTATCTCTAAATTCTTGTAGTAAAGCGCTTGCCTGTACTCTTTTTATTAATGCGTTTTGGCATCCTGCTACTGGATAGTTCTACACAGCTGCATCATCTGTGGTCTCTTAATTCTTATGGAGAGAGTTTGACAGAAATTGGCCAGTTGCAGATCAGTTGTGCATCAATGAGAATGGAGAACGGAGGTGGTTACTGCAAACACCTGGTCAATATCTAGCAGCCAGCCAAAAGCGGATCTATTACCATTTGATAAAATGCATGTGCCACTGCTGCTAGAGCTGCCTAAAAAAAAAGCCAAAATGAATCTGATTTGAAATCTGCTGCTGTATGTAAGCAAAGCTAATTCTAAAAAAAATAGTCAAATATGTGTTGCCTATGTAAGCTGTTGCTGGCAGTCACGCAATGCCTTTTTCATTGACTTCTGTCACCCCTCCTGAAGACATTTTCTCCTGCTTCTCCTGTCAGCAAAGCAGCACCCTCCAGTGGTGGTTCTGGATAAGTATTGGGCCTCCAGAAGATTGTCCAAGTAGGCTACTGGGCATTATTAGGCAACCAGAAAGCAGCTGGGTATCTGCGCAAGTCTGAGAGCCAATAAACAGTAATGAGAGGAGGGGGAACAATGACAGAGAGGAGACAGATAGGTGTTGGTGGCTTAGTACACTTATATTACTATACTTATATTATTCATATAACTACACTACCAGGCTTAGGGCTGATCTGAGGTGCACGAATGGTGGCTGATTTGAGGTCTGAAGCTGCATGCATTGTGACTTATTTGAGGTCTGAAGTCCATGCACTGGTGTTGATCTAAGGCTGGATTCACACCTATGCATTTTTAGTGCTTTTTGCAGATTTGCACTGAAGATCGTGTTCCATAGGAAACCATGTTAGATGGACTGTAGTGCAAATCTGCAAAATGCAAAAAGCACTAAAACTGCATAGGTGTGAATCCAGCCTTAGTCTGAAGCTCATGAATTGGGGCTGATCTGATCAGTCTGAACGTGCATGCATGAGATATGTGCACGTATAAAATAATAATTCAGGAGAATAAAGAGGAAGTAAACTCACATGGGTTTTACTTCCTTTCTTCTTCTCTGCAAAGTAAAGGCATAATGTGCTAGTATGCATCGCTTACCTGCAAACGAAGCCTGTGCCTTTCCCACTGCAGTCCTCATCCATCTTTGTCTGTATTTCTTCTGGGGCTGCAGACTCTGGCTGTGTGACTGGCCAGAGCCATGTGAGGTCACTCCCGCGCATGGCACACCTGCCTGAAGAAGCGGCAGTTCCTTCAAAATGCATGCGCTGATGACATCAACGGCACAGTAAACAGTGAATGTCTCCTAAATGGCGAACGTTTAGGAGATATTTACAGTACCTATAGGTAAGCTTTATTCTAGGCTTACCTATAGGTAAAAATGTTACAGGGAGATTTACAACCTCTTTAACTTGCCATTAACAACTATGAATAAAAAAACAAACTATAAGATTATGGCGTGCTATTGCTCACTAAAACCCCTATTGTCTAATGCTTGTAAAAATAACACTTCATACGGAAAAGGTTGCTGATTCCTGCCTTAGTTAATAACTTTTTAAAATGTTAATTGAACTATAAAATGTCACAAAACCTGATTTTGGTGAAATTCATGATATGCAGCAGATTTTGCCACATCAAGTTTGCGTAAGATTTAGATGCATAGATCATCACCAGAGCAGATATTAAATCACACTGTCATCACTTGTTGCCAGTATTCATATGCATACAATTATTGCAAATGAATTACAAAGAACATCATTTGTACTTACTTTTCTGGTGTATTGAAATGCTGCCGCTTTACTGCTCCCTGGCTGCTGCATATATCACATTTTGTGGGTGTGTATACAAACCCCCAAACGCTATATATTCTATATTCAACAGGAGGAACCAAAATATGCAGCAGGTATTCGACCCACTCGAAAAGGACTAATGCACCATCTATAAAATTGTAAAAAAAGAACAATTTCATAGCCAAATATGTGCTGTCAGTGGCCGTGGAGCAATGAAGTGGCAATGTTTCAAGACAGACCTCTAGAAAGGTAAGTATATTCTATATTGAACCCTACAGACTGGGATGCCATTAAAGTTCATGTGCATGTAAAGGCAGGCGTCCCAATACTTTTGTGAATATAGTGTATGTCTGTTGCCTTTTTTACTTGTGCAGCTTAAAAAAGATGACAATTTACATTAGATCTGAAGCCATTTTGCAAAATTGTGGCTTTTGATTAAATATGGAAAAATTAAAATGTAGCCTAAGCACATTAAGCATTTAATATAGGGGGGTGGGGGGTTAAAATGACTCTTGTCAAGAAAGAAGCAGCCCTGCAAAAAAAAATTGCATTTTATTAGACTTTTTACATTCATTTAAAAAAATTGTATTACATTGTTTGTTAGTAAGTGTCAGCTTTATTACCAGTTTCATCTGATCTCCTACTTACAAACTAGATGAAAAAATGAACTCAAGTAAATGTGTGCCACTGTCACCATAATAAATGATTGAGGTGCCACCTGCTGGCAGTTTACAAAACTGAAAATAATAATAAAAAGACTGGCACAGTTCAAATATCAATATCCGCTGCAATCTATAATCGTATGCCAGGTAGGAGGTAAATGGTAATATTAATATCTAAATCTGATGATTTATATAAGCGATTAGGATATGCTATTGGAAAGCAGCATCATAAAATAACTCTGCAGTCGCAGAATAGTACAATTATTTGATCATTATATGTAACGGTAAATGGAAAAAAAGCATACATGGTTTGACAATCATTTATTTTCAATTCTGCAACTATATGAAAGCAGTTAACATAACAAAACATAATATTGTACTATACAATATCATCACGTTTTAGCACAAATAACAATAATAAAATGAAGAAAGTGGGTTGTGGGACTTTAAATGAGGCATGGATATGTATTTGAAATGGTCTAGGATACCTAAAATTAAATTAATTGTCACTGTCCCTGCGGGGAAAGTCTGTATAACCACAGAGAGTTGCTAATCAGTCTAATAAATTAAATACAAATACTAAATGAATAGATATATATAATGTATCATAATATATAATACATAGATCATGCAAAAAGCATAATTAATTGTAACAATAATAAAAAAAACACGCAAATGTTGCCTGATTTATTTGACATCTCTAACTTTCTTTGCAACTGCTTCTATACGGTCATAAGAAAAAGTAAGTACATCTCATGGAAATTATTGAATTTTCTACCATATTTGAACAGGCAAATATGAAATCTTCATTTAGACAGTACATAACATACAGAGGTGATATTCTCCAATAAAACACTCAAGGAAAATCATGAATTCAACCAAAGAATCAATAGATGTAGTGGTATGCTGTGGAAAAAGTAATTGAAGAACAGCTAACACCTAGAGCAATTTTATCAGCATGTCAGAATTCCTTTATAAAGCTGTCAAACTGCCACTTAAAACTTAAAGGGAGTCGGGGGAGTTAAGTATGAGAACTCCATGTTTCAATCCATAGCTTTCTATGGCCTGAGGCAGAGCTGGGACAGCCTGGATGGATCACTGACAAAAGCTGACAAGAGAATGTGTGCTGGCACTGAGGGATGTGTCAGTGGCAGCCAATAGCTCATCGCATCCACACTGAGCTTGGGCACTGCTGAAATCCAATCCTTCTGGGTGACAGGGTAGAACCTGTATGGTAACCAGGCAAGGTGAGAGTGACATTGCAAAGGTAAGAAGCTTGTAAACCAGGCAATGTGTTTAACTCCCTTGTCAAGCCTGAAAGCAATCTAAGAGAACAGAATATATGAATAACCTAAATGACCACAAATCAATTAAGGGTTATGAATAATATGAATTATTTGTTAACAAGAGAGTAACACATAACCTTCAATCAGTACTCATTAAAAATACTGTTGTAGCGCCCCCTAGTATGGCTAGAGTGCTAAGGTTAGGATTTTTGTTAGTGTAGCTGACAGCCAAGCCTGTGTGTTTTTCTGGGTCAGGGTTTTGAGTGATTTAGGCAGGCTGGATGACTCAGCAGCAGCATCTCTGGTGACTCCTCCCTGCTTGCCTGGAACTTTGGGAAGGTTCCATAAGCAGTTGGGAGGGGTCTAGGAGGAGCTGGCTGGAGTATTCAGAGGGCCCTAACCAATCCCCAAAAAATGGGTTGGCAGGGGGCAAGACCCCTCAAATACTCTGGGTCAGCCCAGCCGGGCAGTGGATTTTGGGTGGAAGATGGAGAAAAAGTGTTAGGCTGTCGGAGGCCATTGAGAGTAGCTCCCAAGTCTGGGGGGGGGGGGGGGGGGGGTTGAGTTGAACTCAGGCCTGGGCTTGGGTGTGAAAGGAACCCCTTCTCATGGCACAAGGAGGGATCCTGTCCAGGAGACACAGGAGCAAGGAAAGGACAGCATAAGCACACTGCCAGGCAAGTCTCCAGGAAGAAAGACAGTCAAGAGTGCTGGTGAATGTTACAGTCAGAGGACTGAGAGGTATACCTGAAGGGACTGGGTGCAAGCAGTCTGGGATGGATGCAGAGTCAGTCTGGGAGGACTGTGAAGAAGTAGCCAGGTGGGCTAGTGAAAGGGGAAGCTGCAGGCAGGCAGGCTGGCAGTGCCTGAGGTTGTATTGGGAGCAGTAGCCACAAGAATAGGACAGCTGACCCCAAAGACCACTTTTTTTTTTTTGCTACACTGCTAAAGGGAAGATGTAGTTCTACAAGCAAGTCTATGCTGGAGGTAGAAGAGGAGAAGTGTGTATAAACTGTATATTGTTGAGTCTCTGAAGAGTTTCTTTGATGATCAAATGGGCATCCCATAAGAACCCTTACCCCATCCAAGTTTAATCCCCATAAAAAAAACAAAGCTACAATGATTGTTTCTTGTCTCCAGAGTGATCAGAAAATTCAGGTGCCTGGCGGTGCAGAGTGGGAGATAACCATATTCACCTGCGGTACCTGTGGGGGTAGTGTTACACTTTTTTTAGCTTCTTTCTAGCTGTAGAGTAGGAGTTGGATGCAGAGGTGAGAGCTGTGAAGGAGGGGGTGGGGAGCTGGCTGCAGAGTCGAGAGCTATGAAGGGGGAGCTAGGAGCATTGGTGAGACATGTGGAGGAGGGGTGGGTACAGAGTTGAGAGCTGTGGAATAGGGGCTTTGTGCAGAAGTGAAAGCTGTAGAGGTGGGGCTGGGTGTAGAGTTGAGAGCTGTGGGCAAGGTGGGGTGCTGGGTGCAGAGGTGGGAGATGTGGAGGATGTGGGGAGCTAGGTGCAAAGGTGAGAGCGGTTAATGCTTGTGGGGGGGTTAAATGCAGAGGTGAGAGCTGTGGAATAGGGTTGGGTACAGAGGTGAGAGCAGGTGAGGAGTGAGGATCTGGGTGCAGGGATGAGAGCTGTAGAGAAGGAGCAAAATGCATAAGTGAGAGCCGTGGAAAGGGTTCTGGATGAAGAGAGAGTTTTGGAGGGAGGGCTGGGTGAAAATCTGAGAGCTGTGAAGGTGGTTGTGCAGAGGTGAGAGCTGGGTAGAGGTGCGAAGCTGGAGCTACATGTGAGGGCTGTTAATTGGGGGGCTGGATGCAGAGGTGAGAAATATGGAGAGGAGTTGTGGAGGCGTAGAGGTGAACATTTTGGAGGGGCACCTGGGTGTAGACGTTAGAGTTGTAGAAATAAGATCTGTGGTGAGGGAAGATTGGGGGCAGAGGTTAGACTGTGGAGGGGTTTCTGGGTACAGAAGTGAGAGCTGAGAAAGATATGGGGGGGGGGGATGGATGCAGAGGTGAGAGCTAGGGTTTACTACAGTGTTGGGCTGTGCTCAGCGTTGTAGGAAACATACAGCGTGTAAAAATAAATTGAAAAAAAAAGAGCGACTAAAGCAGTACTGTACAGTGTCGCTAAGGTGATACTCGAGTATAGGCCGACTGGAATATAAGATGAGGCACCTAATTTTACCACAAAACACTGGGAAAACATATTGACTTGAGTATAAGCATAGGGTGGGAAAATGCAGCTGCCACTGGGTAAACAATGCCCATCTGCAGTTTAATTGTGCCCATTTGCAGTTTAATTGTGCCCATTTGCAGCCTAATTGTGCCCATCTGTAGTCTCACTGTGCCCATCTGTAGTCTCAAAACTGACTACAAAACTGACTTATCTGCATGTCCCGCTAGCTATATTCCTGTAAGTCACCAATCTCAATCATCCTCTGTGGACATCTGCGCTCCTGAATCCACAATCAACTCTTTTGTTCCCCCTTTGTTCAACCTCCTGTAATTCCTGTCCAGTGAACACAGCATTCCTGGGGGCAGCCACATATCAGTAGGTTAGGCTTTCTTAGGAATGGGATGAGAACTGTTATAGGTGATGCTACACTAAGCAATATTCCCTGACCACTCATACAAAGGCATGCATTACAGTACAGTAATGTAGATTTTAATGCAATGTTCATCAATTTTTGTGATACGCAAGGTACAATGTCCGGTACATAATCAATCTAAACATTGAAAAAGTCTCACACTTTTTCAGGGTACATGGGGTACATCACACATCGGGGCACAGCACATCGTGGGAACAGGACACAGCACATCAGGGTACAGCACACATCGGAGTACATCTCACATCAGGGCACAGTGCACATCGGGGCACAGCACATCATGGGAACAGGACACAGCACATCAGGGTACAGAGCCCAATACATCAGGGCACAGCATATGAGGGTACATGGGGCACATAGGGTACATGAGGCACATGAGGGTACATGGGGCACATCAGGGCACATTCGAGCACATTCAGGGCACATCGGGCACATCAGGGCACATTCCGGGTACATGGGGCACATCAGGGTACATGGGGCACATGGCACATGAGGGTACATGGGGCACATCAGGGCACATGGTGCACATCAGGGCACATTCAGGGCACATCAGGACACATCTGGACACATCAGGCACATTCAGGGCACATCTGGGCACATCAGGGCACATTCAGGGCACATCGGGGCACATTCAGGACACATCAGGCACAGCATCAGGGCACAGCGTTTACTTGTTGTTTTCTTCAAATGCAGAGTAGCGCAGGAAGTGCCTGTCTGTAGTAAGTTTTCTCTCATGTCACGCATCGCTGCTCGCTCCCCAGCAGCCCCTCCTCTCTCCGCGTCTATCCCAGATGATGTCGCAAGCAAATGGGGATAGACGAGAAGAGAGGAGGGGCCGTCGGGGAGCGAGCAGCGCTGCGTGACATGAGAGAAAACTTATTACAGACAGGCACTTCCTGCGCTACTCTGCATGCATCGCGATCTACCCGTCAGGTGCCAGCTGTCAACGATTGACGGGTAAATCGCAAGACACCGCGGATGCAATAGGCAGCCGCTGAATCCAGCCCACCGAGCCATGCGGCCCACCGGAAAACTCCCGATAGTCCCAATGGCCAGTCCATCCCTGCATGTGGCATCCCCCAAGTTTTCAGCACTGATAATTTCTCAGACATACAACACTGTACCCACATGCATACCTCCCAACATTAGAACTTCAGAATGAAGGACACTTGAGGGAAGGAGTGACCTGCTACACATGCCACAGCAAAGTGTATGTGTGGCCAAAGTCTTACCAGTGGGAGGAGCTTTAGGGGAGTGGTTAAACAAAGCCCAGGCTTCATTATACCTAAAAATATGCTTTGATTGCTTTTTCTAGCATACCTTAAAGAAGGACTTCATTAAAATCATCAGGGACTGCATAGCAACCAGCAACTGTTGAGACAATGAAGACTTTGGTGAGAAGTGTTTAATGTACAGTACTGTGTATATAGTACAGGAGTGTGTAATGCAGCACACAATAGTTGGGAGTGCTGCAGCAAGTGTTGGGTTTAGGATGCACAACACTGACTGCAGGGGTTCAGGGTGTGTAATGTAATGTGTTTAAGAACCAGGAATATGTAATGCACAGAGGGCTGTAGTCAGTGATGGGTACATGACACACAGAGCAGGGTCCAGGAGTGTTATAGACAGAATGCAGAGAAAAGGAGCATTATTCACAGAATGTAGGGGTCAGGACTGTGTGATGTACAGAATGCAGGGGGCAAGAGTATGTAATGTACAGAATGCACGGGACAGGAGTGTGTACTGTACAGAATGCAGGGGTCAGGAGTATGTAATGCACAGAATGCAGGGGACAGGAATATGTAATGCACAGAATGCAAGGGGGTAGGAGTGCCTAATGTACAGAATGCAGGGAACAGGAGTATGTAATGTACAGAATGCAGGGGACAGGAGTATGAAATGCGCAGAATGCAGGGAACAGGCGTGTGTAATGTATAGAATGCAAGAGACAGGAGTGTGTAATGTACAGAATGCACGGGACAGGAGTATGAAATGTACAGAATGCAGGTATAAGGAATATGTAATGCACAGAATGCAAGGGGACAATAGTGTGTAATGTACAGAATGCAGGGAACAGGAGTATGTAATGTACAGAATGCAGGGGACAGGAGTATGTAATGTGCAGAATGCAGGGGACAGGAGTGTGTAATGTATAGAATGCAAGGGACAGGAGTGTGTAATGTACAGAATGCACGGGACAGGAGTATGACATGTACAGAATGCAGGTATCAGGAATATGTAATGCGCAGAATGCAAGGGGGCAGTAATGTGTAATGTACAGAATGCAGGGAACAGGAGTATGTAATGTACAGAATGCAGGGGACAGGAGTATGTAATGCACAGAAAGCAGGGGACAGGAGAGTGTAATGTATAGAATGCAAGGGACAGGAGTGTGTAATGTACAGAATGCACGGGACAGGAGTATGAAATGTACAGAATGCAGGTATCAGGAATATGTAATGCACAGAATGCAAGGGGACAGGAGTCTGTAGTGTACAGAAATGCAGGGAACAGGAGTATGTAATGTACAGAATGCAGGGGACAGGAGTATGTAATGCACAGAATGCAGGGGACAGGAGTGTGTAATGTATAGAATGCAGGGGACAGGAATATGTAATGCACAGAATGCAGGGGACAGGAATGCACAGTAAGAGTCAGATGGGTAAAACAAAAAGAGTGCAGGAGTCAGAGGTGTGTGATGCACACATGTAGGGGTAAGGAGAGTGCAAAATCCCCCCCAGAAGCAATACTCTCCTCCACTTTACCACTCCGTCCTCTCCAGCAAAACAAAAGTACTAATTTGCGCGATAACCCCCCAAGTACCACACCCCCTCCCCCTCCCTGTGCAAATCCCCTTTCACAACACAAAGTTCCCCCCCACACCAACAATCCTCCTTCCACTCCCCAAATCCTCCATCCCTGCACAACGCCCCCATTTTAGTACAAATCCTCTCCCACCCAATTCCCCCTTTCCAAATGCCCCAGCACAAATCTCCTTTCCCCCACCAATCCCCCTTCACAGCACAAGTCCCCCAAAATGTATTTTTCCAGCAAACATCCCCCAAATCCCTATTTTAGCGCAGATCCTCCTCCTCCCAGCATAAATCCTTTCTCCACTTCTAGCACAAAATATCTCCCTAGATTCCCTCCCAGATATAATTTTCTCCCCCACTTCTAGTACAGACCCCCCCCCCCCTCATCCTTCCCAGCACAAATTCTCTCTCCCCCAAATCCCACACACCTGCACAAGTCCTCTACCAGTTCTATCAAAAATCCTTCCACCCAAATCCCCCCTCCCAGCACAAATCTTCTTCCCCTTCCCCAGGACAGATTTTCCTCCACCACCCCAAAATCCCCCCTCCCAGCACAATCCACCTTTCTTCCCCATCTCAGCACAAACCCCCCACCCACCTTAGCCCCCCCTCTCCCAAACAAATCCTGTTCCCCTCCAATTCCCCCCAGCACAAATCCTCTTCTACCCCAGAAATCCTCCCTCACAGCATAACCCCCATTCCAGTAACCCCCCAAAGAAAAACAAATTCCCCAGCACAAATCTTTCTTTCATTCATTTCAATAGCTGTGTGTTCCCCACTGTGCACCATCACATAAAGCCCCTCCTCTTTGTCAGATCACCCATCCAATCCTGGGACAGGTGACCTGTCTATCAAAGTTCCCCGGACCAGGGGGGGCTGTATTGGCTGTATTTGATGGTGAGCGGCGGGGAGCTATTGAAATGAAAGCTGTTATGTTCCTGGCGCTCTAATCATCCTGACGTCGGCTCTCCTCTCTCTTCCCCTCTGATAGCTGGGAGAACGGCTCCCATACAACCTGCATGCCGGCGGTGCTCAGCATGGGCAGCCATACCTGGCCAGCCCTCAAAAGTCAAGTGGAATTTTTGCGACTGGTGTACACATTTCTCGAGGCCCTAAAATGTCAGGACAGCACAAATACCCCAAATCACTCCTTTTTGGAAAGTAAACAGTCCAAGGTATTTAGAAAGAGGTATGTGAGTTGTTATAACATTTTTAATAAACTGCCAATTAGTGCACTAGATAGTGTTTCCCTTTCTATACTAGGTTCACACACACAGGAGTGGTGGAGGAAATTGCATGCCATTCGTTGCAGTGCAATTTGAGCCCATTCATTTTGTATGGGCTCAAATTGCACTGTGAAAGGTATCGGTTTCGATTATTGGGAGCATTTATACAAGTACTTGTGCAATTCACATGGAGGGCGGGGATCTGGGGTCCCCTTGTTAAAGGTGCCTTCCAGATTCCGATAAGCCCCCTTGCCCGCAGACCCCCACAACCACCGGGCAAGGGTTGTGGGGATGAGGACCTTCTCCCCATCAACATTGGGACAAGGTGCTTTGGGGCTACCCCAAAGCACCCTCCCAATGTTGAAGGCATGTGGCCTGGTACGGTTCGGGGGGGCGCTCTCTCACCCCCCCTCCTAATCCTGTTTCCTGCCAGCAGGGCCATCTTTAATATTGATTGGACCCTGGGCAAAACTTTTCTCGGGGCCCCCCCTTGCAGTTTTGCTCTCCACCTGCTCTGTGACATAAAATAAATAGCAGCTAGACTTAAAATCAGTTTACTGAATCAGATCAGGCAGCTATTGCGATTGGTTGCCAGAGGTTACAGTGTATCATTATCGCTCACTGACTGGTTGCTAGAGGTTACAGCACACATTACGGCTCACTGATTAGTTACTAGAGGTTACAGCACATGATTTCTGCTTGTTGATTGGTTGCTAGATATTACTGTGTATATGACCTCAGGGGGGCGCATGATATACATATCAATGCCGCCGGCCGCCGCTATTTACATATGAATGCAGCCGCTATTTACATGTAAACACAGGGTCTGCAGGTGAGTCATCTGTACGCAAAAATAGGGGAGAGCTGGACAGCATTAGTAACAGCATTTCACACTGAGATATTGGGACACAGCACAGGACTAAAACTTCAAGGGACGAGGGAATTTAAACCAGGATAGTTGGCATGTATGAGGCAGCTGCTTTGGGCCCCACAACAATGACAGGGCCCAGGGCAGCTGCCCCTTTTGCTCTGCCTTAAAAACGACCCTGCCTGCCAGGTTGCGTGCTCGGATGAGGGTCTGGTATGCATTTTTTTATTTTGGCGCGGGGTTCCCCTTAATATCCATACTAGACCTGAAGGGCCTGGTATGGAATTTAGGGGGACCCCCATGCATTTTGTTTTTACATTTTGGTTCGGGGTTCCCCTGTGGGGGAATCCTATGTCGTTTTTATCAATGAACTTTTATGTGTATTGTCGGACTGACAATTTATTATAGCCGCGAGTACTTTTAAATTACTTTTATTTCCTTTGGAAATGTCATTTTGCTATCAGACTGTTCTAAACATGGGAAACATGCGTCCCTTTACAGGCATACTATAGACACCCCCCAGGTACAAAATTTAAAGGAATATTACACTTTTATTGTTTCACTTTAAGTATTATTAAAATCACTGCTCCCCTAAAAACGTCCATTTTTAAAACTTTGTTTTTGCATTGATACATGTCCCCTGGGGCAGGACCCAGGTCCCCAAACACTTTTTATGACAATACCATGCATGCCTTTAAAATTAGCACTTTTGATTTCCCCCATTGACTTTTAAAGGGTGTTCTGTGGCTTTCGAATTTGCCGCGCACACCCCAAATTTTTTGCTGTTGGGCGAACTGGCGAACAGCCAATGTTCGAGTCGAACTCATGTTCAACTCGAACATAAAGCCCATCCCTAGTCACCACTAAGGATCCATCCACCTTGTTATCAGAGACTACTGTGAGTAAACTGAAGCAAGTACTTGAGCAGTCTTCTCACCAGCCGGGGACCTGTCCAAGCCAGGGACCCAGCAGGCTAGCGGGGGTGACGCTTGAGGAGTATACAGTGGGATTGCTGTGGAAGAGCTCAGGGGATCCAGTGACGACTGGGATATGGAAGTCTAGTGAGAGACTGGGAGCTCAGTGAGTGAAGAGCTACAGTGGGATACTGTGAGATAAGTAAAGGATTGTTCTGTGTTACCAAGAGTTAAATACAAATACCGTTAGTGACTGTTAGTGATTAGTTGCCATAGGAGACAGTGGTCCTACCTATACAGAAGTGTCATCTGGCTAGAGGCTTTCCACTGTATAGTTGTTTACCTATAGAAGTCTCGGAGTCTGCCAACTACCATTGCATCTACTCAAAGGTATCCAGACCCTAACCCTCTCTCCCACAGTTCTGTTAAGAGACAATAAATCTCTTGTTCGCATCCAAAAGTGACTGGCACCCATCATTCTTCTTGCATCACACTCACCATGCCTGGTAACCCACTCTACAAGGAAGGATTTCAGCTCTCCCTAACCCTTTAGGTCACCATTAGGCCCTTGGGTCCCCGGGACCTTGCTACAGATGTTACTATCCTCTTCCCCTATATATATATCTAATAAGAGTCTCTGGCCAATAGACCATCCCTTGTGAGAGCTGATCTAAGCCCTATAGTCCTAATCATCCTGCAGCTTCTACCAGTGCCTAGCACACAGGTCCACCTGTCAGTTTTTCAGGCAGACCTGAACGGACACTCCATGCACATCTATGGAGCGATGGATGTCAGCGGTGACATGTCTGCTGACATCCGATCCTCTTCTCGCTTAATCCAGATGGATGTAAACCCCATTTTTCATCCATCTGGTGGATCAGATCGGAAGAAAATGGACACGCAGATCAGTTTTCTTTTGATTCCCCAGAGAGGAGAGCTTGGCTCTGACAGGTCCTTCTCTGCACAGTGAGCTGAGATGGAACTATCATCCTCCCACTCAGCGAGAATCAACAGGGCGATCCCTGCTAAGCAAGCGAAGTCAGCAGGGCCCTCTGATTCCTCTTGTACCAAATTGTAATGTAACTGTAATGTTTGCCCTCATGTTGTAAAGCACTGAGCAAACTGTTGGCACTATATAAAACCTGTATAGTAATAATAATAATAAATAATATATGCTGCTGCATATGTTGTTGCAGATTTGTCGGCTGCACATCCATGATGCAAACCTCCCGTTCCACCACATCCCAAAAGTGCTCTATTGTACTGAGATCTGGTGACTGTGGAGGCCATTAAACAGCTTTATGACATGATGCATTATTCTGCTGGAAGTAGCCATCAGAAGATGGATATTCTGTAGTCATAAAGGGATGGACATGGTCAGCAACAATACTAAGGTAGGCCGTGGCATTTAAACAATGCTCAATTGGTACTAAGGGCCCAAAGTGTGCCAAGAAAATATCCACCACACCATCACACCACCACCACCAGCCTGAACCGTTGATACAAGGCAGAATGGATCAATGCTTTCATGTTGTTTATGCCAAATTCCAACCTACCATCTGAATATCTCAGCTTAAATAGAAACTCATCAGTCCAGGCAAATGTTTTTCCAGTCTTATATTATCCAATTTTAGTGAGCCCATGCAAATTGTAGGCTCAGTTTCCTGTTCTTAGATGACAGGAGGGGCACCAGGTGTGGTCTTCTGCTGCTGCAGCCCATCTGCTTCAAGGTGCGTTGTGAGATGGTAAAAATAATGCAATAAGGACAAAAACTGAGCTAAGTACAAACTAATTCAAAAGAGCCACAACATACCATGTGACACATAACATAGCATGAAAGTATAATAAAAAAAACATTGCGCTAAAAATGAAGGTATGAAGTGACTATCACCTAAACAGTGATGTGACTTGTATATAATAAAGTTCATAATATCACAATATTAGTCTGTGTTAAAAAAAATAAAAAATTGCAGTGACAATTTCCAATGATAAGGAGGAAGTGCTGTGTCCAAAGCCTCCACCAAGTGATCAAACTCAAGGCTTACCAGACAGAATTGACCACCCGCTAAAGATAGGTCAATTAGCACATATGTTGTAACGGTCTATCACCATCTTAAAATGGTGATAGACTGTCATGGGCATTACAGCTGTAAATCTTACATAGCGTAACTCTGTAGTGTGTGGTTTATTGGATACAAAGTAAAAGCACTCACATATCCTCCAGAAATAAAAGCACTCTCCACCGTGCACCTGCATTTTTTCTATGTGGAGAGTGCTTTTATTTCTAGAGGATATGTGAGTGCTTTTACTTTGTATCCAACTACATATTACAGAGTTAAACTATGTGAGATTCTCTGTTTATTTCTATACAACATGCGGAGCTAACCAGCTGTTATCCCGGAGGAGTGGGAGGAGACGTTCCCCGCCTTCCGTCACCTTCTGCAGCTGTTCCCGGGCCTCTTGTTCCACCGGGAGACCCGATGCTCGATCCAGAACTTCCGCCTAGAGTGAGACTGAAAGGAAGCCGGAAACTACTTCATTCCAGTCTTCTTCGTGTAAACACGGAAGCGACGTCACAACATCACTTCCGGTTTACTCGGCTGCCAATGGCGCTGTTTAAAAAAAAAAAAATGACAGTATTCAGAATCACCGTTTTTGCCGATCTGAATACTTTGAAGTGCAAAGGAGGGATTGGGGGTCTTTTAGACCCTCAATCCCTCCATAAAGAGCACCTGTCACCACGTATTACGGTCACAAGGGATGTTTACATTCCTTGTGACAGCAATAAAGTGATCAAATTTCTTTTTCAAAAGTGACAATGTAAAAAAAACAAAAAACAAACAAACACTTTTTTTAAATGCCCCCCATCCCCACGAGCTTGCGCAGCAAACAAAACGCACACGAAGTCGCGCATAAGTAAACGGTATTCAAATCACACATGTGAGGTATTACCACAATCATCAGAGTGAGAGCAATAATTCTAGCAGTAGACCTCCTCTGTAACTCTAACCTAGTAACCATTTTTTTTTAAAGCACCGCCTATGGAAATTTTTAGGTACTGTCGTTTGTCGCCATTCCACGAGTGTGTGCAATTTCAAAGCATAACATGTTAGGTATCTATTTACTCAGCGTCACATCATCTTTTTCATTATAATAAAAAATTGGGTTAACTTTACTGTGTAGTTTGTTTTAATTCATGAAAGTGTCTTTTTTTCCTAAAAAAATGCGTTTGAAAGACCACTGCGCAAACACAGTGTGACATAAAATATGTCAATGATCGCCATTTTATTCTCTAGATTCTCTGCTAATATATATAGATATAGATATAGATATAGATATAGATATAGATATATATATATATATATATATATATATATATATATATATATATATATATATATATAAAATGTTTGGGGTTCTAAATAAGAATATAAGAATTAATGGAAACTCAGATGATTAGTTCTGCAACTATTTGTTCATAGGTCCTTCAGATTATAGTCCATATAAAAAGATTATAGCAATGTGATTTGGTTTTGTAACCATAAAATGTCCATCCACAATCGGTAGCTTACACGAGGAGAGTAAAAGCAAAATCCAGCAGGAACTACAGAGTATAAAAGAGAAGAGGGGCGCCTCTAAAACTTTTTTGCGGAAGGTAATTTAACAAGACACGTGGTCACTCATTGAGATTAGAAGAAAAGAGGTTTAACCTTAAAGCGGAGGTCCACCCTAAAGTGGAGCTTCCGCTCATCGGAACCCTCCCCCCCCCCTCCGGCGCCACAATTGGCACCTTTCAGGGGGGAGGGGGGTGCAGATACCTGTACAGTACAGGTATCTGCACCCACTTCCGGGATAGCTCTCTGCGGAAAGGGGCGTAGATTACGCCCCTTTCCGAAAGTCCCCCCGCTGCCTGCTGGGAAACACACAGATCCCAGAGGCAGCGGGTCCATCCTTATTGCGCAGCGCGACTCGCGCATGCGCAGTAGGGAACCGGGAAATGAAGCCGAAAGGCTCCACTTCCTGATTCCCATACCCAAGATGGCGGCGGCAGCACCCGAGAGACGATCGAGAGATCGGCTTCGGGTGCCGACATCGCGGGCGCGCTGGACAGGTAAGTGTCACTATTTTAAAAGTCAGCAGCTGCAGTATTTGTAGCTGCTGGCTTTAAAAAAAAAAAAAAAAAACGCGGAGTCCCGGCGGACTCCCGCTTTAAACTACATAGAGGGTTCTTTACTGTAAGTGTGGCAAGGATGTTGAATTCCCTTCCACAGGCTGTGGTCTCAGCAGGGGGCATTGATATTTAAAAAAAAACTATTAGATAAGCACCTGAATGACTGCAACATACAGGGATATACAATGTAATACTGACATATAATCACACACATAGGTTGGACTTGATGAACTTGTGTCTTTTTTCAACCTCACCTACTATGTAAGTGTAGCAATATGTTGCTAAATGTTGTGCTTCATTAAATGTAACCATATTGCTACACTTAAAGGTGCCTCTCTTCTTTTTTATATTCAGTTGTGACATGACACTACTCTTATATCAAGACATTGCTTATATATCAAGTCAAAATGTATTTAAAAATGTTGCTTGTCTTGCAAAACGCTCTCAAACTAAGTTACTCTCAAACCAAGGTTTTGCTGTAGAGGCTTTTTAGGTAAGAACTAAAAAGTCACTATGGCAGCTGGGCAACTAGTGGTTTCAGAAGAAGAAAAGTTTTTTTTTTTTTTTTTTTTTCAGTTAAAGTGTCATTTAATCAGTACACCACTAGATGGTGCTATGTCACACATTTTTAATAACACTCTTCATATACTGATTGGAAAAAATCAACTAGGAGCCAGAGGATTTACTGTTAACAAAATATGAATGAATTTCAGTTTACAAATTTTAAATTTCTACAGTTTCAAGTTACAATTGTTTTTACAAGTATTGAACTTGTTAGCCTTTAAGCGTTGTATCAGTCACTAATCATTCACAGCTTCAAGCATCTGATTCTTGTGGGTTTTATCGAGTCAGACAATAATAAGCTTGTCTTTATTATATTGATGACTCACCTATAAACCTTCGACATTGTGCTGTGCTGTGACCCGGTTACGATACAACTTCATGCTGGCAATATAATACTAGATTGGTGTAAGAATTATTTCCTGATGTTAAAGAATAGGTTACCCCAATATTTCTTCTTCTTGATATGTGTATGTTGTACCATGTACTTGTATTAAAAAGTATTCTGTTCTCTATGTGTTGCTTCCTTTGTGTGAGATACCTTTTGATCCTGCCAGTCCCTCTGCCTTCCTATTTCACAATGACCGCACTAGGCATGGAAGCACATTCTTCCCACCGTGGTCAGTCTTCTGGCTGTGTTGGGAGCAGTCCTACTTTTCATCGTTCAATACCACCAGTGTTTCCATGTACATAATAGTGACGGGAGGGGTAGTGTTCTTCCAATGTCTTTGTTACCCAAGCTTCTAGTAAGCAGTGACAAAAAAATTGTTTTTTAACCACTTGCTTACTGGGCACTTAAACCCCCCTCCTGCCCAGACCAATTTTCAGCTTTCAGCGCTGATGCACTTTGAATGACAATTGCGCGGGCATACAACACTGTACCCAAATGAAATTTTTATCATTTTTTTCCAACAAATAGAGCTTTCTTTTGGTGGTATTTAATTACAGCTGGGAGTTTTATTTTTTGCTAAACAAACAAAAAAAGATGCAAAAAAATAAAAATCATGTTTAATAGTTTGTTATAAAAATTGCAAACAGGTCATTTTTCTCCTTCATTGAAGTGCGCTGATGAGGCGGCACTGATAGGCTGCACTGGTGGGCACTGATAGGCTGCATTGGTGGGCACTGATAGGCTGCATTGGTGGGCACTGATAGGCTGCACTGGTGGGCACTGATAGGCATAGTTAAGGCAGCACTAATAGGCACAGATAAGGCAGCACCAATGGGCACAGATAAGGCGGCACTGATGGGCAAAGATGGGCACAGATAAGATGGCATGGATGGGTGGCAGGGATGGGTGGCACGGATGGGTGGCACTAAGGGGCACTGATAGGTACCACTGATAGATGGGACTGATGGGCACTGATAGGTGGCACTGATAGGTGGCTCTGATAGGTGGCACTGCTGGGCACTGATGGGCGGCACTGATGGGCACTGGTAGATGACACTGATGGGCACGGATATGTGGCACTGGGGTGCAGCACCTTTGTTGAGGCAGATTGTGGGCACTGCTGGGTGGCATTGTGGGCACTGCTGGGTGGCACTGTGGGCACTGCTGGGTGGCACTGTGGGCACTGCTGGGTGGCACTATGGGCACTGCTGGATGGCACTGATGGGGGGCACTTATTTTTAAATGAGGTGGCACTGGCAGGGGGCAGGTGGGCACTGGCAGGGCTGGCCGTGATCGAGACTGATGTCCCGATCACGGCCGCCAGTGATCGGCTCTTTCAGCGCGAGGAGGAATAATAGCCGATTACCGGCTCCGTTGTATCACATGATCAGCTGTCATTGGCTGACAGCTGATCACGTGATAAGGGGTCGGGATCGACCCCTTGCTCGGATCGGTGATCAGGCGAGTCTCATAGACTCGCCGATCATAGAGCGCACCGCGCGCGCCCCTCAGGGGGCGCACAGGCCGCTCGTGCACGGGACGACGTCAATAGACGGCGTCCCGGCAAAGGAGGTCCGCGCTGTAGCCGTCATTCGGCTATAGCGCGGGTCTCAAGTGGTTAAATATACTTCAGGAGCATAGACAGAAGGGTGATGTGCAGGGAAGCCAAAACACGTCTGATAATACTGTAGGTTAGGAAAACGTTAACTCAATAGGCAATTAATGAGTCTAAAAAGCAAGTGAAAAAAGGAAATTGATGATCACAAAGTGTACGAAAGTGACCTAAACTTAAGGTCCAGCATGGATAAATGCTAATGATGCATTGGAATATATTGCAATTCAAAATAAACAAATATATTACAAGAAATACAGTTCAAGAAAAATATTGCAATACAATTAAAAGTCCAATGTGACAATTCCCTAAGACGAAAGTTAAGTGCTTGGGAATTATTACATTGAACTTTTATTTGTATTGCAATATTTTTCTTGAACTGTATTTCTTGTAATATAATTTTAATTTTGAATTGCAATATATTACACTGCATCGTTAGATTTTATCCGTGCTGGATCTTACGTTTAGGTCACTTTCATACACTTTGTGAGCGCCAATTTCCTTTTTTCACTTGCTTTTTACATATTAGAAGTGACTATTCACTTATTTAAGGGGGCAGCTACACATCACTACTTCATTCCAAATTTTATAAAGGGTGCCTTCATGTGCTGTATTTTTCTAAGTAATGAGTCTAGCAACAACATCTACAGATGAGATAAGGAGTGGGGAATGTGCACATAAGCTCAGAGGACATCCTGTACCATGAGGCCAGAGTTTTTTTTCTTTTTTTCTTGCAGTCATGGAAAGAGTATCAATAAATGCAAAGCTTTTCCTTCACTCAACCTCAAAGAAAGGTTTCCCAAGCTTAACTTTCCATTTACTCATGAAAAAGGGTCTTCCCAAGGACACAACCACACCCTCAGCAGCACATATCTTTGAGGAGTGAGACCCAAATTTACTAGAAACAAAGAACACAGGCAGTGGTTTTGCTACAAGAATTAGAAATTGCAGCAGGTCTAACTTGTGTAAGCCTAACTTTTATTTTAAAGAATTATTGGGATAGGGGGTACGGTGCAGTGACTTAATGTGAGGAGGTTTAGGTGCACACTGTTCTTGCATTGTAGCTATTCTTTTAATTTAGAACTATGCAGTTGAATGCTATAAGGAAGCCCCAAGAACAGATGATCAGTAACAAATGAATGATTCACGGTCAGCACTTAAACTTCCAAAAAAGGCCCCTTAAACACAAAGTAAAATATTTAAAAAAGCAACTAAAGAGATGAAAACCCCAAAATATCACCCCTGAAACAAAAGCACACTTTTTTTTAAAGGAGAGCAGAAGAAAAGCAGTTTAACTTAACATAAGATAAATTGAAAAAAAATAAGATAAAAAACATTATACCCCCATAATAAATAAAAAGCCAAAAATACAACCCCTCGAAAAAGCATTTTTTTTAAAAAAGAGAAGCCTTGCAGCAAAAATTATATGAATAATACAAGAGGAACCAATACCAAGTAATTCTGGTCCAAACTCTGCCATTAAAGTCCAGTCCTCAAATCCTACTGTGCCCTAGATACCTACTTAGTCTGGCTAATGAGTATACCAGCCCTGGATTTTGTAATTCCTTAGATGCTTGTAGAAAAGGTGAGTCCTTTTCTGTTGAAGGGCATGGTTTCTATTTTTCTGGTTCATTTAGGTAGGTCAAAACAAGTGGCTATGTCCCTGAAGTTGAGTGAGACCCTTCTTTGTTTTTGTTTTTTTTCCTTGTCAAATTTGCTTATTGAATTTTAACAATTAGTATACCGTATGTACATACGGTGGCAGCAAAAGAAAAGATCACATATATGGTAATAATATTGAGTTGTAGTTCCAACAAAAACTAAAAGTAGTTTAAATAAAACAATTTTAGTATGGATCTAACTATTTAAAAGATAGCGTCATACATTGTATAGGAGAGGATAAAACCAACTTAGACCAGGTTAATATAAGATGACCTCAGATAACACGGAAAAAAAAGGGTCGTAATTATAATCAAGAGTATAGTTTTTAAATAAAAAAAAAAAGAAAAGAAATAATTTATTATAGACTCTAAAATCACTCTTATGCCGCGTACACACAATTGGAATTTCGGCCCGCAAAAGACAAATGAAAGTTTTTCGTCGGAAAATGCGACCGTGTGTATGCTCCATGGGTCTTTTGCTGACAAAAGAAAAAAAAAGACAAAAGAATAAGTAATCTTAGGTAGCAGAAAAAATAGATAGGGAAGAAAGAAATGAGAGGTAGGAGTCCCGGGGTAGTACATGGTAATAAACACATACCGTGAATGCAGAGAATATAAGTATAAATCGAGATTACCAAGGTCTTAGTAGGAAGCCTCAAAATTGGAAGGCAAAAAATGAGTCACCCAGGGATTCCATATATTCCCAAAGTTGGATATTTTATCTTGAGTTATAGCCCCTGTTTTGGCATGGATCATTGCTTTATTGACTCTATTTTTAGTTTCAGCAATTATTAAGGATGGGGATTTCCAAGCTTTGGTAATTGTTTGTTTCGCACCTGTAGTGATCTGACATAGGAGTTTGAATTGGCGGTAGGAGAGAGTGGATGGTTTTAAGTTTAAAAGTGCTATTGTAGAATCAGGATTGATAGGGATCTATAGCTTTTCAACAGTGTTGAAAGCATAAGAAATACATCTTTCCAGAAATTATTTGCTACCAGGTAATCCCACCAAGTATGAAGATGTGATCCAAGATCACCACAGCCACGAAAACAAGATGGCGAATAATTTGGAGCATATTTTGCAATTCTGACAGGGATCAAATACCACCGTGTGAGTACTTTGTAATTTGTATCAAAGGTAGTTATGTTTTGTGAGGATGACTTAGTTGTGATTAGGGATGAGCCGAACTCCCCCCGGTTCAGTTCGCAACAGAACCTTCGAACGGACCGAAAATACGTACGAACTTTAGAACCCTATTAAAGTCTATGGGACTCAAACGTTCAAAATCAATAGTGCCAATTTTAAAGGTTAATATGCAAGATATGCAACAGACAACACCAGCAATAAGGGGTATCTTCATGTGTATACTGTGCTGGAGGCACACAACACCCACTTTAACTCCTGCAGATGCCTGTATTAGAGAACACCAGCAATAAAGGGTAGATACAGGTGTATACTGTGCTGTGCTGGAGGCACACAATGCCCACTAACTCCTGCAGATGCCTGTATCAGAGAACACCAGCATAAAAGGGTAGATACAGGTGTATACTGTGCTGGAGGCACATAACACCCACTAACTCCTGCAGATGCCTGTATTAGACAACACCAGCAAAAAAGGGTAGCTACAGGTGTATACTGTGCTGGAGGCACACAACGCCCACTTTAACTCCTGCAGATGCCTGACAAAAGAATACACTGTCCCTGCCTATCTTGCTCTTTCCCTGCATGCCAGAACACACTACACAAGGCCGCCGCGCTGGCGGCCTTACATAGTGTGGGGCATGTACTAAACCCCCTGAGCTATAATTGGCCACAGGCATCCTGCCTGTGGCCAATTATGGCTCTCCTCACTGCCGGCGCTGTGATTGGCCAAGCATGCGGGGTCACAGTGCATGCTTGGCCAATCATGAGCCAGCAATGCACTGCGATGGCATCCCTGCCTATCCTTCTCTCTCTGAATGCCGCAACACACTACACAAGGCCGCCGCACTGGCGGCCTTATATAGTGTGGGGCGTGTACTAAACCCCCTGAGCTATAATTGGCCACAGGCATCTGTTTGAAATGGTAAGGGGGTACAAAAGTACCCTTACCATTTCACATAGAAAGTGTAAAAAGGGTTAAATAAGACAAACACACTTTTGAAAAATTCCTTTATTAAAAATAAAAAAAAGATTCCAGCGGTGGTAATCCACTCTTGCTATCCAACAATGGATAATCATCTCTCCGGGGTCCAGCGATGGCTGATCTGATCCAGCGACAGGTGATTTTCAGTCCAGCGGTGCCCTCACCAGCATCAGAGGGGGTGGGGTCAGGTGACGGGTGGCCCCACCCTCCTAATATAAGAAACATCAGCGCTGGGATCCCCGCAGTGTCTCCGCAGTGGAGACAGAAGACGGATGCATGTATGGACAGCGCTGAACTGAAAATCATCCTTCGCTGGATCAGATCAGCCATCTCTGGACCCCAGAGAGATGATCATCCATCGCTGGATAGCAAGAGTGGATTACCACCGTTGGAATCTTTTTTTAATTTTTTTTATTTTTAATAAAGGAATTATTCAAAAGTGTGTTTGTCTTATTTAACCCTTTTTACACTTTCCTTGTGAAATGGTAAGGGTACTTTTGTACCCCCTTACCATTTCAAACAGGGGGGGTGGGATCTGGGGGTCCCCTTGTTAAAGCGGGCTTCCAGATTCTGATAAGCCCCCCGCCCGTAGACCCCCACAACCACCGGCCAGGGTTGTGGGGATGAGGCCCTTGTCCACATCAACATGGGGACATGATGCTTTGAGGGGTCACAGACCCCCAAAGCATCCTCCCAATGTTGAGGGCATGTGGCCTGGTACGGTTCAGGAGGGGGGGCGCTCTCTCGTCCTCCCCTTTTTTCCTGCGGCCTGCCAGGTTGCGTGCTCGGATAAAGGGTCTGGTATGGATTTTTAGGGGGACCCCCCACGTCAAACTTTTTTTACATTTGATGCAGGGTTCCACTTAATATCCATACCAGACCTGAAGGGCCTGGTAATTGAATTTAGGGGAACCCCCACGCTTTTTTTTTTTTTTCATCAATGAATGAATTGTCGGCTAATACAGAGAACACTCATTGAGTGTTCTCTGTATTACGGGAGCAGACAATGGAAAGTGATTTTAAAATACTTTTTTTCGTACCGGACACTTTGTGCAGGGACAGTTCTAAGCACGGGAAACATGCACCCCTTCACAGGCATACTATAGACACCCCCGGTACGAAATTTAAAGGAATATTACACTTTTATTGTTTCACTTTAATCATTAAAATCACTGCTCCTGAAAAAACGTCAGTTTTCAAAACTTTTTTTGCATTGATCCATGTCCCCTGGGGCAGAACCTGTGTCCCCAAACACTTTTTAGGACAGTAACTTGCATATTAGCCTTTAAAATTAGCACTTTAGATTTCTCCCATAGACTTGTACAGGGTGCTCCGGCTTTTAGAATTTGCCACGAACAGCCCAAATTGTTCACTGAACAGGCTAACAGGCAATGTTCGAGTCAAACATGAGTTCGACTCGAACTCAAAGTTCATCCCTAGTAGTCAGTAGAGACAAGCTTGGGTGTCCTCTGAACTAGTCACTATCCAAACCTCCACTTCTCCTTTTTTTATAATCCACTCAGCTGAATTCTTGGTCATTCCCCGCTCCACAGCATGTCAGTGCTGCCAAGCTACCACACAGAAATTTACTGACACGCCCAAAATTTACTGGCACAACCAAGTTTTCACTGGCATTTCCAAAATTTACAAAAGTTACAAAATTACACTTTTAAGTGCAAATATCAGTATTTAGGCTACAAACAAGTACAATATGCAATTAGCAACATTTTAAGGTAGACACTAAGGAAAAAACATATTCCTTTATTTTATTTTATTTTCGATATACAGTGCCTTGAAAAAGTATTCATACCCCTTGACATTATTTTATTTTATTGGGATTTTATGTGATAGACCATCACAAAGTGGCACATAATTGTGAAGTGGAAGGAAAATGATAAATGGTTTTCACATTTTTTTACAAATAACTATCTGAAAAGTGTGGCGTGCATTGGTATTCAGCCCCCTTTACTCAGATACACCTAACTAAAATCTAGTGGAACCAATTGAATTCAGAACTTCAGAACTCACCGTAATTAGTAATTAGAGTCCACCTGTATGTAATTTACACCTGTGAAGCCCTCAGAAGTTTGTTAGAGAGCCTTAGTGAACAAACAGCATCATGAAGGCCAAGGAAAATACCAGACAGGTCAGGAATAGAGTTGTGGAGAACTCGAAAGCAGGGTTAGGTTATAAAAAATATCCCAAGCTTTGAATATCTCACGTAGCACTGTTCAATCTATCATCCGAAAATGGAAAGAGTATGGCACAACTGCAAACCTAAAGCCGCGTACACATGGGCGGACTGTCTGTCCAAGTTAGTCCGCCGAAACACATTTCAGCGGACAGTCCGCTCGTGTGTGGGCTTCAGCGGACTTTTTCAGCGTGCAGTCTGGCGGACTAAGTATTTCTGAATTTCCGTAATCTATACGGACTAAGTATGGCGCATGCTCAGAAAGGATTTACACGGCGGAAGGTTGCATTGCTGTGTATTGGACGTCCTATTTCTAGTCCCGTCGTACATGCTGTACATGTCATCGCGCAAGCTTTCAACGGACTGTTTGTTCATCGTGTGTGGTCAAGTCCATTCATTCGAAAGTAGGAAGGACTGTCCGTCGGATTGTCTGATGGACTTAGTTGGCCAGACAGTCCGCCCGTGTGTACGTGGCTTTAGACATTGCCGTCCACTTAAACTCACAGGCCAGACAAGGAGAGAATTGAGAGAACCAGCCAAGAGGCCCATGGTAACTCTGAATGAGATGCAGAGATCCACAGCTCCAGTGGGAGAAGGTGCTCTGGTCAGATGAGACCAAAATTAACATTTTGGCCTAAAAGCAAAACGCTATGTGTGCTAGAAAACTAACACTGCACATCACATTGAACACACCATCCTTTTCTTCAACAGGGACAGGGAAGCTGGTCAGAGTTGATGAGAAGATGGATGGAGCCAAATACAGGGACATCTTAGAAAACCTGTAAGCCCTTGTACACACGGTCAGAGATTCCGACGGAATGTGTCCTATCGAACCGTTTTGTCGGATATTCCGACTTTGTGTGGTCTCCATCGGTGACGGACCAACTTTTCCAACTTGCCAGTAAAATTTTCTGACAAAATGCTTCTATCGGACATACTCCGATCATGTGTAGCTTACTCCGACGGACAAAGTGCCACGCATGCTCAGATCAAATTCCTAGACCTAAGCTACTGGCTACTAGCCTGAACGTAGTCCCGTCATAATGAAATAACGTCATCACATTATGTACAATCGGATTTTCCGACAACTTTGTCCGACCGTGTGTATGCAACGGATTTGGTTGTCAGAATGTCCGACCATGTGCACAAGGGCCTAGAGTCTGCAAAAGACTTGAGACTGGGGCAGAGATTCACCTTCCAACAGGACAACGACCCTAAACATACAGCCAGAGCTACAATGGAATTGTTTTGATGAAAGCATATTCATGTGTCAGAATGGCTCAGTCAGAGTCCAGACCTAAATCTAATTGAGAATCTGTGGCAAGACTCGAAAATTGCTGTTCACAGATGCTCTCCATCCAACCTGACATAGCATGAGCTATCTTGCAAAGAAGAATGGGCAAAAATGTCACTCTCTAGATGTGCAAAACTGGTAGAGACATCCCCAAAAAGTATTGCAGCTGTAATTGCAGCGAAAGGTGGTTCTACAAAGTATTGACTCAGTGGGAATGAATACAAATGCATGCCACCCTTTTCACATATTTATTTGTAAAAAAAAAAAAATTAAATCCATTTATCATTTTCCTTCTATTTCACAATTATTTGCCACTTTGTGTTGGTCTATCACATAAAATCCCAATAAAATACATTTAGGTTTTTGGTTGTAACATGACAAAATTTGGAAAATATTAAGGGGAATGAATACTTTTTAAGACACTGTAGTAAGTAGCTCAGGGACAAGACTCAGGAGGGCAAGAAATTAGAATGGGCAGGCACACACACATGAAACACGTGAGACTCTCACAGTGACACTGGTAACAGCATGCAGCAGTACAAATGATGATGACATCTCCTCACTCAACATGTTCCCTCATGAGTCACAGTGACAATGTCTCTCCACATCAGGTGGTCCCTTCAGTCTACTCCTTTTCAAACAGCACTGACAGTCACGCTCCCAGCTTGCCTTGCTCCCACAGACCCACACGCGAGGCTCTGGTCACTCTGCTCAGCTCCCTTGCAGCAATGAAATCACATGACACACTCATGCATTGCCTCTGCCAGACCCCTCCAGCGCCACCCGAGCACACTGTAGCAAGCATTCGCATGGTCTTGGATAGGTCCAAATTGGAACAGCTCATGCGCAGTCTTGAGCCGAGTGTTACAGTCATATTTTTTACTGGCAACCTTTTCCTGTCACTGGCATTTACTGGCAGGAGGAAAGTGCCCGCTTTTTACTGGCTGCCAGTAAAATACTGATGGTTGACAACACTGGAACATGTAGATAAAAGTGTGGGATGCTGGTGACACCAGGGCCCTTACATGGACATATGCCCATATTCAGTCAATGACATTGAGGTTTGGACAGTGCTAAGTTTGGAGAAAGCAAGAGCTCCTCTCTAGTAGTTAGTTATGTTTGCGTACCAAAACCCTCAGATATAAAATTTTAATGATTACAAATACACCATCTTTATATCTGTTGTGTCTCTTGACTATTTATAGCCTGTGTGAGTCTGATGTTTGGCTGGGAGCAGAAAATCTGGAAAAATCTAAAATTCAGTTTCATAACTCTGTCATTTGTGTTTTTCAAAAAGTAGAATCATTTTTGAATACCAGCTGGGCACATTCTAAATTGTCCCAAGGCAACTTTTGAAGAAAGTTTTTTGTTTAATTGAGTTAATTAAAATGTCTGGTTTGAAATATTTATAATTAGCATGTTTATCATTTTCAAACTGGCACATATCACATCAAACACCTAGTACTGAAAAGCATTATCATATGACAAAACATTTACTAAATAGAACGGGTTTGCAAATAAATACCTGGTATTGATATTAATATTAGCAGGCTTTTTCAAACAATATTGCCAGCTAATTAGCCTAAGTAAAGAGCTTTTGGTTGTTTTATATTTAAAAAGGTCTTCACCTAAAGCATGAAAAATGATGTGCTTCTGAAAATGTTTGATGTGGGTGAGTTGGTAAGCAGCCTGGTTTGAAACATGTGGTTCTGCATATGGATCTTGAAAAACTAAATATATTTAGATGTCTTGTTTATAAAAGTAACATGGAATTGCATTCAATGAAATTAAGTGAAGAGGATACCTATCTTGGTCAACTATTTTTTAGATTCTCTGCTCCCCCAAAAAATAAAATAAATTGAGGTAAAAAAGAACTTATATGGATGCCAATTGAGGGTTCCTCTGGTAGCTGTATCAGGTATGGGCAGCAACCAGGAGTCCCAAAGGCAATCCCAGAACAGTCTGGAAAGATTATAAACTACACAAATCCTGGTAACTCATTGAGATCCCCAGTAAGAGTCAGTCATTTATGGGCTACTGAACTTTGTGGGCTTACTCAGTAAGGGAAAGAACAATGTGCAGTAACAAGATCAACCATCAGAATGAGTCTTTTATTGCTCTGCTTATATACCTATATGAAAGCCCATTAATTGCAGTGGCATACCTAGCACATCTGTAATTTTTTTTACAACACTCAGCCTAAAAAATGGTCTTAGAAAATAATGTGCATGCATGGTGCACCGTGCCGAATTGTGGGTGTGGTAAAATTGTGCTGACAGTGGAAGGACATACAGTGGTGTGAAAAAGTGTTTGCCCCCTTCCTCATTTCCTGTTCCTTTGCATGTTTGTCACACTTAAGTGTTTCGGAACATCAAACCAATTTAAACAATAGTCAAGGACAACACAAGTAAACACAAAATGCAATTTGTAAATGAAGGTGTTTATTATTAAAGGTGAAAAAAAATCCAAACCATCATGGCCCTGTGTGAAAAAGTGATTGCCCCCTAAACCTAATAACTGGTTGGGCCACCCTTAGCAGCAACAACTGCAACCAAGCGTTTGCGATAACGTGCAATGAGGCTTTTACAGCGTCCTGGAGGAATTTTGGCCCACTCATCTTTGCAGAATTGTCCTAATTCAGTTACATTAGAGGGTTTTCGAGCATGAACGGCCTTTTTAAGGTCATACCACAACATCTCAATAGGATTCAGGTCAGGACTTTGGCTAGGCCACTCCAAAGTCTTCATTTTGTTTTTCTTCAGCCATTCGGTGGTGGACTTGCTGGTGTGTTTAGGATCATTGTCCTACTGCAGAACCCAAGTTCGTTTCCGCTTGAGTACACGAACAGATGGTCGGACATTCTCCTTCAGGATCTCTTGGTAGACAGCAGAATTCATAGTTCCTTTTATCACGGCAAGTCTTCCAGGTCCTGAAGCAGCAAAACAGCCCCAGACCATCACACTACCACCACCATATTTTACTGTTGGTATAATGTTCTTTTTATGAAATGCAGTGTTCCTTCTACGCCAGATATACTTGGACACACACCTTCCAAAGAGTTCCACTTTTGTCTCATCGGTCCACAGAATGTTGTCCCAAAAGTCTTGGGGATCATCAAGATGTGTTGTGGAGAAATTGAGACGAGCTTTGATGTTCTTTTTGCTCAGCAGTGGTTTTCTCCTTGGAACTCTGCCATGCAGGCCATTTTTGCCCAGTCTTTTCCTGATGGTGGAGGCATGAACGCTGACCTTAACTGAGGCAAGTGAGGCCTGCAGTTCCTTGGACGTTGTTGTGGGGTCTTTTGTGACCTCTTGGATGAGTCGTCGCTGCGCTCTTGGGGTAATTTTGGGCGGCCGGCCACTCCTGGGAAGGTTCACCACTGTTCCATGTCTTCGCCATTTGTGGATAATGGCTCTCACTGTGGTTCGCTGGATTCCCAAAGCTTTGGAAATGGCTTTATAACCCTTTCCAGACTGATAGATCTCAATTACTTTCTTTCTCAATTGTTTCTGAATTTCTTTGGGTCTCGGCATGATGTGTAGCTTTTAAGGATCTTCTGGTGGACCTTACTGTGTCAAGCAGCTCCTATTTAAGTGATGCCTTGATTTTGAACAGGTGTGGCAATAATCAGGCCTGGGTGTGGCTAGAGAAATTGAACTCAGGTGTGGACAACCACAGTTATAGTATGTTTTAACAAGGGGGGCAATCACTTTTTCACACAGGGCCATGATGGTTTGGATTTTTTTTCACCTTTAATAATAAACACCTTCATTTACAAATTGCATTTTGTGTTTACTTGTGTTGTCCTTGACTATTGTTTAAATTGGTTTGATGTTCCGAAACACTTAAGTGTGACAAACATGCAAAGGAACAGGAAATGAGGTAGGGGGCAAACACTTTTTCACACCACTGTAGTTGTGACAGACCCCGTACTCAAGAAGAGAATGTACGCTGTATAACCTTCCCTTGCCCAGTTCCAGCACGATCCAAGATCCCTTTGCTCACCCATTCACTTATCGAGACATCAGTGTAGGGTGGTGCAAAACATAAGACTGTTTATTCAAACACAGGTACAGAGCGATATACACTCAGGGGAAAATCCCGCCTTCCTTGCATAATGACACAGGGTGGGGTAAACATTACCTCCTCTAGTAACAGGACACAAAGGTACATTCAAACTTTCCAACATACTTTAAAGACAGACTTTAGAAAGGGCTGCAGGAGAAATCCCCCTCCCTCTAGCAGCTAATCCACATACAAATATACATCCCATAATAGGTTGCTCCCAAGGCAGACAGAAACAATGGAACAATGGAATACAGCTACTTAACAATAAAGACACTCCACCTCAAACTATCTAGCAATGTTCTATGGGACACTCCTACAATATTGCATCAATCTGAAATGTGACATTTTTTATTTTCATAAATTTTCCTGAGGGAGAGTGTTTATAAATATTAATTAGTGAAAGAACCCCTTCATTATTTCAACACAAACCACACATATAGAGCCCTGGATAACAGGGGCAACACTAAATGCTGAGTCCAGTGTGGTTGTATGGCGAGTCTGGTTAGGACAGACCCGACTGGGTTCTCAGTCACCCTGTGACCCTAATAGACACAGGGTAACTTAGACATAAGAGGACCCAGAGGAGCTGGAAAATGGGTTTCCAGAGCTCTCTAAGGTAAACTGGGTTCCACAAGCGCCCCGCCCAAAGTGACTCCCATCGTAAAAAACCTCTGTGTGCTGCGCCCCTTCCCCCCAGCCCCCCAATCCTTACCTGAACTCTCTCCAATCTAGAAATGTTCATGATGTTCAGGATCGCTTCGGCTGTCCCAGGACTCTTCATCCTCAATATATAATATAAGCAAACCATTAACCACATAAGCCCTGGACTATTTAGCTGCCAAAAGACTAGAGCACTTTCGGCACTGCATCATTTTAACTGACAATTGCACGGTCATGCAACGTGGCTCCCAAACAGAGTTGACGTACTTTTTTCCCCACAAATAGAGCTTTCTTTTGGTGGTATTTGATCACCTCTGTGGTTTTTATTTTTTGCGCTATAAACAAAAAAATGCGTAAATTTTGAAAAAAAATGCATTATTTTTTACTTATTGCTATAATAAATATCCCTCAAAAAATATAAAAAAAAATTTTTTTTTCCTCAGTTTAGGACGATACATATTGTTCGACAGATTTTTGGTAGAAAAAAATCGCAATAAGTGTTTATTGATTGGTTTGCACAAAAGTTATAGCGTCTATAAAATAGGGGATAATTTTATGGCATTTTTATTAATATTTTTTTTTTACTAGTAATGGCGGCGATCAGTGATTTTTTTTATCATGACTGTGACATTATAGCCGACAGATCGGACACTTTTGATCAGTGCAATTAAAAATGCATTGATTACTGTGTAAATGTGACAGGCAGTGAAGGGGTTAACCACTAGGTGGCACTGTAGGGGTTAAGTGTGTCCTAGGGAGTGATTCTAACTGTGGGGGGAGGGGCTATGTGTGACACAACATTGATCACTGCTCCCGATTAAAGGGAGCTGTGACCAGTGTCAGAGTCACTAGGCAGAACTGGGAAATGCTTTTTTACATCAGAATTTCCCCGTTCTTCCTCTCCGTGAGACGATCGCGGGATCCACGATCACACTCACAGAGGTCGCGGCGTGTGCATGCGCCCGCAAACCGCTTCTTAAATGGTAACATATAGGTACATTAATCTGCCTGTACGTGCCCTTCTGCTGACGTATATGGGCGTGAGCCAGTCAGCAAACGGTTAACATAGTGACCTTTACCACCATTTACGTTTATAATGATAATAATAAGACTGCCACTCAATTTGAGTAGTCATCTTAAACTTATTAAAAATGTGGCCCTTCTTTGATAAATCATAGAGAGAAACACCAAGATAAGTGGAATTCTGACAAATTAAAGTATTGAATGAGAGGTAAATCCAAAAATGTCAAAGCAAGTATTTGATGAATAAAAGCAATAGGAATATTTCCTGTGTACAACTGATAACAGCTGGAGCCTGCATTTCTAACTTTTACTAAGTCCTAACCTGCAGGGATCTCATACCAACAGAGATCTGGTGATGCATTTACTGTGTCATGCTGCAGTCTGTACATACATTATTGCTTAGCAAAATAAACTGTTGTGGTTATTTCTACACTATTTCCTAATGTATACGATGAGAAAATCAGATGAAAATACCACTTTCAAAGCAATCGTGCGATAATCTGATTGTTAGTATACAGCTTTTGAGAGCCGATCATAGCAGTTCGTGCAAAATGATACGAAGGGAGGAACACAAAAGAATTCCTGGTACTATAGCAAAACTAACGATTTTCATTTAATCAGTTTGGTATTTATCTGAAAAAAAAACAGAAGACCAAGACCACACATGCCCAGAAATAAAATAATACATTATAGTACAATACAATACATTCCATAATTTTATTCTGTTGTACAGGAATTTTCGTAACTTTGGTAATCTATTGTTTTTTTATATGAGATTAGCATTAAAAAAAAAAACATCCGACCCTTCGTCTGGTATTCTCATTGTGTGTGTGTGGCTTATGACATCCTCTTCTCTATCTCTGATAGTCTCTGATTTTCTCTGATGAATCTCCTTTCCGATTGTCTGGAGAAGAAATGGTGAGCACTACCATCAGTCCTGTGTCATACCAACAGTAAACCATCCTGAGAACATTCATGTGTGGGGTTTCTTCTCAGCCAAGGAAGTGGGCTCACTCACAATTTTGCCTTAGAACACAGCCATGAATAAAGAATGGTACAAAAACATCCTCCAAGAGCAACTTCTCCCAACCATCCAAGAACAATTTGGTGATGAACAATTCATTTTCCAGGATGATGGAACACCTTGCCATAAAGCAAAAGTGATTACTTTGTGGCTTGGGGAACAAAACATCAAAATTTTGGGTCCATGGACAGGAAACTCCCCAGACCCTAATCCCACTGAGTACGTGTCAACCCTCAAGAGACGGGTGAAAAAAAACTCCACAAATTCTGACAAACTCCAAGCATTGATTATGCAAGAATGGGCTGCTGTCAGTCAGGATGAGGCCCAGAAGTTGACTGACAGCATGCCAGGGCGAATTGTAGAAGTCTTGAAAAAGAAGGGTCAACACTGCAAAAATTGACTTAGCATAAACTTAATGTAATTGTTATTAAATCCTCAAAACTTTTGGCCATGGCTGTATATGATCTCCTTGTGGTATTGTAGGATTTGGGGACTTTATTGTGAATTTGGACTATTTATAATTTTCATTTCACTTCACAGTTGTCATTTATGAATGCTTTGGATATCTATCGGAGAATTGTAGATTTGTATTTATTTATTTAGGATAAATTACATTTTAGCCCATGTATGTTTATGTATTTATGTGAATTGAGGATGAATTGTGGTTTATATCTTTTATGCACATCAAATAGTGATTGATTTTTATTTTCATTTGTGTATAGCACGTCCTGTATCTTGATTGTGATTTTAAGTGCAGTAGTCTTAAATATTTTAGCAATCACTTAGCGCAGGATCACTTTTTGGTTTGATAATAGATATTTGGCTAGACTTATACAACTTATTTGAATGTGATAGTCCTGTTCTTATTCCTTTGAGGTCAAAAAGTACTATTCTCCAAGTGCAATACCAAGCGCAGCAAGAGCAGCACCACTTATAAATGTGTAAAAACCTTTGCTAGGTCATAACTGTCAAGTGGATTGTATGGATGGAGGATGGGAATGTAAAGAATCCTTTAATAGATATTGATGTCTTTGGTAACTAAGATGAAAATCTCAGTACTTAACGGAAACATGGATTTTCAGAAGAAGCTACAAGGTTTACTGTAAGCTTGTCCTGATATCAGCCTGGAATTCATGCAACTGTTAAAACCTAAGTTTTAGGCTTCCAGTTCCAACACCACTTGGAGTAGCTGCTGAACAAAGCCTATGGGAAAATCAGTTTACAAGCCTGCCTGCAGCCCTCCCACTACTCTTTCTCCCATCACCTCCCGGCACAGCATATGGAACGATACCTAGACAAATGCAGGTTCCACACTCACTCCCACCAGCCCAGTCTCTCAGAGGTAGCCCCTGATAACAACATGGTGGACATAGTGGACATGGAGCAGGGAGACAGCAGCCTACAGTCCCTTATTACACTTGCTACATGGGATGATATGGCTGTTGAGAAAGCAGGCCTCAGAGGAACAAAACAAATCAAAAGGACCTAGGGGTTCATTCCCATCACATAACTGAGGCCAATCATAACCATCATTTCCCTTCCCCAAATTAAAGTTACCTCTAGAATGTTAAAGGTCTAGTTCCCTTATGAAATTATTGACATTTCTTAGACATTTAAAATATCTGAAAGCAGATACTGCCCTATTACATAAAACACATCTTCAGTTCCCTAATTTTAACCGCTTTAAAAAGTCTGGGGGGGTACAGTTATAAACCCATGAATCAATCCATATAAATAGATCTCATATATCACATCTGCATCAAGATTAGGAAGAAGATATTAGGGATATGTGAGATATGTGAAATAAAGTTATACTCCAATCCCCTTAAATATATACAGTAAATACATTGTGAAAAAATGTAAGTCCATAAATCACATTGTAATAGTGCCCATTTCAAATACAAAGTCCAGTAACACCCATGACATGTGCAAAAGAGCTTTCACACCAGGCTTGAATTGACTTGTGTATATAATGCTTTCTGTGAATAAACTCTTCCAATTCACCACATGAAAAGTGCTCAACCTCTCCCTGAAATCCAATCTCACTTACCAGAATGTGTTGCCTCTCATAATTAAATGATCGGCAAATATTGCTCACAAGTAGGGTTGTCACCTGTACGGGATTCACCCAGACAGTACGGGAATCGAATCATGTGCTCAGGATTCAGCTTGCCCGATCCCCGGACACATCATTTATGCCAGGCTGTGGCTGAGAAGTTTCACATAGCAGCAGCTCTCAAAGTGCCAACTTAACCGAATACTGAACTTTTCAGACGCTCCCTTGCTAACCCCTTCCCAAATAAGGAGCATGGGCAGGGAAAGTCAAATTTCTTCAGGCGTGGGGCACTGTGTGGATGGATATTATAAATTCAATATGTCCCTCCTACTGTGAGGGGGCTAGGATGAGCATTTATTAAATGTCGAAATATTATAAATGAATTGCATAAAAAAAATAGTAATTGAATACACAATACTAATGCTGAAAATCCACTGATTAGAATATACCACTAAAATGTGCTCCAACATGTTGAATACATATACCAATGTTGTCAATTTCATAAAGAACACCCAAAAGAATTAAATCCACAACCTCAGTGCAGTAAATCATCAATAATAATCAAGCTGCTTTCTACAAATGTGTGCAGCCACAAATTTGTAGCAGGCACTCTACGTATTATTGATGGTTTACTGCACTGTGATGGTGGATTTAATTATTTCGGATGTTCTTTATGTAATTTACAACAATGTTATATGTATTCAACATGTTCATTTATATTTCAACATATGTGGTAATATTTTGGAGTATATTTTTATTGGTATTTATAGATTTGCGGCACTGGGATTGTGGATTCAATTACTACTTTTTTATATAATCTATTTAAAATACCTGTTTCTACAAATGGTTAAAGGGTAGCGCAGCATGATTAATCTTTATAAACTCCACCAAATTTATGGTTTCTTAGACCTTTGGATAAATAGTTGCATAATCAGTGATGCATTGTGCAAAAAGTTAAAATAGCTGGTAGGAATGGCTGGTTATCCAGCTAAAGACGGACTTAGGGCTGCACATAGGTGCTAAAACACCCCATAGATGTTACAACACCCTATAAACATAAGAGCACCCACGGATGCTAGAGTGACCAATAGATGTCCGAGCACCCAATAGACAAAGCAAAGGTTAGAGTGTCCCATGGACATTAGAGCAACTCATGGAAATTAGAGATCCCCATAGATGTTAGAGCATCCCAGGGATGCTAGAGTGACCCATAGACACTAGAGCATCCCATAGACAAAGCAACCCATGGAGGTTAGAGTGCCCCATAAACTTTGGAGCACCCCATGGATGCTACAATAACCCAATAGACAGATTACGCCATGGATGCTAGAGCACTCTATAGGTGCACCCCATGCAGGTTAGAATGCCCCATAGGCAGGGTACCCCATGGATATTAGAGTGACCCGTGAAGTTTAAAGTGCCTCAATAAACTGAGTAACCCATGGATATTACAGTGACCCAAGGAAGTTTCAGCACCATGTAGGGTTGCCACCTATCTCTGGGATTCACCAGAACAGTCCAGTAAATACATTTGTATGTGTCTGGGTTTCAGTCCGCCTAAAACCCAGACACGTTATTCATATTGAACAGTGGCTTCCCAAGTAACAGAGCTAGTCACACACAAATCTGTTGCCATCTGTTAACTCAGTTTGGCACACCCACTGTTCGCCTTGGCGCGTGTAGTACACCACATTACTATAAGGTGTTTAAGGTCTTTTGCAATCCTATAGTGTATACTACATACAAAATTGCTGTGTGTCGACAAAATGTTCGGGTTTGGCATGAAGAAAAGGTGGCAACCCTACTCACAAGATGTCATTTCAATTTAGTAATGGGCTATCCAGGATCCAGTCCCCTGTATGGGGTCTCCAAGCGGTCCACATCCAAAAGAAAGAAAACTTGGATAGTGTAATACCACCACTCAATCCCATTTTTTTAACCTAGTTAAAAACATAATCACAAACAATGTAAAATATATCACCCATCATTCACAATATACTGTATTACTCCATTACATCAGGCCATTATCCCCGCCACAGTGCCAAACACTCAGCGTATCACCCAGTCCTCCAACTCCCAGAGCTTTGGTACATCACTTCCAGGATTGGGTCTAATATCACTTCTGTTTGTCATGTGGTCCGACCCTAACATTTCGCACTTATGACTTTTTCAAAGGGTCAAATTGCTCTGGCAAGTGGCAAGCATGTTTTACTAGACATGCGGTGGAGGAACACTGTGATGTGGTGTGCATAAGTGTGAAGAACTGCACTGCTTTTCTGCTGAGGAAGGATATATCGCAAGTTAATTGTTTCAGTTATTATTGGATGGTGGACACATACACTTTCATTTGGACTTAATATATATTTGAGTGGATCTATTGTTTTATGATTTTTTGTACACAGCGGATTTTATTTTATTTTTATAATTTTATTTATTTGTTTATCTGAGCGTAGCATTTATTTATATAGATTGACTTTGCTGTGTGCTAGTAGTTGAAATTGCATTGCATCTGGTCATGCGATTTAACTTTCTTATTTACTGGGTACAGTTATAGAGTTCTTATTTTAATACATAAAGATCTTCCATGCAAGCTCAAATCGGTAAACACAGATGATCAGGGATGCCTAGTATTCTAGCTTATAATAATATCTTTCAAGGTACGATTAGAAAGGCTTGGTCCGAATATCAATGGTTTTAAATACCCATATAGAGACAGAGACAATCTCTACTGGGAAGCTGGGAAAGCCTTCCACAGGTGATGTGTCATTTCCTATAACACCTCCCATATAAAACACATGCTGTCACAATACAAAGAGGCTAGCTCATACATTAGGGAAGCTCAGAGAACCCTTATTCTGAATATCACCTCAGTAAACAGGACTCTACAGCAGGCAGCTAAGCATTGCTTTGATTAATGGGCAGAGCAGCTAGAGCACTTTCAAAATCCATACATACACTTTCTGCTATGTAAATATGGTAACAACAGGAAATTATAAGCTAGATTGAGAAAAGGTACACATCTTCCTAACTACATTACAATGCTATACGACCATATGGGAACCCTCAGGTAAGACACCAAAGAAATAAAAAAAAGAATCCTATTATACGCCACCATGTGCCCACGTTTACATTGATCAGTCACAAGCATCTACCTTTCTAGAGGTGATTAACCTCCCTACAGTTTCATCATCTCAACTTGAAACCTTGAATCCACTCTCTTCTCCAGAGAAACTCTCCCAGGTGATTCTTAACTTGATCAACAATATAGCCCCCCGGCCCTGGCGGTTACACTTCTGCATTTTATAGAATGTTAAGAGAAGACCTCCAAAATACTTAGTTAGAACTTTACAATGTGGTTTGGTCAGGTGGACCCTCCCACCCACAGGAAATCAGGCCTATAAACTTCTAACAAAACAAAACTTCTAACAAAAAAAGGCAAACATCCCACAGATCCAGAATCCTACCAACTCATCTCACTGTTAAACCTTGACATAAAAATCTTCTCTAAGTTTGTTCCCTCCTATTTAGCCGACATTGTTCCAACTCTGATTCACCCTGGGCAATCAAGATTTGTCAAGGACAGGACCACCTTTGCTATTATACCGAAAATGCTCATGGTTCTAGATCAGGCTAAATTATACCCCACAAAGACTATGCTATTATCACCCTAGATGCAGAGAAAGCCTTTGACAATGTTGGCTTCTGGTACATCTTAAAGGACACAACATATAGGGATATGGGAAATCATTATAGACACTGATACACATACGCCTGCACAGGTTGAACTGGATAGACTATTGTCTTTTTTCAGCCTTACCAACTATGTAACTATGTAATAGCATCAAGAGAAAGCATACATGAGGTCAACCAGGAAGCAACGCTATACATAGAGGTGCTGCCTGCCTTGGCTTGGATTTTATATATACAGCTATACCTTTAAAGCGATTTTAAAGGCTTACTGTATATACTCAATATAAGCCAACCCGAATATAAGCCAAGGCACCTAATTTTACCCAAAAAAACTGGGAAAACATATTGACTCGAGTATAAGCCTAGGGTAAGAAATGCAGCAGCTACTGTAAGTGGAAAAGAGGGTTGATAATGCCCATCTGCAGCATCACTGTGCCTATTTGCAGCCTCAATGTGCTCATCTGCATGCCTCACTGTGCCATCTGCATGCCTCACTGTGCCATTTCCCTGCCTCACTGTGCCATCTCCCTGCCTCACTGTGCCATCTGCAGCCTCATGTACCCGATCTCCAGAACACACGGCGCTGTGACATGCAGTCTAGTCGGCGACCATCGAGTGTAACAAAGCCCCACCTCCTCCTCTTCTGTGAAGGAACACTGATCAGTTTCCCAGCAGTGAGTCAGTGCTCCGCCTATCATGGACAAGGACGAGGAGAAAGAGGGGCTTTGTTACACTGCACGGCCGCTGACTAGACTGCATGTCACAGCGCCAGGAGATCGCCGGGGTAAAAAAAAAAAACTTCATCATTTGCAACCACTTTAAGCCTAGGTTCACACTAGCACTGTTGCATAATCATGTGTTATTTTTTCTCCCTCTCCTCCCTCTATGGTCTTCTTGGTCAAAGTTACAGTCTGTATATTGTAAATGTATACCGTTGCATTATATTCATTCTATACATTTTCTTAATTTTAGATTTAAGATGTTTCATGTTGGATATCTGTAATGTAAGAGTATTAACGTCTTGAAGAAGCGTCAATAACAGCGAAATGTGGCAATGACTTGAAACATATGGCTGTAATTGCTTTTTGTATGATATAACTGATTGTATGTACATTTGTTTTTAACTTTTGTAATAAAATACTATATGTAAACCTTTTTATATAAAGTACAGACCAAAAGTTTGTACACACCTTCTCATTCAAAGAGTTTTCTTTATTTTCATGACTATGAAAATTGTAGATTCACACTGAAGGCATCAAAACTATGAATTAACACATGTCCAATTATATACTGAACAAAAAAGTGTGAAACAACTGAAAATATGTCTTATATTCTAGGTTCTTCAAAGTAGTCACCTTTTGCTTTGATTACTGCTCCGCACACTCTTGGCATTCTGTTGATGAGCTTCAAGAGGTAGTCACCTGCAATGGCTTTCCAACAGTCTTGAAGGAGTTCCCAGAGATGCTTAGCACTCGTTGGCCCTTTTGCCTTCACTCTGCTGTCCAGCACACCCCAAACCATCTCGATTGGGTTCAGGTCCGGTGACTGTGGAGGCCAGGTCCTCTGGCGCAGCATCCCATCACTCTCCTTCTTGGTCAAATAGCCCTTACACAGCCTGGAGGTGTGTTTGGGCTCATTGTCCTATTTGAAAAATAAATGATGGTCCAACTAAACGCAAACTGGATGGAATAGCATGCCGCTGCAAGATGCTGTGGTAGCCATGCTGGTTCAGTATGCCTTCAATTTTGAATAAATCCCCAACAGTGTCACCAGCAAAGCACCCTAACACCATCACACCTCCTCCATGCTTCACGGTGGGAACCAGGCATGTAGAGTCCATCCAATCACCTCTTCTGCGTCGCACAAAGACACGGTGGTTGGAACCAAAGATCTCAAACTTGTACTCATCAGACCAAAGCACAGATTTCCACTGGTCTAATGTCCATTCCTTGTGTTCTTTAGCCCAAACAAGTCTCTTCTGCTTGTTGCCTGTCCTCAGCAGTGGTTTCCTAGCAGCTATTTTACTATGAAGGCCTGATTCACACAGTCTCCTCTTAACAGTTGTTCTAGAGATGTGTCTGCTGCTAGAACTCTGTGTGGCATTGACCTGTTCTCTAATCTGAGCTGCTGTTAACCTGCGATTTCTGAGGCTGGTGACTCGGATGAACTTATCGTCCACAGCAGAGGTGACTCTTGGTCTTCCTTTCCTGGGGCAGTCGTCATGTGAGCCAGTTTCTTTGTAGCGCTTGATGGTTTTTGCCAGTGCACTTGGGAACACTTTCAAAGTTTTCCCAATTGTTCGGACTGACTGACCTTCATTTCTTAAAGTAATGATGGCCACTCGTTTTTCTTTCCTTAGCTGCTTTTTTCTTGCCATAATACAAAGTCTAACAGTCTATTCAGTAGGACTATCAGCTGTGTACTGTATCCACCTCCTGCACAACACAACTGATGGTCCCAACCCCATTTATAAGGCTTGAAATCCCACTTATTAAACCTGACAGGGCATACCTGTGAAGTGAAAACCATTTCGGGTGACTACCTCTTGAAGCTCATCAACAGAATGCCAAGAGTGTGCGGAGCAGTAATCAAAGCAAAGGGTGGCTACTTTGAAGAACTTAGAATATAAGACAAATTTTCAGTTGTTTCACACTTTTTTGTTCAGTATATAATTGGATATGTGTTAATTCATAGTTTTGAGGCCTTCAGTGTGAATCTACAATTTTCATAGTCATGAAAATAAAGAAAACTCTTTGAATGAGAAGGTGTGTCCAAACTTTTGGTCTGTACTGTACATCTGATTGTTTCAATGTGTAATTTAAATACCAGTGGGCCACCCAGGAACACCCTTTTTCTATTCTTTTTTATTTTTGTTGTCTTTTTAGGTATAGCGTTGTTTAGCCATTAACCAAAAACCCCCACTGCTGCTCTGATATTGATTGTTCAACCAACAGTATAGCCAAATGTAGCCTTTATCTATGCTTAAATAGGTTCTTTTATTAAGACTTTATATTTTTTTACATAAAACATAGATACTGGAGATAGCTAAATAGACAGATGATAGATAGATAGATAGATAGATAGATAGATAGATAGATAGATAGATAGATAGATAGATAAATTACACAGCTTATCCACTTGCAATAATGTCATAGGGACATCCCATTTTCCTGTGATTTATTTTTTTATTCAATAAACTAGTTTATCAAACTTGCAGTCATACCTTTTGTCACATATGCATTTATTAGGATACATATATATATAACTTCAATTGATTTCTATTCATTTGGGGATTTCACTAAAAATAAATGTATAGGGGAAAAGTAGTACTGCTAAACAGCAAGGCTTTCTATAGTTGTAGTCTTCAGTTTTCACATGTACACTTTCTGACAAATGATGTCATTGTTGTAGATGATAATAATGAACCTGATTTTGATTGTTGTAAATGATAATAATAAAACCGATTTTGATGCCGCACTGTATTTAATTTCTATAAACATGCCTTACAGGCCACCGTCTTCAATAAGTGTTTTCTGACAGCTAAATCATGCCTTAACCTTTTCACAAAAGTGAATCAACTGAGCCATTGTTATAATTTTTCATCCAGCAGCATTCCACCATTCACATTCGCAATAATACATTTCAGTGCAATGTTGTCAAATGAAGCTCCTTTTCACTTTCTCTCAAGAGTCTCAGAGCTTTGCTCATATTTTTATCGTTCTCATTATTTTGCCTTTTTTTGTCCATGCAGCAGAGCAAAAAAAGAATAACGTGTGTGTGTGGAACAATTTTTTTTTCCACTGAAGAATTAGACATTATAAGAATTATTATAATTGCTAAGATGTTTTTGTACATCCAAGAGTCAGGGAGTGAATAACCTCGCTATGGGTTACAAATAAGAGTCACGTAAAATAAGATAGTATATAACCACACTCAGTTTTTCCCCAAGGTTTATGTTCATTTCTATGTATTCTATAGCTAGGAAGGTTCTAAGTCCTTGACCTAACATTTCTATTATCTTTTTTTATAATACTAACAATGCTATATGATCAAAATGTACTGTATTTCAGAAGATGTACAAAATGTTGGATTAAGTTATACTTGCTAATCCCATAAGTGTGACTTTCATAGAGCCACATTATAAAAATGTGAAGGTTCATCTAATGCTAAATGCACAAGCACAAAAAGTGTGCTGAAGCTAGTAGAAAACAAAATTTTACTTCTCTAAAAGTTCCTAATGCCCTGTACACATGAACTGACTTTCCGATAGAAAAGGTCCGAATCATTCTGTCGGACATTCCGATCACGTGTGGGCTTCATCAGACTTTTTATTTCTAAAATTCTGATGGACCTAGAAATAGAACACGTTTCAAATCTTTCTGCTGGAACTGCATTGGAACCAGTTCCTATTGAGAAAACCATTTGTCTGCATGCTGTTCCGACGGACCAAAAACAAGGCAAGGGCAGATATTGGCTACTGGCTATTGAACTTCCTTTTACTAGTCCCGTCGTACGTCATCACGTTCTAAATGATCGGACTTTGGTGTGATCGTGTGTAGGCAAATCCATTTCGGCGGAACTCCGTCGAAAAGTCCTTCGGAGTTCAGTCCGACAAGAAGTCTACTTGTGTGTACGTGGCATAAGGGGCTCAATAATAATGCAGAACTGATTTCACAATACACTCTCTGTACTCTGCCGGGGTGTGCTCCTGGCTATTCTTCTGTGGAGCCCACAGAGTAAAATGCACATTTGCAAAGCTCATCACTTTGCTTTATAAATGTGCAAAGATTGTTTTTAGGCAGCAAAGCCATATTGCTGCTTTTTCTTAGGCCTCTAGGTGGCCCATCCCACTATCTTATTGCGGACATGCACCATTTTGTGGCAGCACAACATACATCAATCTGTTGCAGCATATTGCATTGCAATTCAGATCTGTTTGGCAGTTGTGTTTTACCACTCAGAATGAATAGCACTTCATTCCAACACATTAATGTGCATTGCAACATGTGCAGGGCCATAGATAGTTTTTTATTCAAATTTGTTCATATTTTTTTATAAAAAATAAATTGAGCCAAAATTATAAAGACTGGAAAAAGGAAAAACTATATGTGTTGCCCCTAGCAAGCAACCACATCCTTAATTCTATTTTATCAGATCCTTTAGAAATCCAAACCTGATTTCAGTTTTTCCCTTCTCCCAGTTTTTATGAACTCTGCCCGGTAGGGTTGGCTATTGTCCAGTCTTAGTGTCCAAATTGAATAGGTGCAAAGTGAGTGTGCTGCCTACCTACAAGAAGATGGTGCCCTTTGCACCTCCTCAGTAAGTTTGGCTATTATGGTGCAAATTGCACCATGTTGTGGCAGACAGCGCACTCAGTGACTTTTTTAACTTTTAGGGCACTTTCACATCAAGTAAGGCGATGGGGGCAGTAGCGGTAAAACGCCGCTAGTTCTAGCGGCGCTTTACTGCTGTTTAAGTGGCGCTTTGCTGGCACTGCACTTTTAACTTTTTGAGATCCGCGCTATAGCCGAATGACGGCTACAGCGCGGACCTGCTTTGCCGGGACAGCATGAGGAGAAAAAAAAAAGCCGATCACCAGCGGCCGTGATCGGGACATCAGTCCCGATCACAGCGAGCTGGGGACAGCTCATCAGTGCCCACCTGCCCCCTGCCAGTGCCACCTAAACTATGACAAAAAGTGCCACCCATCAGTGCCCACAGTGCCACCTATCAGTGCCCAACAGTGCCACCTATCAGTGCCCACAATCCGACAAGAAGTCCACTTGTGTGTACGTGACACGAAGTCCACAGTGCTGCACCTCAGTGCCACATATCCATGCCCATCAGTGTCATGTACCAGTGGCCATCAGTGACGCCCATCAGTGCCCAGCAGTGCCACCTATCAGAGCCACCTATCAGTGCCCATTAGTCCCATCTATCATTGGTACCTATCAGTGCCCATCCGTGCCAACCATCCGTGCCACCCATCAGTGCCGCCTTATCTGTGCCCATCAGTACTGCCTTATTTGTGCCTATCGGTACCACCTTATCTGTGCCTATTAGTGCCGCCTTAACTGTGCCTATGAGTGCCCACCAGTGTCGCCTATCAGTGCTCACCAGCGCCGCCTCATCAGCGCATTTCAATGAAGGAGAAAAATTACCTGTTTTTTATATTTTATAACAAACTATTAAACGTGATTTTTTTTTTTTTTTTTTTGCATTTTTTTTTTGTTTGTTTAACAAAAAATAAAACTCCCAGCTGTAATTAAATACCACCAAAAGAAAGCTCTATTTGTGGGGAAAAAAATGATGAAAATTTCATTTTGGTACAGTGCAAGAGTATTGCTCCAGTGTAAAGGCCTCGGGCTTTCATACTGGAGTGACAGGACAGGTGTTTTACAGGCGCTTTGCAGTCCCTATTTTTAGAGATAAAATGCCTGTAAAACGCCTCAGTGGGAAAGTGGTGTTACAGCTTTAAATAAAATTAAAAAAAGAGGGGAATGCACTGCCTACCACAGGATGGTGCACTGTAATAGCCAATCTTACTGGGTAGGTACAAAGGGCACCATCTTGTGAAAGGCATCATACTCACTGTGCTCATATGTGCTTAATTTTCAATTAATCACAGAATAAAATAAAAAAACAATCAACTGAAAAATTACCAGCCAGGAATACACTGACTTTTCTTTAGGCTAGGTTCACATATGAGCGGGTGCTAGAAGTTGTGTAATTGCACACCTTCCTGCATTGGCAGAGGAAAAACATGCTGCTGCTTAGGAGTACACTACAATACGGGAAACCCTCAATCCACTCACGTTTCATGCACCTCATTCAAATCGCACCCCCCTTGCAATCTGCAGTGGGTTCAGTGCTTTCTTAACGACACCCCAAACAAAGGTTGCGAAACAGTGTGTTTGCCTGCACCAGATTGCATTTACAAAATGACCATGCAAATTGGTTGCAATGCGGTTCCAAAATTGGTGCATGCATGACTTTGGTGCAATTTGAGTCCATTCAAAATGAATAGGGCTTGATTGCACCGCAATCAGCACAGTAAGCCTGGTTTCACACTATAGTTTGCATGTGAATCGCCCAGGAACTGCACCGTATTCCTGTGCAATTCACATACAATTCTGTGTGGTGCGATTTGAGCCCATTCATTTTGAATGGGCTGAGTCACACCAAAGAAGTGCAGGCACCTTTTTTTGACCAACCATGCGATCTGGTTCAGACAAACACTGCGTTTGCGACTTTCTTTTGGGGAGTTGATAACTTTGAATTGACACCTGCGTTAGTTTAAAAACACAGTGTGATTGCAATGCATTTCCTGCACCATATATGTATGAACCAGGAGTAAAACAGGGCCAAGGCATGCCACTGAGGGCAGCAGAAAGTCCAGCCTGGATTGTTTGTAAAAATCAGTGATCTTTTCCAACTGTCATTGTCATGCTGTGTTGACTTTTTAAGAGTAAACCAGGCAAATTATTTGTTAAGGGTATAGTCAGTGTTCCCATATCATGTTTATAAATTAATAAACAATCAAACCACATCTGCAAACACAAGCGCTTATGAAATAGGTGAAAAATATACAAATCCCTTAATGAGTAATAGAATGTGGCCAATTAAGGCTGAAGTTGCTACCATGCACACCTACAAATAGCAAGTGTTAGGCTCGACTCACATCTATACATGTTGCTTTTGAGTGTTCCTGCAGTGATTTTTGCTTTGTGCTTGCCACGTTTTTGGACACGTGTTTTTACCATGATTTTGTGGCGATTTGCACTTTATATAGCTAAGGAGCAACAGCCGCTGTATCCTTAACAACCAATGAGTCATCAGTTGTCAGCGGGCTTCCCGTTGAATGTAAAAAAAAAAAGAATTGACGGCTAAAAGAAAATAAATCAAGAGAAAAAACAGTGTGAGGTCCCCCCCGAAATCCATACCAGACCCTTATCTGAGCATGCAGCCGGGCAGGTCAGGAAAGGGAGGGGATGAGCATGCGCCCCCCTCCTAAACCTTACTAGGCCACATGCCCTCAACATGGGGGATGGGTGCTTTGGGGCAGGAGGGGCTTTTGCGCTCCCCACTCCAAAGCACCTTGCCCCATGTTAATGGAGACAAGGGCCTCTTTCCAACAACCCTTGCCTAGTGGTTGTTGGGGATTGCGGGTGGGAGGTCACACCCCCTTGTAACGTCACGGACCCATCATGCCCTGGGCGGTGACATCACAAGGGGCGTGGCCACCAGCAACCTCCTTAGCAACCAGCTATATACAGTGTAAAAAAAGAAATTAAAAAAACGCAAATCACAGCAAAATCGCGGTGAAAACATTGTACTTGCGTTTTGGATGCGGGTCCATTGAATTTTATTACATGCAAAATGCTGCATTTGGCAGGAAAAAAGTCCCTGACACTTTCCAAAAACACAGAGGCACAAAAATGCATTGATGTGAACATGTTCCATAGGAACCCATGTTAAAATATTTCCCTGCATTTTTGCAAAATGCATCAAAAAACTCGAGCCTTAGGCCGCGTACACACGGGCGGATTGTCTGGCCAACTAAGTTCGTCAGACAATCCGACAGACAGTCCGTTCAAAATTTGCATGAACGGACTTGACCACACACGATGAGCAGACAGTCCGCTGAAAGCGTGCGCGATGACGTGTACAGCACGTACGACGGGACTAGAAAAACGACGTCCTATACATTGCAATGCAACCTTCGGCCGTGTAAATCCTTTCTGAGCATGCGCCATACTTAGTCCGTCCAACTTGCCTACACACGAGCGGACTGTCCGCTGAAACCAAGTTTGGACGGACAAAACCAAGTTTGAACGGACAAAATTTTGGAAATTCCGTAAGAGTTTATTCGTCAGACAGTCCGCTGAAAAAGTCAGCTGAAGCCCACACACGAGCGGATTGTCCGCTGAAACACGGTTCAGCGGACTAAGTTGGACAGACAATCCGCCCGTGTGTACGCGGCCTTAATAGTACAAAATAAAGCAAACATACAGGCAGCGCTACATAGCAAAAAACACATTTCAATTATTCCAGGTGTGCTGTCATGAAAAGTCTGTGCACATATAAATATCCATTATCTGCTGCAAATATATGTTATTTCACAATACATATAGTGAGAAAGTCCAACATGGTGTTTTAATTACAGCACTGAGATGATAAGCTGTCACCAACACCTCCACATGTGAAAAGATAGGGGGATGAACAGATCTACTTTAAATAAAATTCGTATCAGACAACACTGGATAAAAGGCATCAACACCAACTTTTTTACTTGGATTTCACCCCAAATCTTATTGCAGCCGGGAGGAAGGATCACACACTAATGGGCTCACTCCTGTACCAACTGCAGGAGTCCTCGCACTCGCAGTATGTCAGTCCTTGGCACTCTTGGTGGTGGCCTGTGTCCTGTCCCACCCCCGTGTGAGTATAGTGAGGCCTGTAGCACATGTCTGATGGCATCCTCATATAGTACAGGCATCCTCATATTGTTTCCTGACTTTCCTAACTAAGGGCGCGTACACATGCGGGGACTGTTCGCTGAAACTTTGTTCGTCAAACAGTTGCCGCAACAGTCCGCTCAAAATTTGCATGAGCGGACTTGCCCACACACGAGCGGACTGTTTCAGCGAACTGTTTGCCAAACAGTTCGCTCAACTTTTGAAATGAACGGACTCGCCCACGTAAGGCGGAGGCAAGTCCGCCCATTTCGAGCGCGTGTACAGGTAGGCGGGGCCCGCGAAGGAGACGTCGCGGGCACCGCCGCCTGGAATGGACTTAAAGGGACACCCAACGCTGAAAAAAATCGGCGTGGGGGTTCCCCCAAAGTCCACAACAGACCCTTGTCCGAGCACGCTACCCGGCCGGCCAGGAAAGGGGGGGCGAGCGAGCGCGCCCCTCCCCCTGAGCCGTACCAGGCCGCGTGCCCTCAACATGGGGGGTGCCTTGGGGAAGGGGGGGCCGCGCGGCCCCCCCACCCCAAAGCACCTTGTCCCCATGTTGATGAGGACAAGGGCCTCTTCCCGACAACCCTGGCCGTTGGTTGTCGGGGTCTGCGGGCGGGGGGCTTATCGGAATCCGGGAGCCCCCTTTAATAAGGGGGCCCCCGGATACCGGCCCCCCACCCTATGTGAATGAGTATGGGGTACAATGTACCCCTACCCATTCACCTGTGAAAAAAAGTACAAAAAAAAACACAACACAGGGTTAAAATATTTTATTGCACGGCTCCGGGGGTCTTCCGTCTTCGGGGGTCTTCTCCGGACTCCTCCGCTATCTTCTTGTAGCTCTTTTGCTAGCGGAGGAGTCCGGCTTTCTTCCTCCCCGCCGCCGGCCTCTTCTTCCGACTTCGGGGGTCTTGTCCCCCTCTTCGGTTCTTCTGCCGGGCCACCGCGCCTTCTTCTAGCTCTTTTAGAGGCGGTGGCCCGGTCTTCTGTCGCCGCCTTCCGTTCTTCTTCTTCTTCTTCTTCTTCTTCTTCTTGTTCTTCTTCTTCTTCTCCAGGAGATGTTGACACGTCGCTCTCTCCGGCCGGAATGCCAGAGCCGCGCTGTGCTGCCACTTATATAGTGCCAATGGGGCGGTGTCACATGGTATATGTCACATGGGTTGGTCACATGGGTTGATGTCACATGGGGACTATGACATCGTAAGGGGGCAGGGTCACCATGTGACATCAACCCATGTGACAAACCCATGTGACATATACCATGTGACACCGCCCCATTGTCACTATATAAGTGGCAGCGCAGGGCGGCTCTGGCATTCCGGCCGGAGAGAGCGACGTGTCAACATCTCCTGGAGAAGAAGAAGAACAACAAGAAGAAGAAGAAGAACGGAAGGCGGCGACGGCGACAGCGGCGACAGAAGACCGGGCCACCGCCTGCAAAAGAGCTACAAGAAGGCGCGGTGGCCCGGCAGAAGAACCGAAGAGGGGGACAAGACCCCCGAAGTTGGGAGAAGAGGCCGGCGGCGGGGAGGAAGAAAGCCGGACTCCTCCGCTAGCAAAAGAGCTACACGAAGATAGCGGAGGAGTCCGGCGAGAAGACCCCCGAAGACGGAAGACCCCCGGAGCTGTGCAATAAAATATTTTTTCTCGTGTGTTGTGTTTTTTTTTGGGTACTTTTATTTCACAGATGAATGGGTAGGGGTACATTGTACCCCATACTCATTCACATAGGGTGGGGGGCCGGTATCCGGGGGCCCCCTTATTAAAGGGGGCTCCCGGATTCCGATAAGCCCCCCGCCCGCAGACCCCGACAACCAACGGCCAGGGTTGTCGGGAAGAGGCCCTTGTCCTCATCAACATGGGGACAAGGTGCTTTGGGGTGGGGGGGCCGCGCGGCCCCCCCTTCCCCAAGGCACCCCCCATGTTGAGGGCACGCGGCCTGGTACGGCTCAGGGGGGGGGCGCGCTCGCTCGCCCCCCCTTTCCTGGCCGGCCGGGTAGCGTGCTCGGACAAGGGTCTGTTGTGGACTTTGGGGGAACCCCCACGCCGATTTTTTTCGGCGTTGGGGTTCCCCTTTAAGTCCATTCCAGGCGGCGGAGCCCGCGACGTCTCCATCGCGGGCCCCGCCTACCTTGACACGCGCTCGAAATGAGCAGACTTTCCTCCGAGCGGGAACAGTTTGCTCATTTCGAAAGTAGCCTACACAGGGGCGGACTGTTCGCTCAAACAAAGTTTCAGCGGACAGTTTTTCGGAATTTCCGAAAGACTTTGTCCGTCAAACTGTCCGCTGAAACTGTCCGCTGAAAGCCCACACACGGGCGGACTGTCCGCTGAAACACTGTTCAGCGGACAAAGTTGAGCGAACAGTCCGCCCGTGTGTACGCGGCCTTACACTGCACTAAAAAACAAAGTACCACTTTTCTTGTTTGAAGGTCCCACCACCATCTGCAGAGGGAACAAAAGAGACAAAGCAGCAGCACGAGCAAATATCACAACTTTTCTTGCTAGCACGGTACCAATAGAACAACATACAAATTTGAATAAAAAATGATATCTCTTATCTTTGGAGACTAGTTTGGGGAACTGTCTCTGCTCTCAATTTTCGATTAAATTTGGATGATGATACCTCCCCTTTTCTGATTTTGTATTCTTTAAATTAAGCTTTGAGGCTTTCTTGTTTTATTACTAGCAGATTATTTCCACCTGAAGAGGGGACAGAACCACAACAGCAGCATAGAAATAAGTTTGAAGGCCCCACTCCCTTGAGAGTTGCACATTCTGCAAAACACAAGTACGTTACTTCACATTGCAAACTAAAACTGACATTGAGTGCTCACAGTAGACTGGCACTCTCACACTGACCATTGGCAAAAGAACAAATGCATCCTTGTGGAGAAAAAAACGTATGTCCCATAATTTTCCAACAGATGTCAGAGACTTGCCCAGAAATCCTTTTGTGGCATACAACTTACCTAACTAACTGACTATATAGTCATTATTAGTCCCAAGCCTAACTGTTCTTGCTGCTACAGTAGAAGCAAGTCCAGCAGGCATTTTTCTTGAACAAAGCCAACAGTCCACATTGGCAATAGGTATTACAATCACAACTGAAACAAACCATTCACTGTGTACCTTGGAAGCAGCACAGAATACTCCCTGGATGCAGGTCACTGGTAATACTTAGGGTCAGGCAGATAAACAGTACCCCCCTACTGGTCTAGGGAAGTAATATACCACTTCTCATCAGGCCTACTGGGTAAAGTTGGGTTCAGCCCAGGCATCAGTTGGGGCCAAACAATTGCTGTCCATCCCGTTTGTAGGGAACACCCGAATTTGCAGGGTAATTGGCTGGTGTTCGCCCTGCTGAATGCCCTGCAATCCACTGCAAGGCTGCACAGTGCATTTTGCACTCCAATTGGGCAAAGCATTGCCCTATCAGGGTGCAGTATATGCTGGTTGTTAAGGAGTGGGTCCAGGAAGCCGGCCACGGTGTCCTTAACAAACGATGAGTTATCAGCTGTCAATGGGCTTCCCTGCTGACAGCTGAGTAAAAAAAGAAATAAAAATTAATGACAGAGGGAGGCTGCGGCTCTCGTTCTGGGTGGAAGCATTATGACAGGGCACCAGAACAGCTGCTTTTGCGTGCCTGCAAAGGTGCGCAGTGCAGCGATCGTGGCCACCGTCGTGTTGCCCATCAGTGTCTGCTCATCAGTGCCGCCGCCCATCAATTTCCATCAGTGCCCATCAGTGATGCCTATCCATGCTGCCTATCAGTGCCCACCAGTGCCACCTATCAGTGCCCATCAGTGTCGCCTCTCAATGCTCATCAGTGCGGTATTGTAGTGCCACCTATCAGTGCCCATCAGTGTGCCATAATAGTGCTCATCATCAGTGTCACCTCATCAGTGCCCATAGGTGCTGCCTCATCAGTGCCCATAGGTGCCACCTCATCAGTGCCCATAAGTGCCGTCTCATCAGTGCCCATCAGTGCAGCCTATTAGTGGCCATCAGTGCCGCCTCATCAGTGCACATCAGTGAGGGAGAAAAATTACTTATTTACAAAATTTACTGACAGAAGCTAAGTAAAAAAAAAAAAAAAACAAGCAGTGATTAAATAACACCAAAAGAAAGCTTTATTTGTGTGAAGAAAATGATTAAAATTTAATTAGGGTACAGTTTAGCATAACTGTGTAATTGTCATTCAAAGTGCGACAGCGCTGAAAGCTGAAAAATTGAATGGGCGGGAATGGGGGTGAAAGTGCCCTGCATTGAGGTGGTTAAAGGAATGTTTAATTTTTTTTGTTGCACTTTAAGCATTAAAATCACTGCTCCTGAAAAAACTATTGTAAAAAAAAAATATGCATTGATACATGCCCTCAGGGCAGTACCCAGACCCCCATGCATCTTTTATAGCCAGTTACTTGCATAAAAGCCTTCAAAATGGGCACTTTTGATTTTTTCTGTTCGGCCCCTATAGACTTTTTTCTGTTAGGTAGATCTGCTGCAAACCCAACGTCTCTAGTACTAGGTCGCCGGATCACATAGATGTGGAGACCATGAAATCAGGCAGCTATTAAACCTGTCATTAAGGAGGATAGCAGACTCATCTGCAGCAGATATTCCCAGGGGCTCACAGATAGCCTCACTGTACCAATTGCATTTCCATTCCTTGACCTCTTGCATCACAGTCTGAGACACATAGGGGTACAAAAGACCATATTTCTGTGCAACTTTCTTGATTACAATCCATTATAAACATAAAAAATTAGGTGACTTCTGGAGTCCCCCCCTCCAGGAGAAACACAGGACTCCATTGATAATACAATGTGGTCTGTGTGGGCAAACATTAGTCTGGGCAAACATTCTACCATGTGCTTCCTTATCCCACACATATGCTCAACCAATGGCATCTTAGACTAGGGGCAGCTATCACCGGCTCACATGGCTACTCTGGTTCTGACACACATGCAAGAACATCAGGGCTACTCTCACTCTCTGGGTCTCCTTGCTCAAACTCTGACCTACACCCTTCAGGTGACAAAGACCTCTTTGAAGAGCTGAAGAACCAGTCTGAGGGAATGTCAGAGTCAGACTTGTTGGAAAACATGTCAACCATCACATAGGGGGACTCTTTCTCCAACCTCAGTCACCCGGAGGACGGGTAACTAGCTTAGTCTGCAGCCACAGGAATAGCAAATGGAATAGCCAACTGACAGTGATGGCCACGTGAACCTCCTTGTGACCGAACACTCAGTGACAGTAGTAGATGCAGTGTCCTCAGAAGCGGCAACAGGCACAAACATATCAGACATATATGAATCAGCAGTAGCTGGAGCAGCAAACTTGGGCTGGTGGCAGTAGAAACTGGCACATCACTGCAGTGGCAGTAGTGGTGGTGGATGCGATCACTTCCTTATTGGCAAACACTTAAGACTAGTCCATCTGCATCACCTGGGCTAGAAAAGTTGAAAGAAGAACCTCTAGCAGCAACTCCCTGCAGTAGTGGCACCAGCTCCTGGGGTGTAAGGAAGTGGCAAACCCTGAGCACTGGCTACAACAAATCACTCCTAGTGCTTCAAAGCTTTGAGCAGTGTAAAGAGCCAGCTTCTTAAGAGGCATAAGCCGAATCCCCATGTCAAGAATTACCTCACTGGATAAAGCCATACGAACAGTGATCCTTCAGTCTCTCTTAGGCAGATGCAGGGCAATACCAGAGAAATAAAGACATTTTCCCCCAACTCTGGAACAAAACAGCTTTCCAATGCAGCAGCAGCATTAGCTACTGCGCAACTCACTGTGCACAAACAGACACATCTCCTATGGAGCCAAACTAAAACTCTGAGTAACTGCAGTGTGTTACTAGGGACAAAAAAACACCATTGGGCCTTAAAAATGTAGCACCCCATGACTGCTAGAGGCATGGTGATACCCCCAGGGATAGGATAGGCTGACATTTGACCTCATGCCATGTCATGCAGATGGAGAGATAGGGAAGTGTTCTGTAGCCCTATAATATCTCATATCCTATAGTGGCCATGCTGCTCCTCTATAAATGAAATATGGGAGGGTAAAATAAAGGAAAAAAATGCAAAAAGAAAATGAATGTAGCTGCCATCACATTTAAGGACTAAAAAGATACAATATATTTTGTTCCCCAGTTTAGATATATCTTAATTGTTGACCCATGGAAAATCTGGCCCCAGTACCCCAGAAAAACTAAATCAGAAGTGGGCAAAAAGGAGGCTTTCTTGTCTAATAAAGGTTATAGCAGACAACTTTTGCTCTTAAACAGAACTTTTCCTTTTGAAAGCTCAAAATAAATTATATGCTTACTTCTGTCATTTACAGTAGAACATCAACATCAAAAATATTGCCATTGTCAGGACCTGTACTGTCCACTGCAATTACAGTAGATTGGAATACGTTTCGAAAAGATAATTAACACAATCAAATCACTGAGAAATGTTTGCAAATATATATATATTTTTTTTAGCCAGAGAGAGTAAAGGACAAATTGGTGGATCAACAGACCCAGTCCTAACTGGCAAGTTATGACAATTTCATGTCTAATTTGTCATAGTAAAAAAAATAAAAAAACATTTTCAAGAGGGGATGCTTTCTGAAAAATGAATTAAATGGGAAATCATTTCCAATGGTCTTCTGTGTTGAAGAATAGAATGGGGCACATCTGCCAAAGGCAATATCAGCATTTCCTGAAGCATGTTATTACAATCTAGTTATGTCTCGAGGACAGGCTTGTGTTCAGCTGGTTCTGTGTGGCTTGCCTTTCAACTTCTATTGTTGTCTCAGACCAGTATTTCAGTGACATAACAACCCCATTTTTACTGATTGAAATATTAAAGTAACATGTAGCATTAAGCTGTTTGAATGGCCCTAATTCAAACTTCATTTTGTGTCTTGCATTTTGGAAATCCAGCATTTCACGAAGGTATACTAAATATTTTTTAAATTATCTTTCTTGCTACACTTTTTCATAGATATCATAGAAATAATGAAAAAAGATAAAAATAAATAGCTGAATCATATCATAAAAGGTCACAATGTTGAGTAAATGGATGACATTTCCACAAATAGCAAAGCTCACAAAAGTAGCGTAAACAACTAGCAGTTGGTTTTTAGTATTTTATCAAAGACCTATTGACTGTAGAGCTAAAATAATGTTATCAAACCTATCAACAAGCACAGTTGGACACAGTAATGTCTTGTACACACAGGCATTTGTCGCTCAACCCAGTGCCCTGAATGAAAAAATACTGAGAAGCTTGCAAGAAGCTCACAGTACTAACTAGGCGATGTTAGTGCAGCGATTGTCCCACTCTGCTTTGTGTTCTGAGAGGGGAAATTAACCCCCCCACCCCCACCAGAACACTCGGATCAGCGCTGGTATTCCAGAATGCCCATTTGAAAAAAGCCAGACGTTAGGCAGGCCTCTGTTGAACAGGCTGCTGTACACATTGGCAGAGCATAGGCCAGTTTCTTTTGAACTGGTCAGTACTTGCCAATATTTGGCCAGTGTGTTCCAGCCTTAACATCAACCAGTGTACGTTGTGGATTGGTGATATAACTATTAAAAGAAGGGATCTCTCAATATCCTTTGTGACAGCCCACTCCCTTCAGGTCTGTCTCAACCCCCGCTATTGCTCATAAGTACTGATCACTCTCAGAGCCCAAGTCATAGGAGAAGCTCTTTTAACAGGTCTCTCCATGAAAGAAATGGTCTGCATGCCTGGTTACTGTTTTACATGGTTGTTGAATGGTTAAATGTTTCTGTACCACTAACAAAGTTAGATTTTGTTTATAAATGTGTTGAAATATTTGAATGTACCTGTGCCTGATGTGATTGTCTTCAGTTATATCCTTTTTGTTTGTCCTTCAATAAAGTCTTATGCTATTCACCCTATACTGACTTATGGCTAGTGATGGGGTCAGGGCTCGAGTGCTGCGGGAACGCATGGGAACGGCGTTCCCGCACTATTTCCACAGCGGGAACGCCGTTCCCATTAGCTGTCTGAGCCGGGCTGAGGCTATGCAGCGCGTAGTCCGCGCCGCTCCTCAGCCGCCGAGTGACTGGTTGCTAGGCAGGGGCCGCTCCGCATCTAGCAACCGGTCACATGACTTTGGCCGTGCACGTGGTCACGCACTGGCACGAGACCGTCAGTCAGTATGACTCACGCTGCGCGCCGGACTGTCCTCCCGCTCCCCTCTACCCAGTGCCTCCTGTTGCCACAGCCGCTGCACTTTTCGAGTTTACTTCTTCTCCCCCCAGAACAGAAGGGAAGAGAATAAATACCAGGAGGTCAGTCACTAGTGTGTAAGTAAGTTGCATTCTGCAATACCCTGCCAAATTGCCAATACTCATCCATACTCTGCAATACCCTGCCAATACTCATCCATACTCTGCAATACCCTGCCAATACTCATCCATACTCTGCAATACCCTGCCAATACTCATCAATACTCTGCAATACCCTGCCAATACTCATCAATACTCTGCAATACCCTGCCAATACTCATCAATACTCTGCAATACCCTATCAGTATCAATACTCTGCAATACCCTGCCAATACTCTGCAATACCCTATCAATACTCTGCAATACCCTGCCAATACTCTGCAATACCCTATCAATACTCTGCAATACCCTATCAGTATCAATACTCTGCAATACCCTGCCAATACTCTGCAATACCCTATCAATACTCTGCACTACCCTATCAATACTCTGCACTACCCTATCAATACTCTGCAATACCCCGCCAATACTCTGCAATACCCCGCCAATACTCTGCAATACATACCCTGCCAATACTCTGCAGTACCCTATCAATACTCTGCAATACCCTGCCAATACTCTGCAATACCCTATCAATACTCTGCAATACCCTATCAGTATCAATACTCTGCAATACCCTGCCAATACTCTGCAATACCCTATCAATACTCTGCACTACCCTATCAATACTCTGCACTACCCTATCAATACTCTGCAATACCCCGCCAATACTCTGCAATACCCCGCCAATACTATGCAATACCCCGTCAATACTCTGCAATACCCCGCCAATACTCTGGAATACATACCCTGCCAATACTCTGCAATACCCTGCCAATACTCTGCAGTACCCTATCAATACTCTGCAATACCCTGCCAATACTCTGCAATACCCTGCCAATACATACCCTGCCAATACTCTGCAATACCCTGCCAATACTCTTCAATACTCTGCCAATACTCTTCAATATCCTGCCAATACTCTGCAATACATACCCTGCCAATACTCTGCAACACCCTGCCAATACTCTGCAATACCCTATCAATACTCTGCAATACTGTGCCAATACTCTGCAATACTCTGCAATACCCTGCCAATACTCTGCCAATAAATACCCTGCCAATACTCTGCAATACCCTGTCAATACTCTGCAATACTCTGCCAATACTCTGCAATACATACCCTGCCAATACTCTGCAATACCCTGCCAATACTCTTCAATACTCTGCCAATACTCTGCCAATACTCTGCCAATACTCTTCAATACCCTGCCAATACTCTGCAATACCCTGCCAATACTCTGCAATACCCCATCAATACTCTGCAATACTGTGCCAATTCTCTGCCAATACACACCCTGCAATACCCAATCAATACTCTGCAATACCCTGCCAATACTCTGCCAATAAATACCCTGCCAATACTCTGCAATACCCTGTCAATACTCTGCAATACTCTGCCAATACTCTGCCAATACTCTGCAATACATACCCTGCCAATACTCTGCAATACCCTGCCAATACTCTGCATTACTCCACCAATACTCTGCATTACTCCACCAATACTCTACATTACTCCACCAATACTCCGCCAATACTCTGCATTACTCCACCAATACTCTGCATTACTCCACCAATACTCTGCATTACTCCACCAATACTCTGCATTACTCCGCCAATACTCTGCATGACTCCGCCCATACTCTGCATTACTCCGCCCATACTCTGCATTACTCCGCCAATACTCTGCATTACTCTGCCAATACTCTGCATTACTCCGCCAATACTCTAAATTACTCCGCCCATACTCTGCATTACTCCACCAATACTCCGCCAATACTCTGCATTACTCCACCAATACTCTGCATTACCCCGCAAATACTCTGCATTACCCCGCCAATACTCTGCATTACCCCGCCAATACTCTGCATTACCCCTCCGCCAATAATCTGAATTACTCTGCCAATACTCTGCATTACTCTGCCAATACTCTGCATTACTCCACCAATACTCCGCCAATACTCTGCATTACTCCACCAATACTCTGCTATACCCTGCCAATACTCTGCAATACATACCCTGCCAATACTCTGCAATACCCTGCCAATACTCTGCAGTACCCTATCAATACTCTGCAATACCCTGCCAATACTCTGCAAAACCCTGCCAATACATACCCTGCCAATACTCTGCAATACCCTGCCAATACTCTTCAATACTCTGCCAATACTCTTCAATATCCTGCCAATACTCTGCAATACATACCCTGCCAATACTCTGCAACACCCTGCCAATACTCTGCAATACCCTATCAATACTCTGCAATACTGTGCCAATACTCTGCAATACTCTGCAATACCCTGCCAATACTCTGCCAATAAATACCCTGCCAATACTCTGCAATACCCTGTCAATACTCTGCAATACTCTGCCAATACTCTGCAATACATACCCTGCCAATACTCTGCAATACCCTGCCAATACTCTGCCAATACTCTTCAATACCCTGCCAATACTCTGCAATACCCTGCCAATACTCTGCAATACCCCATCAATACTCTGCAATACTGTGCCAATACTCTGCCAATACACACCCTGCAATACCCTATCAATACTCTGCAATACCCTGCCAATACTCTGCCAATAAATACCCTGCCAATACTCTGCAATACCCTGTCAATACTCTGCAATACTCTGCCAATACTCTGCCAATACTCTGCAATACATACCCTGCCAATACTCTGCAATACCCTGCCAATACTCTGCATTACTCCACCAATACTCTGCATTACTCCACCAATACTCTGCATTACTCCACCAATACTCTGCATTACTCCACCAATACTCTGCCAATACTCTGCATTACTCCACCAATACTCTGCATTACTCCACCAATACTCTGCATTGTTCCGCCAATACTCTGCATTACTCCGCCCATACTCTGCATTACTCCGCCCATACTCTGCATTACTCCGCCAATACTCTGCATTACTCTGCCAATACTCTGCATTACTCCGCCAATACTCTAAATTACTCCGCCCATACTCTGCATTACTCCACCAATACTCCGCCAATACTCTGCATTACTCCACCAATACTCTGCATTACCCCGCAAATACTCTGCATTACCCCGCCAATACTCTGCATTACCCCTCCGCCAATATTCTGAATTACTCTGCCAATACTCTGCATTACTCTGCCAATACTCTGCATTACTCTGCCAATACTCTGCATTACTCCGCTCATACTCTGCATTACTCCGCCCATACTCTGCATTACTCCGCCAATACTCTGCATTACTCCACCAATACTCTGCATTACTCCGCCAATACTCTGCATTACTCCGCCCATACTCTGCATTACTCCGCCAATACTCTGCATTACTCTGCCAATACTCTGCATTACTCCGCCAATACTCTAAATTACTCCGCCAATACTCTGCATTACTCCACCAATACTCCGCCAATACTCTGCATTACTCCGCCAATACTCTGCATTACTCCACCAATACTCTGCATTACTCCACCAATACTCCGCCAATACTCTGCATTACTCCACCAATACTCCGCCAATACTCTGCATTACTCCACCAATACTCTGCATTACTCCACCAATACTCCGCCAATACTCTGCATTACTCCACCAATACTCTGCTATACCCTGCCAATACTCTGCAATACATACCCTGCCGATACTTACTCTGCAATACTTACCCTACCAAGACTCTGCAATACTTACCCTGCAATGCCCTGCCAATAATCTGCAATACCCAGCAATAATCTGCCATACCCTGCCAATACTCTGCAATACCCTGCCAATACTTATCCTGCCAATATTCTGCAATACCCTGCCAATACTTACCCTGCCAATACATATTCTGCTAATACCCAGCCATACCCATCCATGCTCAGCCAAAATATTATTGGGGGAGATGACGTGGATATTACAGTAGGGGAGATGTATATTGCAGTGGGGACTATATGGTGGTGAAATTTTTCACAGGTTTTTGCAAATTCAATTATTATTTGCTGATCCGAAAAAAGATCCGATCTGTGACTCAGATCCAAGGAATGATCCGATCCGTGAGTTTTTTGATCCGTTGTCGATAATCTTGCACGGCAAGGGCAATGTTATTCCAGTTTGTGTGATATTTTCTAATTTGCTGTATTTGAATTTGGAACAGGGTGTATTTGTGTTAGAAATTCCCTGCGAGGGAAAGATCATCACCCATTGTGTTGATTATTCTGTTTGACAAGTTAACTTATTTTGTATTTGTAAACTGGCACTTTACAATAAATGTACTGTATTTTCTGTGAAATATATATGCATATGAGCGTACCTTTATTTATTTTTATTTTTTTTGGTGGGGAAGTGGATCTTGGGTGAGAGTTCCCACACTTTTTTCCCCAGCACTTGACCCCTGGATGGGGTGCTCCGAGGGATCTTGGATCGTGCTGGTACCAGGCAAGGGAAGCTAATACGGGCAGACATAGTCCTCAGGAGTACTGGGGTTCGTCACATCCTTGTTCACCTCTTTCCCCTATCACCATACTCTTTCTCTTTATGTTTTGCTCTCTTCTCTTCTGAGCAAGCGGATCCGCAGATGGGTCTGCCCCATGTGAAAGGGGCTTAAGGAATGATATTTTGTCCAAAAAATATGAAGCCTGCCACCACTACATTTCACCTGAATGGGTGGATGTTGGGCCTGCAACACCTTCTCATTGTTCAAGAAAAATCTATTGTGTTCGCAGCTCTGGAACTTTTTTTAATATAGAAATTACTAAGGATACTGAGAGTGTTACATCTGAAAGCCAATGACTCTGCTACCTCCAATTGGACTTGTTCTGTGAGTGAATCAGAAATGTAACAAAAGACTGGGTGAATTTTCTTCAGTTTTTTTTTTTACATATTTAGCTCCCATTTACACATGGGTCCATTGCTGGTCCTCTGAAAATTGACTATGGTGAATAGTTTTCAGAGGCATTTTACACGGTTGCAGAGTGGTTGTGATACAGCCCCATTTGGAGGGGTTATGTTTGGTGGTGGTACTGCTTGTAGAACATGACGAGTGGTATACATTTTGTCCAGTATTGTCTGTCTATTGTCTGTTTGCAATATCTTTTTTTTTTTATATTATTTTCCATGATATTTCTCTTTGTAAAAGAATAGTTAAAACAGTTCTTTGTACAAAAAACATACATAAATGAAAGTGAGTAGCTGCAAAAACAGTAGCGGCTGACTTTTAATTAAAGGACACTTACCTCTCCAGGGGTCCAGTGCTGTGTTCACCTGAACCATTTCTTTGCCAATCTAAGGGTTCCTGGCAGCGGCATGTTTACTGTGGGCATACGACTATGACTCATTGCGGCTTTATAGCCTGCTGTCCACTGCGCATAGGCTGAATCTCCAGTGTGAATTGGATGTACGAAATGAATATGTATAGTGTATGCTGACAAACTTAAAGCTGATTACTGTTGTGGGCTAGGGTCAAATAAAATTTGATGTCCCTAAATTTATAATTTTTATATCAGTTTTAATACAAATAACAACTAACGATAAAGGATCATTCATTGCTGTGGTGTGCCATCATCCCATTTGTACATAGAGAATATCAAGCATAAAATGTGGAGGGGACTTTCAGGGCACACACAAAAAATGAACCTGTTTCTATACAAAAGCATAATAATGTATAAAATCAGCAGAGTTTATTTAACAAACTTCAATAAAACACGATTGCATACAAGCTTATGCCGCGTACACACGATCAAACAATCCGGTGGAAAAGTCCGGCAAGCTCAAGTCCGCCGTACAATCCGCCCGTGTGTAGCTTCTGGCCGTCTTTTTTTACCCAAAAGTTCGGCGGACTAAGAAAGTATTTTTGCACTCCAATCTGTCCACCGGACTCGCTTTTCGGTGGACAGTACGGCCGTGTGTGTGCTAGTCCGCCGTACTTTTTAAATGAGCTGACTTTTCCCGGGCGGAGAAAAGTCCGCTCATTTTGAGCGCGTCTCCAGGTAGCCGGGGCCAGCGAAGGAGGCGTCGCTGACCCCGTCACCTGGTATGGACTTAAAGGGGAACCCCTACGCCGAAAAATCGGCGTGGGGGTCCCCCCCTAGGTCCACGTCAGACCCTTGTCCGAGCACGCTACCCAGCCGGCCAGGAAAGGGGATGGGGACGAGCGAGCGCCCCCCCTCCTGAGCCATGCCATGCCGCGTGCCCTCAACATGGGGGGTGCCTAGGGGAAGGGGGGCCGCGCGGCCCTCCCACCCCAAAGCACCTTGTCCCCATGTTGATGAGGACAAGGGCCTCTTCCCGACAACCCTGGCCATTGGTTGTCGGGGTCTACGGGGGGGCTTATCGGAATCCGGGAGCCCCCTTTAATAAGGGGGCCCCCGGATACTGGCCAGGGTTGTCGGGAAGAGGCCCTTGTCCTCATCAAGGCCTCTTATAAGGCCTCTTATAAGGCCTCTTACAGATGGAGCTGGAACTGTTGGCGCCCGACTGCTCAGCGGAGAATCTGTCTGGATGGCTGGTTCGTGTCCGCCCTGCTAATGCAGAGTGGATACAAACACAAACCCTCTCTCCTCTACTGTGCATTTTTGTACACTTTCTACATGCATTTGCACCCATTTGTGGTGATTTTTTCTAAGATTGCATTTCATTTGAGTTTTCACTCCTATGTGCACTGCACTGCATTGCAGTGTATTTGCATGCATGTAAATGCGTTTGCATTCATTTCTGTCCATTTGCAGTGCAGAAAAATGTAGCATGTTGCAATTTGTTTCACTGTGCTGAACTGCAGTAGTGTTAACTATGCATATGGGTTGACCTGGATGTCTATGCAGTTGGAGTGCAGTCAAAATGCATCCCACTGCATCTGGTGTGAATGGACCCTACTACCAAAGATACTGACAGTCACATTTCTAAAGGGGTTTGGTGTATCTGCTATATGAGGTTGACAATCAGATCTCTGCACTGAATCAAAGGTCAATGTAATTGTTATTCTGAAGCTTCCCTCCAACCACTTTGTATATTATTTTATTTATATGCTGCATAAATCTCCCTCCACTAAGTCTGGCTGCAGCCATTTTAACTGTGGGCAGATGAAGCTGCTGCCTGTTCACTTCCTGGATTTACACAGACACATAGAGGCACACCTCCAGCACTGCAGCCCTGCAGCTCTCATTGGCCCTCTCATGTCTCATTCCACCTTTCCTGGAAAACTCTCACAAGAGTGAGAGAGAGAGCTGTGCATGATGTCATAAGCCTAGGCTAATGATCAGACAAGAATCAGGAAGTGGGCTGTATAAGGTATTTACTGGCAGAAAAAAAATGTTTACTATCCAAAGTTAAAACAACAAGGGCAGAAGATTTAATAGCTGGAAAGATGAAAAAAAGGAAGGTCTGCTTTAAGTATTTTTTTCATTTTGAAACACTACTGTTGTTTATATCTGTTTTGTAATAGCTTTTGTGCATATATTTACTGCACCATTTTCTTTTCATTAAAACAATATTTAAAAATGGTTAATCCTAATCTCTACATTTTCAAACTAGAAATTAAGAACTTTGCCTCAAAAATTAGCTATAATTGGGATAGAAGAAGGCTTGTAGACATGGTGTATCGGTATTTCGCCACAGCATTCAATACAGTTCCCCATAAAAACCTAATCTACAAATTGAGGTCTGTTGGCATTGACAATAGTGTATGTATCTAGATAGAAAACTAGTTAAAGAAACTCATCCAAAGAGTGGTGATAAATAGCATATCACCAACCTAAAAGGGAGTTTGGACAGTACCCATCAGGTGCTGGCAGGGGTCAGTATAGAGGTAGGTGGAGATATGAAGCTACAGGTACCAGAACAGGGTAGATGGGTGACAGTTAGACAAGGTAGATGGAAAAGCGTAAGAAAGGCCAGTCCTGAGCTGACACATCCCAATAAATACGCCCAGTTGTATTATATTGGGGTTATCAGTTCAGGAGTGCTGTAGCAGAGTGACTCCCCTGGCTGCCAGGAGTACAACTCCTCAGGGAGGATGGAGACAAGGTTACAGGAAAGGATAGACATATACTGGTGATAGGGGACTCAGTTATTAGAAGGACAGATAGGGCAATCTGTCACAAAGATTGTGAGTGCCCAGCCTGTTTACCAGGGTTCAGCACATCAAAGATCAGATTGACAGATTGTTGGAAGATGCTGGGAAGGACCCAGCTGTCATGGTACACATTGGTACAAATGACAAAGTTAGAGGAAGATGGAGTGTCCTAAAAAATGATTTTGGGGACTTAGGGGCTAGATTTAAAAAAAGGGCCTCCAAGGCAGTATTCTCAGAAATACTGCCTGTACCTCAAGCCATACCATAGAGGCAGCAGGAGCTTAGGCAACATAACAAGCAACTGAGGAACTGTTGCAGGAAGGAGGGATTTGGGTTCATGGAGAACTGGGCTGAGTTTTTGGTTGGTTACCAGCTCTATAGTAGGGACATACTGGACCTAAATATGGAGGGTGCCATTCTGTTGGGAGAGAAGATGGTCAAAAGTTTGAAGGAAGTTTTAAATTGGGTGGTAGGGGGAGGGATCAGAAAAAACGAAATCTGGCACTGAGCGAAGGTCGGAATGTGGTATTGAGGGCAATATTGATAGGGTAACTGGAATACCTAAATCCAAGGTGAGTAGGTTGGCGCAGTCCAATTGCAGCCTCAGAACAAACAAGGCGGAAATAATACACACCCATACAAAACTAAACTGCATGTGCACAAATGCTAGAAATCTAGCTAATAAAATGGAAAAACTGGAGCTGCTGGTGCATGAGGAGGATTTTGACTTTGTGAAAATATCAGAAACTTGGTTTGACAGCTCACGTGACTGGCTTGTGATTGTCCACATGTACTCCTTAAATTGGAGGGACAGGAAAGATAGAAGAGGGGGAGGGGTGTGCCTGTATATCAAAAATGATTTGCTAGTGAACACGAGGGATGACATTGCTAATGAGGCAAGGAAGGAAATGGAATCCTTCTGGCTGGAGCATCAAAGAGAAGAAATTTTTTTTTATAGTGGGCATATGTTACAGGCCCCTAACCTGAAGGATCAGAGGAGTTTGATCTCCTGACATAGTTAGGAATGGCGGAAAGTCAGAGCAATGTTATTATAATGGTATATTTCAATTATCCAGATACTCAATGGGAAGATAGAACTGCTCACTCATTTAAGGTCATCACTTCTTAAAGAGGAAGTAAACCCTGATGAGTTTACTTCCTCTTTCATTCCCTGCAAAGGTAAAGCATAATGGACTACTATGCATCGCATAGTCGTCCATTATGTGTCACTTACCTGACACAGGAGCCATCGAAGTCACCACTGTCCCCTGTAGTCCAGCGCATCCATCTTCTCGGTGGGTCTAGCTGCTCCGCCGCTGTCATTTGGCTAAGCCACGATGACTTCACTCCCGCGCATACACACAGGAGCCGCCACTCGCGGCATATCGCCGTTGACCGCGGCACGCTCAGTGCGCCTGCGCGCCGCTGTCTACGGCGCATGCGCCGTAGACAGCGGTGGCTGTCTTTCGGCAAATATCTCCTAAACCGTGTAGGTTTAGGAGATATTTCTTGAACCTGCAGGTAAGCCTAAATCTAGGCTTACCTGTAGGTCAAAGTTGGTTGTAAGGGTTTACAACCACTTTATATGTTTTGCAGGACAACTTCGTGTGTCAGTTGGTGGATGCCCCAACTTGAAGTGATGCTCTGATAGATCTACTAATTATAAATAACATAGATCTGATTGCAGATTTTTAAAATAAGGGATAACTTAGGAAACTGTGATCAAAGAATGAATACATTTACCTAACATTGTAGGAAAAGGAGGCACAAAGGTAGTAAAAGAAAATTACATATCAAGCCAACTTTTCTAAACTGCACTCAATACTACAAGATGGGATGGGAAAAAGGGGTTCAACTGGATCAAATTTTAGAAAAAATTAACACTGAGTACAAATAGGAGTGCTCTAACAATGTTTAAAATAATGGAATTAGCCAATGTATTTCAATGTCCAACAAATATAAAAGAGCTAAGGTTAAACCTGTGTGTCTTACAAATGATTAAGAAGAAGGCAACTGTATTAAATTAATTATTCTCAGTTCTTACAAAGGAAAAGGAGAAGTATAATAATCAAGACTGTATTGTTAGTAACATAACACATATCCATGTGGGCAATAGAAGCCAGTGTCCAAAAAAAGACTTGAAAAACTTAACTTAAGCAAATCACCAGGACCAGATGGCTTACACCCGAGAGTCCTCAAAGAACTTAGTCGGGTTATAGCAAGACCACTATACCAAAATTTTAAGGACAGCTTAGCGACTGGAATGATACCACCTGATTGTCAAAAAGCCAACGTGGTACCAATATTTAAAAATAGGGGCAAAGTTATATACCTGGAAACTACAGACCAGACAGCCTAACATCAGTAGTATGTAAACTATTGGAGGGGATGATACAGGACTATATCCAAGAATATTATGAAAACAGTATCATTAGTAATAACCAGTATGGATTTATGAAAGATCATTCTTGCCAGACCAATCAGCTGTCATCTAGATAGAGGAAGGCCTGTGGGCGTGGTGTATTTGGATTTGGAAAAGCATTCAATACAATTCCCCATAAACGATTAATTCACAAATTGAGGTCTGTTGGCATGGATGATGGTGTAGGTAGCTGGATAGAAAATTGATTACAGGGGAGAATTCAAAAGATAGTGATAAATAGTATGTACTCAGAATGGTCTGAAGTTGTGAGCAGGGTACCCCAAGGCTCTGTTGTGAGACCAATTCTGTTTAATGTATTCATAAATTATATAAAGGTTAGTATAAATAATTCAATATCAGTGCTTGATGATTGTACAAAGCTAAGCAGGGCAATAACTTCGCAGCAGGGTGTAGAAACTTTACAAGAAGATCTAATAAAAGGATGGGCAACTACATGTCAAATGAAGTTTAATGTTGAAAAATGTAAAGTAATGCCCTTTGGGGCTAAAAATATGAATGCAAGTTACTCGCTAGGTGTAGAACCTCGGGGGAAGTCTAGGATGGAAAAAGATCTGTGGGTGCTAGTAAATCACAGGTTCAGCAAAAGCATGTAATGCCAAGCTGAAGCAAGCAAAGCTAACAGACTATTAGTATGCATTTAAAATGGTGTTTACTCAAGAGATAAGACTGTGTTGATAGCACTTCACAAAATTCTGGTCTGGCCACATATACAGTATGCTATCCATTTCTGGTCAACAGTCCTTGGGAATGATGTGCTGCAACTGGAGAGAGCCCAGAGAAGGCCAACAAGGTTAGTAAAGCCGCGTACACACGTAGCCGTCTGTCCGACGTACTTAGTCTGGCGGACGTCCGCCAGACTGTCCGTCGGAATTTCCGAACGGGCTACTTGCCCACACACGGCACTTTTTCAGCGGACTAATACGGCGTACTAAATCCGCCGTACTATCCGCCGTACTTTCGAAATGAACGGACTCGCCCACACACGCGGAGGAAAGTCCGCTCATTTCGAGCGCATCTCCAGGTAGGCGGGGCCCGCGAAGGAGACGTCGCTGGCCCCGCCGCCTGGTATGGACTTAAAGGGGAACCCCCAACGCTGAAAAAAATCGGCGTGGGGGTCCCCCCCAAGTCCACAACAGACCCTTGTCTGAGCACGCTACCTGGCCGGCCAGGAAAGGGGGACGAGCGCCCCCCCTCCTGAGCCGTACCAGGCTGCGTGCCCTCAACATGGGGGGTGCCTTGGGGAAGGGGGGGCCGCGCGGCCCCCCCACCCCAAAGCACCTTGTCCCCATGTTGATGAGGTCAAGGGCCTCTTCCCGACAACCCTGGCCGTTGGTTGTCGGGGTCTGCGGGCGGGAGGCTTATCGGAATCCGGGAGCCCCCTTTAATAAGGGGGCCCCCGGATACCGGCCCCCCACCCTATGTGAATGAGTATGGGGTACAATGTACCCCTACCCATTCACCTGTAAAATAAAAGTACAAAAAAAACACAACACACAAGATAAAATACTTTATTGCACAGCTCCGGGGGTCTTCCGTTTTCGGGGGTCTTCTCGCCGACTCCTCCGCTATCTTCTTGTAGCTCTTTTGCTAGCGGAGGAGTCCGGCTTTCTTCCTCGCCGCCGGCCTCTTCTCCCGACTTCGGGGGTCTTGTCCCCCTCTTCGGTTCTTCTGCCGGGCCACCGCGCCTTCTTATAGCTCTTTTACAGGCGGTGGCCCGGTCTTCTGTCGCCGCCGCCTTCCGTTCTTCAAGGCACCCCCCCCCATGTTGAGGGCACGCGGCCTGGTACGGCTCAGGAGGGGGGGCGCTCGCTCGCCCCCCTTTCCTGGCCGGCCGGGTAGCGTGCTCAGACAAGGGTCTGTTGTGGACTTGGGGGGGACCCCCACGCCGATTTTTTTTGCCATTGGGGTTCCCCTTTAAGTCCATACCAGGCGGCGGGGCCAGCGACGTCTCCTTCGCGGGCCCCGCCTACCTGGAGACCCACTCGAAATGAGCGGACTTTTCTCCGGGCAGGAAAAGTCCGCTCATTTCAAAAGTACGGCGGACTGGCACACACACGGCCGGATTGTCCTCCGAAATGCGAGTACGGCGGGCAGATTGGTGTGCAACACGGCATTCTGAGTCCGCCGTACTTTCGGGTCAAAAAAGTATGCCGGAGGCTACACACGGGGGGATTGTTTGGCGGACTTGAGTTTGCCGGACTTTTCCACCGGATTGTTTGATCGTGTGTACGCGGCATAAGGAGACTGGAGGACCTCAGTTACAAGGAAAAACGACAAGAATTAAATGTATTCTTCCTGGAGAAGAGACACTTAAGAGGAGATATAATAATGATATACAAATATATCAATGATGATTCTAGCATAGGGAGAGAACTATTCAGTTTCAGGTCACTTAAGAGGACATTTGGCCACTCAATGAAGTTGAATGAGAATAGGTTTAACCTTATACTGCTGTCAGAGCAGTAAGGATGTGGAAATCCTTTCCACAGTTGGGGGTTTCAGCTGGGGTGAGCCAAAAAACTTTTAGATGGGCATATTGGCGGGTGCAGTATATAAGGATAAGGAAATGGTAGTGATATAAATACAAACACACACAGGTTGAACTGGATGGACTGGTGTCTTTATTCAACCTTACCAACCATGTAACTATGTAACAGTGTAAACTTTGCTATATTCCTGTCTTGGCATAGCAGCAAGTGATAAAAACATTTTATTTAACCAGTTGCCGACCGCCGCACGACGATGTACGTCGATAGCATGGCACGGGCAGGCATATTGGCGTACATGTACGTCCCTTGCCTCCCGCGGGTCGGGGGCCCGATCGGGCCCCCGCCCGGTGCCTGCGGCGGTCGGTATTCGTGCGGGAGCGATCCCGGACGAGGGGACGGCCATTCGTTCATGGCCACCCCCTCGCGATCGCTCCCGACGAATAGGAATCCCCCGTGACATCACTTCCTCTCCTGTAATGTAAACACAGGAGAGGAAGTGATGTATTCTCTCCTCCGTGTCGGTATTTTTCGTTCCGACACGGAGGAGAGCGGATCGGTGAGTTGCACCAACACTCTACACACACAGTAGAACATGCCAGGCACACTCACACCCCCCCTTTACCCCCCGATCACCCCCCCAATTACCCCTGCCCCCCAGTCACAGTGACACCAATGTCATTTTTTTTTTTTTTTTTGCATTGGTGTCATTTGTGACTGTAATAACTGTTAGGGCAGTTAGAGTTAGCCCCCTAACTCTATGCGAACTGATCTGGGGGTGTCAGTAACATTTCACTGACACTCCCAGCAGTTCGCATAGGGCAGTGTGAACTGCCGCCGGGAGGCATGCGATGCGGGAACCCGCCGCGGATTTGCGGCGTTTCCGCATCGCTCCAGTGTGAACCCAGCCTAATAAGCGATCATTTTTCTGATCGCCGTATTAGTGTCACAGGTGACGCTAGTTAGGCAGGTAGGTATTTAGGTTCGCCGCAGCTTTTTATAGCGCCAGGGACCCCCATATACTACCGCATAAAGCCCCCTGATTGCCCCCTAGTTAACCCTTTCACCAGTGATCACCATATAACTGTTACAGGTGACGCTGGTTGGTTAGTTATTTTTTATAGTTTCAGGGCACCCGCCATTTATTACCTAATAAAGGTTTAACCCCCTGATCACCCGGCGGGTGTCATTTGTGACTAATAACTGTTAGGGCAGTTAGGGTTAGCCCCCTTTAGTTCTAAGGTACCCCCCTAACCCCCCCAATAAAGGTTTAACCCCGTGATCACCCCCCGTCGCCAGTGTCACTAAGGCTGGGTTCACATTGCAGCGGTTTATGAGAACGGATGTGATTCGCACCGCACTGCAGTGCAAATCACATCCGATCTCTGTGCGATTCGAGTTCAGCCATTCGCCGCACCCGCCGCACCCGCCACACCCGCCGCACCCGCCGCAAATTCGCACGGGACCCTTTTTTTGGCCCGCAGCAGAATCGGATCGCATGGGTGTTCACACCATGCGATCCGAGTTTGCAGATCGCACTGCGATATGCGAACTGATCTGGGGGTGTCAGTAACATTTCACTGACACTCCCAGCAGTTCGCATAGGGCAGTGTGAACTGCCGCCGGGAGGCATGCGATGCGGGAACCCGCCGCGCATTCGTGGCGTTCCCGCATCGCTCCAGTGTGAACCCAGCCTAATAAGCGATAGTTTTTCTGATCGCTGTATTAGTGTCACAGGTGACGCTAGTTAGGCAGGTAGGTATTTAGGTTCGCCGCAGCTTTTTATAGCGCCAGGGACCCCCATATACTACCGCATAAAGCCCCCTGATTGCCCCCTAGTTAACCCTTTCACCAGTGATCACCATATAACTGTTACAGGTGACGCTGGTTGGTTAGTTATTTTTTTATAGTTTCAGGGCACCCGCCATTTATTACCTAGTCTCACTAGTGTACCCCTAAATTTAGGGGTGTCTACTTTCCAAAATGGGGTCATTTGGGGGGGGTTTGTGCCATCTTGGCATTTTATGGCCTTCAAAACTGTAACGCCCTTAGAAAGCCTGAAGGCGGTGCTTGGTTTTCGGGGCCCCGTACGCGGCTAGGCTCCCAAAAAGTCCCACATATGTGGTATCCCCGTACTCAGGAGAAGCAGCAGAATTTATTTTGGGGTGTCATTTCACATATGCCCATGGCATGCGTGAGCAATATATCATTTAGTGACAACTTTGTGAAAAAAAAAAAAAAAAAAAAAAAGTTTGTAATTTTCCCGCAACTTGTGGCAAAATATAAAATATTCCATGGACTCAACATGCCTCTCAGCAAATAGCTTGGGGTGTCTACTTTCTAAAATGGGGTCATTTGTGGGGGTTTTGTGCCATCTTGGCATTTTATGGCCTTCAAAACTGTAATAGGTAGTGAGAAGTGAACTCAAAAATTTACGCCCTTAGAAAGCCTGAAGGCGGTGCTTGGTTTTCGGGGCCCCGTACGCGGCTAGGCTCCCAAAAAGTCCCACATATGTGGTATCCCCGTACTCAGGAGAAGCAGCAGAATTTATTTTGGGGTGTCATTTCACATATGCCCATGGCATGTGTGAGCAATATATCATTTAGTGACAACTTTGTGAAAAAAAAAAAAAAAAAAAAAAAGTTTGTAATTTTCCCGCAACTTGTGGCAAAATATAAAATATTCCATGAACTCAACATGCCTCTCAGCAAATAGCTTGGGGTGTCTACTTTCTAAAATGGGGTCATTTGTGGGGGTTTTGTGCCATCTTGGCATTTTATGGCCTTCAAAACTGTAATAGGTAGTGAGAAGTGAACTCAAAAATGTACGCCCTTAGAAAGCCTGAAGGCGGTGCTTGGTTTTCGGGGCCCCGTACGCGGCTAGGCTCCCAAAAAGTCCCACATATGTGGTATCCCCGTACTCAGGAGAAGCAGCAGAATTTATTTTGGGGTGTTATTTCACATACGCCCATAGCATGTGTGAGCAATATATCATTTAGTGACAACTTTGTGTAAAAAAAAAAAAAATTTTTTTTTTTTGTCATTATTCAATCGCTTGAGGCAAAAAAATAAAATATTCAATGGGCTCAACATGCCTCTTATCAATTTCCTTAGGGGGTCTACTTTCCAAAATGGGGTCATTTGGGGGGGTTTTGTACTGCCCTGCCATTTTAGCACCTCAAGAAATGAGATAGGCAGTCGTAAACTAAAAGCTGCGTAAATTGCAGAAAACGTACCTTAGTTTGTAGATGTGACAACTTTTGCGCAAACCAATAAATATACAATTATTGACTTTTTTTTTACCAAAGACATGTGGCTGAATACATTTTGGCCTAAATGTATGACTAAAATTGAGTTTATTGGATTTTTCTAATAACAAAAAGTAGAAAATATCATTTTTTTTCAAAATTTGCGGTCTTTTTACGTTTATATCGCAAAAAATAAAAATCGCAGAGGCAATCAAATACCATCAAAAGAAAGCTCTATTTGTGGGAAGAAAAGGACGCAAATTTTGTTTGGGTACAACATTGCATGACCGCGCAATTACCAGTTAAAGCAGCGCAGTGCCAAAGTGTAAAAAGACCTCTGGTCATTTACCAGCAAAATGGTCCGGTCTGAAAGTGGTTAAGGCTGGGTTCACATATGAGCAGCATGAAGCTCACAGCAGGGTCCGGTGCGTCCTGGTTCACCGCTTCATGTCTGATTTCAGTCCAAATTTTGGGTTGAATTACGACCTGAAATGTACGCAAAGACGCAATTAGATAATAGATAAAATAGATAAATCCAATGTTGACAGTTGCTGTGTTCCTTAACCACTTTAAGACCAGGCTTTTTTCTGGTACTTTTTGTTTAAATCTGTATTTTTTGCTAAAAAGTTACTTATAACCTCCAAATATTATACTTTTTTTTTTACATTTTTATTAGTTTCTCCGATACATTACAAATGCTTCTTGGTACATTCACATATAGATACAGAAAGGAAAATACATTTAAACAGGATAAATAAACAAAGGTGTTATCAATCCAATCTACAATTAAACATTGTCAATGAGACACAATACAATGGTAAGAACTACATACCCTATTGACCCCATTGGGACCATATTGTAAATAGGGAATGTTCCTAAACTAAAAAGGGGGGGGGAGCCATAGGAAAGGCATATGGAAGCCACTTTATAATTCAACATGTAAAGAGAGGAGTCCCACTGGTTATTAAAGTCCTTCAAATATTTTGAAGCTTTAGGATGTACCAACCAGGTGTCAGGGCTGGCTTAGCCCTTCCTTCTCTGGGCTGGCCGCTCATCTGTCGGCTAATTGCCAGCTCTCTTCTCTCTCTACAGTTACCAGCTGTTCCTGATGATGCTCGTCTGATCTGCCTTCTTAAAGCTTCCAGCTCACTTCACCTCTGCCTTCGCCTTGGTCACATCACTAGAAACCATCTCCTGCGGTTTGTTTAAAGACTGGCTTGCTGACATCCCTTCTGGCTCCTTATCCTGCTTGCTGTTGCTCTACTTGGATCCCTGACTTCTGGCCTGGCTGACTACCCAATCTGGTTCCTGGACTCTGGCTATGCTTGACTATGCTTTTTCTATTTAACTTTTTATTTTTATTAATAAACAAGTGTGATTTAATTGTACTTCTGTCTCAGTCTGATTCATGGTTTCTGACACCAGGCTTGCCAAATCCTTTAAAATTTTGCAATGTTAAAATCTTTGTATGCCAACATTAGTTCATAGTGAGCCTGTGTGTTTACTCTTAATACCACATCAGATAGATTGGGAGCAGTATTGGATTTTCACAGTTTAGCTATGGTGAGCATTGCTGCTATTAATATATTGGCCACAATAGTTCTGTAGTTTAATGAGTACAGTGGTGTGAAAAAGTGTTTGCCCCCTTCCTCATTTCCTGTTCCTTTGCATGTTTGTCACACTTAAGTGTTTCGGAACATCAAACCAATTTAAACAATAGTCAAGGACAACACAAGTAAACACAAAATGCAATTTGTAAATGAAGGTGTTTATTATTAAAGGTGAAAAAAAATCCAAACCATCATGGCCCTGTGTGAAAAAGTGATTGCCCCCCTTGTTAAAACATACTATAACTGTGGTTGTCCACACCTGAGTTCAATTTCTCTAGCCACACCCAGGCCTGATTATTGCCACACCTGTTCACAATCAAGGCATCACTTAAATAGGAGCTGCTTGACACAGTAAGGTCCACCAGAAGATCCTTAAAAGCTACACATCATGCCGAGACCCAAAGAAATTCAGGAACAATTGAGAAAGAAAGTAATTGAGATCTATCAGTCTGGAAAGGGTTATAAAGCCATTTCCAAAGCTTTGGGAATCCAGCGAACCACAGTGAGAGCCATTATCCACAAATGGCGAAGACATGGAACAGTGGTGAACCTTCCCAGGAGTGGCCGGCCGCCCAAAATTACCCCAAGAGCGCAGCGACGACTCATCCAAGAGGTCACAAAAGACCCCACAACAACGTCCAAGGAACTGCAGGCCTCACTTGCCTCAGTTAAGGTCAGCGTTCATGCCTCCACCATCAGGAAAAGACTGGGCAAAAATGGCCTGCATGGCAGAGTTCCAAACCACTGCTGAGCAAAAAGAACATCAAAGCTCGTCTCAATTTCTCCACAACACATCTTGATGATCCCCAAGACTTTTGGGACAACATTCTGTGGACCGATGAGACAAAAGTGGAACTCTTTGTAAGGTGTGTGTCCAAGTATATCTGGCGCAGAAGGAACACTGCATTTCATAAAAAGAACATTATACCAACAGTAAAATATGGTGGTGGTAGTGTGATGGTCTGGGGCTGTTTTGCTGCTTCAGGACCTGGAAGACTTGCCGTGATAAAAGGAACTATGAATTCTGCTGTCTACCAAGAGATCCTGAAGGAGAATGTCCGACCATCTGTTCGTGTACTCAAGCTGAAACGAACTTGGGTTCTGCAGCAGGACAATGATCCTAAACACACCAGCAAGTCCACCACCGAATGGCTGAAGAAAAACAAAATGAAGACTTTGGAGTGGCCTAGCCAAAGTCCTGACCTGAATCCTATTGAGATGTTGTGGTATGACCTTAAAAAGGCCGTTCATGCTCGAAAACCCTCTAATGTAACTGAATTAGGACAATTCTGCAAAGATGAGTGGGCCAAAATTCCTCCAGGACGCTGTAAAAGCCTCATTGCACGTTATCGCAAACGCTTGGTTGCAGTTGTTGCTGCTAAGGGTGGCCCAACCAGTTATTAGGTTTAGGGGGCAATCACTTTTTCACACAGGGCCATGATGGTTGGATTTTTTTCACCTTTAATAATAAACACCTTCATTTACAAATTGCATTTTGTGTTTACTTGTGTTGTCCTTGACTATTGTTTAAATTGGTTTGATGTTCCGAAACACTTAAGTGTGACAAACATGCAAAGGAACAGGAAATGAGGAAGGGGGCAAACACTTTTTCACACCACTGTATATATCAGGGTTTAAACCTAGTAGAGCTGTTGCAGGGTTAAGAGGAATTAGGTTACCCATAAGGGATGCAATAAAAGAAGATACAGCCCTCCAGAAGCTGGAAAGGTTTTTGCAGTTCCAAAGTGTATGATATAATGTTCCTATTTGATCACTGCATCTCCAACAAATAGGAGAGGAGGAAGAAGGAAAGATTTTAGAAAAGTATTTTTTACAAATTCTCCCATTGTTCTATACAAGATGTTGCAGATTGGTTTATTTTAATGGCTGTATGCAAGGACTCCCATGAGAAGGTTTGGGAGAGATATTTTTCCTACATTGCATATTAGTACTCTTTATATCAATGGGAAATAAAGCCAGAACATTATAAAAAAAGAATATACTTTTAGTATTATGACCTCTGTTAGAGGAAAACAGGATCAAAATTTTTAAGTCATCCATTCTTACTAAAGTTGTTGTTTATAGATGTCTTATGTATGTCAGGTAAAGTGTTGTATCTGTTGAACCCTTGGTACACTTTGCAATAATCCATCACCTGTAAAGGGGTATGTATCTGTACTACATCCTTTGCGCGTTGTTATTTTTATCACGTATTTCCATGCCATTAGCGTGGCTTTAATTGTTAAGTAGGAAAATATTGATACTTTAAGCAATAAGTTATATGCAACTGCCAGAGCAAATAAATCATGACCATTAGTAACTTCTTTTTCTATATTTAACTATAGTTTGTCAGTATCTGGGATGAACCAATATTTCATTTGGTCTAAAAGTGTGGCTATAAAGTATTGGTGTTTTTTTCCCTGCCATTTTAGGTCATTTAGTTTAACATTAACTTGCTTAAAACATTTAGAGGATATTGGAACGGGTAGGGCCCTAAAATAATAAAGAATTTTTGGCAGGGTGATCATTTTAAATGCTGCCATTCTTCCAATCCAGGAAATGTGGGCTTTTTGTATAGTTTGAAAATCATCTTGGATTTGGTTTAAAAGTTTTGGCTAATTTACTTCAAATATTTTGGAGGTTGGAAAGAAAAGTTGGATCCCCAGATATGAAATAAACGGTTCATCCTAGTTATACTTGTGGCTAATGCGTAAATTGTCAAGCATTCCCATAGGTATGTTCATCAGTAAGGCAAAACATTTATTATTGTTGATCTTATAATATGAAATGCTACCAAAGTTATCCAACACTTGCTGAAACTCAAGTAAAGAGTGTTCTGGTTCCTCTAGAGATACGATTATATCATCAGCGTACAGTCCCTGTTTATGTTCACTATGTCCTATCTTAATGCCTATAATGTTGGATTTGATCTGATGGCTATAGCTAAAGGTTCAAGTGCTAGAGAGAATATTATAGGTGAAGGTGGGCACCCCTGTCTAGTACCATTTGATAAGTTAAAACATTTGGAGATGGAGCCTGAGGTGAACACTTTAGCTGAAGGTATCGTGTATAAGGACATTATAATATCACGTATAAAGCCTGTGAGACCAAGCCTGTTTAGGGTTTCAGAGATGTATCTTTTTAAATATCTCTCAATATTTAATAAAAGTGAACAAAGAGTCCTGCGCAAATCGATCAAAAATCCTTATAAAGTGCTAAGTGCTAATGAAATATAATTAAATTAAAAAACTACAAATATATATGAAAAAAATATTTAGCAAAATACAAAAGTCCATAAAGTGAATATCAACGTGTTATTCACAGGCACCAATGGTGAAAATGCAGATGAAAGCATATTATAAATTCCAGGATTAAAGGCTCTCAGAACTCTCACCTCCAAGTATAAGAAACAGGCACATCAGACCAAGCTGACCAACTCCACTTCTTGTCTCCAGCCACCAGGGGGGTTCTCCACTGCAGCCAACTAGGAAGCGATATTCTCCACACCGGGCCACCAGGGGGCCATATAATACATGTAAACTATACTGTAGTTGCGGGGAAGATATTCACAGAGATGTGTGGCTCAAAAAAATAAAAAACATGGAGAGAGAGGGAAGGCTCTGATAGTGTAGTACTTAGTTAAAATATAACAGTTTAATTGAAGAAATAAAAATCTGACTCTCACATTTAAATATATAAAATACAGCACAAGAAGTAAAATGGTGTTATGGCGTCTTCTGCCAGTCCTACTTCACGTCCGGTACGACGTACGGCCACTTCCTACGCGTTGCGTCAATCATGTGACTTCTTCAGGGATTTTGATTGGCCGCTATCTAATTCCTTAAATACAACCAAACCGGAAGGGCCAAATCGGCCATCTTGGTAATGGTAATCCAGAAAATAAACACATGTGGACCGGAAGTGTTGATTTTGCCATCTTACTACTCCGGCTGAACACAACTGCGCCATCTTGGTGCTCTCGGCAGGAATATAAACATTAAGAGAAATAATGAGAGAAAAAATAACAAAAATAAAAAGAATATTGGCAACAAGAGGAGGTATCATTCCCCATATACCACACAATAGAATATAGAACAACTCAACAGTAGAATTTTAAAACCGCGCCATCCATATGCATATGTATATGGATCGCAATTAATCAATCGCATACGGCCAAAAAAGGAAATGTATTATTTCTCAGCAGCAACAATTATACATGGCTGAAAGGGTGAATTGAACAATGGCTATAAAGGCCTAGGGTATTAAAAAATAAAGATACCTTACCATTAAAATAAATCATCTGTATATAGCAGAGATATATGAATATATAAAAAAAACATTAAAATTAAAAAGACGTCTGTATCATGGTGTAAACTGGTATTGCACCAAATGTAAAATCGCATACCGAAAATGAAGTGGGACTTTACATATGTACAAAAATTAATATAAAAAAACAGCATCACAGGAATATAAAATAATATATTATCAAAGATAAAAAAAAAATATATATATATATATATATATATATATATATATATATATATATATATATATATCTTTTATTTTAATATATTAAAAATTACTTAAAAAGCAGTTTAAATCAAAGTCAACATTAAGACCATCAGGATGAAAAGATCTCATAGTGTATATCCACCTGGATTCTTTTTGGCTAATCGTTCTGATTTTATGACTGCCTCTCCACGATGGATTGTATCTCTCAATGCCCCAAAATTGTAAGTGGGAAGGGTCCCTATTGTGCACCTGATCAAAATGTCTAGAGACGCTATGCTTGGGAAAACCTTTAAGAATATTTTGTATATGCTCTTTTAATCTGACTCTCAAGGCTCTCTTAGTTCTTCCTATGTACTGTAAATTACAGCTACATTGCAAGCAATATACAACTGTTTGTCCAGTAGTAGCAGATGCAAATTCAGTTCTTTTATTTTGAAATTTCTTAGACTGTCGACACGCAAAACAATTTCTACAAGGTTAGAAGCCCTTCCCTGTAAAAAAAGTATACCCCTTCCTGGGTGGTGGTTCTACCACTGATTTTGCAATAATATCCCTCAGAGTAGGGGCCCTCTTATAAATAATGTTCGGCTTATCAGGTAAGATGCTTCCCAAATCTCTATCTTTTTTCAGGACATGCCAATGACACCGAACAAGTCTAGATACTTCTTTATGCTGTACATTGTAGTCCAATATTAGGGAAGGAACCTCATAGTTGTACCTTCTATCTTTGGTTTTCTGTTGAAGCATAATATTTCTATCCAGACTCTTCACTTGTTCGATTTCAATTTTGATTTGAGAGTCTTCATATCCCTTTTCCTTAAATCTTGCAGCAACAAGGTTAGCTTGTCCCAGGTAATCATCAACCTTAGTGCAATTTCTCCTTATTCTGACCAATTGTCCCTTGGGTATATTGTATAGCCAAGGTTTAAAATGACAGCTATTTATAGAAAGATAGCTATTAGCATCGACGCTTTTGAAATGAGTTTTAGTAATAATTTCATTTCCTTCAAGGGAGATATTTAAATCCAAAAAGTTAATTGACTTAGCATCAATTTTCCATTCTAGATGAATATTCTTATCATTATTATTCAAACCACACAGATATTTTTCTAATGAGTCTGAGCTACCATTCCAAACGATGATCACATCATCAATGTATCTTTTATAAAGTGTCAGCTCTGCAGGCATATTTTTATATACAGCCTCCTCCTCCCAATGTGCCATAAAAGCATTGGCCACACTTGGGGCAAATTTGGCACCCATTGCTATACTAATGGCTTGTCTGTAATATGTCTGGTTGTGCCAAAAATAGTTATGTTTCAGACAACATCGAGGCACTTAATCAGAAACTTCCTTTGTTTACATTCCAGTGTCGTAAATGTTTTCAAGAGCCATTTTATGGGCGTGCACGCTTCATGATGTGCTACAATAGTATATAAAGATGACACATCTGCCGTGGCCAGAATAGTTCTTCCTTCTAACACTGAAGCAGTTTCCAATAGTTGTAATGTATGTTTTGTATCCTTCAAATATGCAGTGGTTTTCTGTATTGCTTGTTGAATGAAAAAATCCAAATATTCTCCCATTCTGGATGTAAGTGACTCAATGCTATTCACAATTGGTCTACCTGGCGGCTTTTCTCTATTCTTGTGAATCTTTGGAATAATATAAATTATAGGTATTCTACAAGATTCAGGAATAAGGTATTTACTTTCTTTCTTATTAAGGATAGACATCTTACTCCCTAAATGAACTAATTGCTCCAATTCCTTCTTATATTTAAGGGTGGAATTACCTAATAATTTGACATATGTGTCTCCATCTTGTAATTGTCGATCCAATTCTCATAAATATGCTTCCTTAGATTGTATGACAACTGCTCCTCCCTTATCTGCCGGCCGAATAACGATATCCTTTCTTTGTGCCAGTGATTTAATACCTTTCTTAATATGTACTGGATCAGAAACATTTTTAACCAATTTTTTTAAAACTTCAATGTGCTGATTATTGGCCATCTGTGGGTTATATACCGAATTGTTACGTAATGTACTATGTTGTATTAAATTTTGTTTGCTGGATGTCTCATAGGTAGACTTGATAGGGTTATTCATTATATATTTTTTGATGTTAATTTTCCTAATGTATTTTTGAATCCCTATATATACGTATCAAACTTGTTAAGATTTTTTATAGGGGCATGTTTGAGGCCTTTGTCAAGGACAGAAAGTTCCTCAGGAGAGATAGAGGTACCACTCAAATTAATAACTCCTTCGCCAATCACTCTCTTTTGCGCTTGGACTCTCTTTCCCGCTCTGCAGCCTCTCTTCTTTCTGGGCTGTCCCGCACTCTGTCGTTTTCCATTCTTCTTATAGGCAAGTGATAAGGCTCTTGTGGAGGTCTCCTTGGGGGGGATTCTCTCCTTCGGTATGTCTCCTGGGGTCTTCTGGGAGAGTAATCTCTCCTGTCTCGATCTAAAAAATGATCCTGTTTATCTCGTGAATGCTGATAATAAGATTGCTCATAATAAGGTTCCTCAGGATAATTTCTAATAGGTTCAAACCTGTTATAAGTGGACACAGGGCTCCTGTCCCTCCTTCCTTGATGATCATAATGATACGAGGGTCTTCTATTATCCCTTTGATTATGATGCCAATTGTTGTAAGGTTTCTTAAACTTTTTAAATGGCTTCTTCCATCCTTTCTTTGGGGTATGTTGAGTATAATTGCCCCCATTTGTTTGATTGTGGTAAGGTATTGGTGTAGTATATTGGTCATTGTAAGGTGGATCATACCTTCTAGGTGTCTCAGGATAGCGCTATTTTGTTGTGCCAAAGGGGGCTTCCTTATTTCACGTTCGTTTTTATCCTTCTCCCATCTAGGACCATCCACAGGATAAAAAGACGTGGGATCTTGTATCCTGACCTCTCTTTCAGGAGTGGATTGTACAGACATGGGGATCGCTTGTTCTAATTTTCCTTGCCATTTAAATACTTTATTTGTTTTATAATCCGTAACATCCCGATTATATTTTTTAATTTTGCGCTGTTGAACTTCTAGATCCTTCGCAATAAGGTCTTTATTTAATTGTAATGCCATTTTATTGAAATCAGGCGATTCCTTATGCGATTCAAGTTTCATCTTAATTTCTTCAATCTGTTTCTCTATAATTTGAGTCTTCCTCTGCTTTCTTTTTAATAAAAATTTGACACACTCAATGCTTTTATTATTAAAGAATTCATACCATTCCTCCATAGACTCTTTGTCTATAAGACCATCATTTGGTGGTAATTCCCACCTAATATGTCTGGGAGCAATGTTTTCTCTAATATATTGTTCAAAAGTATTGGTGTCCCACCATAAACTAATCTTTTTTTCCATATGGTGCCCTAATTTCCTAACCAGACTTTCCAAGTCAGAGTTACATGCTTTATTATCCACTTCAGCCCCGGACCAATTAACAGCCTAAGGACCAGAGGTCTTTTTACAATTTCGCACTGCACTGTTTTAACTGGTAATTGCGCGGTCATGCAATGTTGTACCCAAACGAAATTTGCGTCCTTTTCTTCCCACAAATAGAGCTTTCTTTTGAGGCTATTTGATTGCCTCTGCGATTTTTATTTTTTGCGATATAAATGGAAAAAGACTGAAAATTTTGAGAAAAAATGATATTTTCTACTTTTTGTTATAAGAAAAATCGAATAAACTCAATTTTAGTCATACATTTAGGGCAAAATTTATTCAGCCACATGTCTTTAGTAAAAAAATGTCAATAAGCGTATATTTATTGGTTTGCGCAAAAGTTATAGCGTCTACAAACTAGAGTACATTTTCTGGAATTTACACAGCTTTTAATTTACGACTGCCTATCTCATTTCTTGAGGTGCTAAAATGACAGGGCAGTACAAACCCCCCCCCCCAAATGACCCCATTTTGGAAAGTAGACACCCCAAGGAAGTTGTGGAGAGGCATGTTGAGCCCATTGAATATTTTTTTTTTGTCCCAAGTGATTAAATAATGACACAAAAAAAAAAAAAAAAGTTTACAAAAAGTTGTCACTAAATGATATATTGCTCACACATGCCATAGTTATATGTGGAATTGCACCCCAAAATATATTCTACTGCTTCTCCTGAGTACGGGGATACCACATATGTGGGACTTTTTGGGAGTCTAGCCGCGTACGGCACCCCGAAAACCAATCACTGCCTTCAGGATTTCTAAGGGTGCAAATTTTTGATTTCACTCCTCACTACCTATCACAGTTTCGAAGGCCATAAAATGCCAAAATAGCACAAACCCCCCCCAAATGACCCCATTTTGGAAAGTAGACACCCCAAGCTATTTACTGAGAGGCATGTTGAGTCCATGAAATACTTTATATTTTGCCACAAGTTGCAGGAATATTGAATTTTTTTTTTTTTTTGCACAAAGTTGTCACTAAATGATATATTGCTCACACATGCTATGGGCATAAGTCAAATTACACCCCAAAATAAATTCTGCTGCTTCTCCCAAGTACGGGGATACCACATGTGGGGGACTTTTTGGGAGCCTAGCCACGTACGAGACCCCGAAAACCAAGCACTGCCTTCCGGATTTAAATATAAAATGCTACCAAAAAAAACTGTTAGCGATCGCAGGGATCAGGCCTGACTCTGCGATCGCTGCAGTTATGTGTTTAGTGTTTTGTAAGTGACAGTGATCGATCGATACTGCCCTTGGGTGGGCTGGGCAGAGGGGCAAAACGCAGGTGCCAGCAGGTATTTGGGCTGATCCCGCTAACAATGCATTTTTTTGGAACCCTAAACTGCTGGGGATGCTAGTATAGATCTGATCAGATCAGATATTGATCTGTTCAGATTCTATACCACTACGGGAGGTTTATGCTTTGCACGTGGGTGTTAGCGGTACTGGCACTAACCTAGCGCTGCCTGGGGCGACGCAGACCCTGACCCTAAAACCTAATTGATATCACCCGCCGGGTAATCAGGGGGTTAAACCTTTATTGGGTAATAAATGGTGGGTGCCCTGATGCTATAAAAAGCAAACTAACCAGAGTCACCCGTAACACTTATACGGTGATCACTGGTGAAAGGGTTAACTAGGGGCAATCAGGGGGTTCAAATTTTTATTAGGTAGTGTATGGGGGTCCCTGGCGCTATATAAAAACCTGACGGGGAACCTAAATAACTAACTGGCTAACCAGCGTCACCAGTGATACTGTGATCGCTGGTGAAAGGGTTAACTAGGGGCAATCAGGGGGTTAAACCCATTATTGGGTAGTATATGGGGGTACCTAGCGCTATAAAAACCTGGCGGTGAACCTAAAAAAATAACTAGCTACCTAGCGACACTAGTGACACTAATGCAGCAATCAGAAAAATTATCGCTTAGTGACACTGGCAAAAGGGGGTGAAAGGGTTAACTAGGGGCATTCAGGGAGTTAAAACCATTATTGGGTAGTATATCGGGGTACCTAGCACTATAAAAACCTGGCAGTGAACCTAAAAAAATAACTAGCTACCTAGCGACACTAGCGACACTAATGCAGCGATCAGAAAAATTATCGCTTAGTGACACTGGCAAAAGGGGGTGAAAGGGTTAACTAGGGGCAATCAGGGGGTTAAAACCATTATTGGGTAGTATATCGGGGTACCTAGCGCTATAAAAACCTGGCGGTGAACCTAAAAAAATATCTAGCTACCTAGCGACACTAGCGACACTAATGCAGCGATCAGAAAAATTATCGCTTAGTGACACTGGCAAAAGGGGGTGAAAGGGTCAACTAGGGGCAATCAGGGGGTTAAAACCATTATTGGGTAGTATATCGGGGTACCTAGCACTATAAAAACCAGGCGGTGAACCTAAAAAAATAACTAGCTCCCTAGCGACACTAGCGACACTAATGCAGCGATCAGAAAAATGATTGCTTAGTGACACTGGCAAAAGGGGGTGAAAGGGTTAACTCTAGGGGCAATCAGGGGGTTAAATCTTTATTGGGGGTGGTAGGGGGCTACCCTGGACCTAACACTAACTGCCCTGACAGTTTTTACTTTTACAACTGACACTGAATGCAGTGATCAGTAAATAAATGATCACTGCAATCAGTGACACTGTGACTGGGGGGGGGCAGGGGGGATCGGGGGGCGATCGGGGGGGTGTATTTAAGGAATTAGATAGCGGCCAATCACAATCCCCTGAAGAAGTCACGTGATTGACACAACGCGTAGGGAGTGGCCGTACGTCGTACCCGAAGTGAAGTAGGACTGGCAGAAGACACCATAACGCCATTTTACTTCTTGTGCTGTATTTTATATATTTAAATGTGAGAGTTCGATTTTAATTTCTTCAATTAAACTGTTATATTTTAACTAAGTACTACACTATCAGAGCCTTCCCTCTCTCTCCATGTTTTTTATTTTTTTGAGCCACACATCTCTGTGAATATCTTCCCCGCAACTACAGTATAGTTTACATGTATTATATGGCCCCCTGGTGGCCCGGTGTGGAGAATATCGCTTCCTAGTTGGCTGCAGTGGAGAACCTCCCTGGTGGCTGGAGACAAGGAGTGGAGTTGGTCAGCTTGGTCTGATGTGCCTGTTTCTTATACTTAGAGGTGAGAGTTCTGAGAGCCTTTAATCCTGGAATTTATAATACTGCTTTCATCTGCATTTTCACCATTGGTGCCTGTGAATAACACGTTGATATTCACTTTATGGACTTTTGTATTTTGCTAAATATTTTTTTCATATATATTTGTAGTTTTTTAATTTAATTATATTTCATTAGCACTTAGCACTTTATAAGGATTTTTGATCGATTTGCGCAGGACTCTTTGTTCACTTTTATTTTTTATTGGATTGTTTGTGTATACTATCAGGTTCAGCGGCATTTCTTGCACCTTACATTTGCACGTGCACTTTTGTTCTTGATCATGTATATTTTTTCCTATATCTACTATTTTATACACTGACTTTTTGAAGAGGTATATTCACCCTGTTTATTGGTTTTATTTGTTGAATAGTAGCGCGATGGCCCTTTTCACTTTTTTTTTGTTAGTGTTGTTTTTTTTTTTTTAAATAGATCTTTTTGCGCTCACCAGATATTTCAAATGAATATAGAAATTTTCTCCTCCCAAAGAACCCTAAAAAGACATTGGTCTAATGGTATTATTAAAATGATAAAGTAATATGTCAACTTTAATGCAAGTTCTAGTATCCTGGAATATTAGGGGATTTAATGACCCAGTAAAGAGACAAGCAATGTTTACTACATTAAAACAGTTTTCTCCGACTATTATCCGCCTGCAGGAGACCCATTTAAATGTACATAAATTAAATTATCTGAAGCGGACACAATATAGTAGCCAATATTATTCTGTCTATACTACATATTCTAGAGGTGTATCTATTTTGATAGCAAATGATGTTGATTTCTCCTACAGACAGTTACAAATGGGCACTAAAGGTCACTATATTTTTTTATTTTGCACAATGTATAGAAAATCATATGTGCTAGCTAATGTATATATACCACCCCCATATTCTCCAGAGTTACTTAAAGAACTGCTCAACTTCACTTCTGATAAAACTGATGTCCATTGGTTAAAAGTAAGATATTTTAATAACTACCTTGACCTTTCCTTGGATAGATTTGGTTTAGCAACAGTACTGTTGACTTCTGTATGTACTTCTTTTGCTAGCTATGTTCGGGAGATTGGCCTTATGGATATCTGGAGAATGTTAAATTATAACAATAGAGTGTTTTCTTGCTTCTCTAGCACCCATGGGACTTTATCTAGAATTGATTTGCCATTAGTCACTTCTATGATGCTACCTGTGATATCCAAAGTAACCTATGCAGCTAGAGGATTGTCTGATCTTCCCCACTGGTTCTTAAGCTAGCTCTAAATTCAACTCAGATCCACACTTTATGGAAAGTTAATCCTTATTGGTTCGACCTTTTGCCTTCAAATCAGAAAATAATACTTGACCTCTTGGTCTATGGCACTGTTAACAAGCCCTCTATATCTTTACAGATATATTGGGATTCTTTAAAAGTCTACATGAGAGGTTTGTTTATCTCTCAAATTTCAAGATCTAGAGCTTGGGAACATTTAGTGACCGAAGATGTTTTAAAAGCCGAACTTCAATATATAGCAAACCCTACCATAGAATTACAACAGGATTGGATACAAAAATAACAGATATATGCTGATATCTCTCGTAAAAAAGCAGATAAGAAGCACTTTTTTCTCCAGCAATCTCATTTTGAGGATGGGGAAAACACGGGCCATCTTTTAGCAGCAATAGTAAAAGCTCAAAAACCAATGACACAAGTGGTAGAATTACAAATCTCTCCAACTGAAACTGTATGAACTGCCTTGGAGATTTCATCAGGGTTTGTTGATTTTTCTTAAAATGTGTATAGCAGCAATGTATCCTATAAGGAGACTGCACTGCAACTTTTTCTTTATTCAATTACGTTAACAAGACTGCCAGTGGCTGACAGGGAGATGCTGGATCAGCCTCTGAAATTATAGAAACTCCAAATTGCCTCTGCTAGTTTGTCTGATCATAAAGCACCAGGAGCAGATGGGATACCGGAGGAAGTCTATAAGGCTTATTTATGGAGCTGATTTGTTGCCTGAATTATTGAAGGTATTTAATACAACATTGGAAAGTGGATATCTTCCACATGCCATGAACAAAGCAATTATTATAGTTTTGTTAAAACCTGACAAAAATCCTAATAATCACAATATCATTACTTACATCGGATGTGAAGATATTGGCAAAAGTGTTAGCCATTAGATTGGCGAAAGTAATATCTAACATAGTGCATATAGATCAATCTGGATTCAGTCCAAATAGATCTACTGCAGTGAATATAAGGCACCTATTTCCTAATTTGCAGTTCCCATTTGAAAACCTGGGTAATAGCGCTATCTTGTCACTTGACGTGGCAAAAGCATTTGATAGTATAGAATTTTATTTTTTATGGCATTGTTTAGAAAAATTTGGTTTTGGATCCCAGTTTATAAGATGGATACAACTTCTTTACGTTGCCTTAGTAGACTACTATTCAACAAGATACTCACTATGAGGGATATACTCAATATATGCCTTTATGGAATAATCTACAATTACCTGAAGTGTTGAGGCTTGAGAACTTTGAGTTATGGAAAAAGGCTGACACTAAGTTTCTGTCAGAAACCATGAATCAGACTGAGACAGAAATATAGTTAAATCACACTTGTTTAATAATAATTAAAAAAGGTAAACAGAGTAAACATAGTCAAAACATATCCAGAGTTCAGGAACCGGAATGGATAGTCAGACAAGCCAAAACGTGAGGGAGCCAGAGATGAGCGTAGTAGAACAGCAAGCAGGATCTGAAGCCAGAAGGAATGTCAACCAAGCAAGTCTTTAACAGGGACACAGGAGAGCGAGCGTCTCTAGAGATTTGCCCAAGGCGAAGGCAGAGATCATCTGGACTGAATGTCTTAAGTAGGCAGGACTGATGAGCAGGATGTTATCAACTGGTGAGTCACTTTGGAGAGATAGGATCTGGCAATTAGCCAACAGCTGAGCGGCCAGCTTTGAGAAGGAAGGGCTGAGCCCAGCCCTGATAGTCACAGGTTTTTATTGTGCACCATTACAGCCTTCTGACTGCTGGCGTCCAAATGACCAATAGCATCATCAGTTGATAAAGAGGAGGTCAGTCACCTGCATAGCATCCTTGTTTGACAGGTTCTTTATCAACTTTATGATGACAAGGTTATGCAACCATTTGACAAACTGCCAGGGAAATACCACGTGCTTAATAAATCATTTTTTCAAGACCTACAGCAACGGCATGCTTTGCAGAGCCAAGCTAGGACCTTCTGATTAAAATATAATCCTTTACCAATTTTAGCTGGCAGTAACAGCAAGAAGCTCTAAACAAGGAATTTATACGGAGTATATATTCTTCTCTACAAAGGATAGTTAAAACTTATCCACAAGAGGGTAGCATAGGATGGAGGCATGGAGATATGGAGACACTCAGGCCGCGTACACACGGGCGGACTGTTCGCTCAACTTTGTCCGCTGAACAGTGTTTCAGCGGACAGTCCGCTCGTGTGTGGGGCTTCAGCGGACAGTTTCAGCGGACAGTCTGACGAACAAAGTTTTTCGGAAATTCCGAAAAACTGTCCGCTGAAACTTGGTTTGAGCGGACAGTCCGCCCGTGTGTAGGCCACTTTCGAAATGAGCGGACTGTTCCCGCTCGGAGGAAAGTCTGCTCATTTCGAGCGCGTCTCCAGGTAGGCGGGGCCCGCGAAGGAGACGTCGCGGGCCCCGCCGCCTGGTATGGACTTAAAGGGGAACCCCAACGCCGAAAAAAATCGGCGTGGGGGTCCCCCCAAAGTCCACAACAGACCCTTGTCCGAGCACGCTACCCGGCCGGCCAGGAAAGGGGGGCGAGCGAGCGTGCCCCCCCTCCCGAGCCGTACCAGGCCGCGTGCCCTCAACATGGGGGGTGCCTTGGGGAAGGGGGGACCGCGCGGCCCCCCCACCCCAAAGCACCTTGTCCCCATGTTGATGAGGACAAGGGCCTCTTCCCGACAACCCTGGCCGTTGGTTGTCGGGGTCTGCGGGCGGGGGGCTTATCGGAATCCGGGAGCCCCCTTTAATAAGGGGGCCCCCGGATACCGGCCCCCCACCCTATGTGAATGAGTATGGGGTACAATGTACCCCTACCCATTCACCTGTAAAATAAAAGTACCCCAAAAAAAACACAACACACGAGATAAAATATTTTATTGCACAGCTCCGGGGGTCTTCCGTCTTCGGGGGTCTTCTCGCCGGACTCCTCCGCTATCTTCTTGTAGCTCTTTTGCTAGCGGAGGAGTCCGGCTTTCTTCCTCCCCGCCGCCGGCCTCTTCTCCCGACTTCGGGGGTCTTGTCCCCCTCTTCGGTTCTTCTGCCGGGCCACCGCGCCTTCTTATAGCTCTTTTACAGGCGGTGGCCCGGTCTTCTGTCGCCGCTGTCGCCTTCCGGTCGCCTTCCGGTCGCCTTCCGGTCGCCTTCCGTTCTTCTTCTTGTTCTTCTTCTTCTTCTTCTCCAGGAGATGTTGACACGTCGCTCTCTCCGGCCGGAATGCCAGAGCCGCGCTGTGCGGCCACTTATATAGTGACAATGGGGCGGTGTCACATGGTATATGTCACATGGGTTGGTCACATGGGTTGATGTCACATGGGGACTATGACATCGTAAGGGGGCGGGGTCACCATGTGACCAACCCATGTGACATATACCATGTGACACCGCCCCATTGTCACTATATAAGTGGCCGCACAGCGCGGCTCTGGCATTCCGGCCGGAGAGAGCGACATGTCAACATCTCCTGGAGAAGAAGAAGAAGAAGAAGAAGAACGGAAGGCGACCGGAAGGCGACCGGAAGGCGACAGCGGCAACAGAAGAACCGAAGAGGGGGACAAGACCCCCGAAGTCGGGAGAAGAGGCCGGCGGCGGGGAGGAAGAAAGCCGGACTCCTCCGCTAGCAAAAGAGCTACAAGAAGATAGCGGAGGAGTCCGGCGAGAAGACCCCCGAAGACGGAAGACCCCCGGAGCTGTGCAATAAAATATTTTATCTCGTGTGTTGTGGTTTTTTTTTGGGTACTTTTATTTTACAGGTGAATGGGTAGGGGTACATTGTACCCCATACTCATTCACATAGGGTGGGGGGCCGGTATCCGGGGGCCCCCTTATTAAAGGGGGCTCCCGGATTCCGATAAGCCCCCCGCCCGCAGACCCCGACAACCAACGGCCAGGGTTGTCGGGAAGAGGCACTTGTCCTCATCAACATGGGGACAAGGTGCTTTGGGGTGGGGGGGCCGCGCGGCCCCCCTTCCCCAAGGCACCCCCCCATGTTGAGGGCACGCGGCCTGGTACGGCTTGGCAGGGGGGGCGCGCTCGCTCGCCCCCCTTTCCTGGCCGGCCGGGTAGCGTGCTCGGACAAGGGTCTGTTGTGGACTTTGGGGGGACCCCACGCCGATTTTTTTCGGCGTTGGGGTTCCCCTTTAAGTACATTCCAGGCGGCGGAGCCCGCGACGTCTCCGTCGCGGGCCCCGCCTACCTGCACACGCGCTCGAAATGAGCGGACTGTTGCCTCGTGTGTGGGCGAGTCCGTTCATTTCAAAAGTTGCGCGGACTTAGTACGACGAACAAAGTTTGCCGTATTTGTCCGCTCAAAAAGTGCCGTGTGTGGGCGTGTTCGTTCATTCAAAAGTTTGAGCGGACTGTTTGACGAACTTAGTTTCGGCAGACAGTCCCCGCGTTTGTACGCGGCCTCAGTGATGAGGAATGTGAAAAAGCTCTGAAGAATTTATTTGAGGTATCCCTAGCCTCCTTACAGTGCTAGACTCAGTTATTTATTTTTCATAGAATACATTATACTCCTTTAAAGTTGCACTCCTGGGGGGAAGCAATTAAACTAAATTGTCCAAGGTGTAAAACTGATACAGGTACATTTATACATATGCTGTGGTGATGTCCTAAACTGCATCGCTACTGGGAGTGTGTATTTGATATTTTGCATACTTTATGCACTACACGTGCTCACTCTGATCCAAAAATAGGGATTGTATCGGAAGATACTCTCCTAGCTGAAATGCATGTGATGTGGCTGAGAACTATGTACATGGCTCCTAAACTTATATTACAAAAATGGATATCAAACTACCCGCCAGCGATAGATCAATGAATTAAAAAGATTAATCTTAATCTAAGACGTGAGGAATGGACATATAAACATAGGAGGAGTCCTAAAAAAAAATTTAAATCTGGCACTGGTGGCTAGTCTCTAAGGCCGCGTACACACGGGCGGACTGTTCGCCCAACTTTGTCCGCTGAACAGTGTTTGGGCGGACAGTCCGCTCGTGTGTGGGCTTTCAGCGGACAGTTTCAGCGGACAGTTTGACGAACAAGGTTTTACGGAATTTCCGAAAAACTGTCCGCTGAAACCTTGTTTCAGCGAACAGTCCGCTCGTGTGTAGGCTTGTTCGTCAAACTAAGTTCCGCGCATGCTCAGAAAGGATTTACACGCCGAAAGTTATAATGCAGTGTATAGGACGTCGTATTTTTCGTCCCGTCGTACGTGCCGTTCACGTCATCGCGCACGGTTTCAGCAAACTGTTCGTCCGTCGTGTGTGGCCATGTCCGTCCATGCTAATTTTGAGCGGACTGTTTGCCGAAACTGTTTGACGGACAAAGTTGGGCGAACAGTCCGCGCGTGTGTACGCGGCCTTACTTGTCTGAGCAGCCAGCTGAGTATATTAAATGATGCTGAGTAAAGTTAATAATGATATAGACTTTTGGAGAAGGATAACTGCATATGTGTATATGTACCATAAGGGTGTAATAATGTGATGGAGGATTCTGAATGTTTTTTCTTTTATCTGAGTGATTTAGTTGGGTGGGGATATTGGATGGAAATGTTTTATATGTTTTTGTATTGGTGTTATATAATGAAAAACTTATTTAGAAACTGTGTTATTTCAGATGGAAGGGGTTGATAAGTGTCTTTATCCTTTTCTAAGTTATAAAGGAGTTCATAATATTCTGCAAAAGTATTTGCTATTTCTTGTGGGTTATAGAATATCTTGCCTGATTTAGGGTGGATCAATTGTTGTATTTTATGTCTATTTTGTCTTTGGCGTAAACTGGAATACTAAAAGTTTCCCTGCTCTATTGTCTTGAGAGTAATGGTTCAGTTTGAGTTTTTTAAGGTATTTATTAGTCTTAAAAAATAGGATTGCTCTCAATTCACTTCTTGCAGTGTTTAATTGTTGTAATGGGTATATTATTAGGGGAGATTTTGTGATTTTTCTCAAGTTTGTTTATTGTATCTAGTAGGTCACTAATTGCTCGTAATTTAATTTTTTTCTCTTTACAAGCTAATTGTATCAAAAGTCCTCTAATATACGCTTTATGTGTGCACCAAAGGTTAGCAGTGGAGGTAGAAGATATATAGTTAATTGTAAAAAAAAAAATCTTTCAATCATTCCTTTAACACAGACAGATGTTTCTACTGCGAAAGAATGAATGTGTTATTTATCCAGAGTGAAGTATTGGCTGGTAAATGGTTAATTTCTATATTGATCAAGATTGGTGTATGATCTGACCAAGAGATATTATAAATTCGTGCATCGGTTACCTTCTGCAGGAGAACTCTGTCTGTGATAAAGAAGTCAATATGAGTGTAATACCCTGTACACACGGTCGGGCATTCCGACCACAAAATCCGTCAGATTTTTTCAGACGGATTTTGTCCTAAACTGGTGTTGCATACACACGGTCAGACAAAGTTGTCAGAAAATCCGACCGTTCAGAACGTGATGACTTTTGTTCGTTATGACGGGACTACGTTGAGGCTAGTAGCCAATAGCTTTGGTCTCGTAATGTGATCTGAGCATGTGTGGCACTTTGATCGGAATTCTCTACAAACGTTTGGAAAATGTCAGATGGGATTTTTTTGTCGGAAAATTTGAGATCTTGCTCTCAAATTTTTTCCTTCTGAATTTCCAACGAAAAAGTCCGATAGAGCCCACACACGATTGGATTTTCTGACAATACAATCCGATTGGACCTTTTCCACCTGAATTTCCGACCGTGTGTACAAGGCATTAGACTTATGTACATTGGAAAAAAAAGTAAAATAATTTTCAGATGAGTGAAGACCAGGGATCTCCAGGGATCGAAAAGGTCCTCCTGTGAAAAAAATTACATAAACCATTTCTTACAGAATGAGTTCCTTTAGAGGTTTCTATATTTGGGTCCATTGGGGCATTAAAATCCCCACAGATAACAAGGTTACCTTTTTGCATTCTTCTTACTTTCTTAATAATTTTCTTGAGAAATTGCGTAGGTTGTTTGTTAGGATTAAATTAGCAATGGTTAATATTGGAGGTTATTTATAAAAGGCAAATCCCCTTTGCACTACAAGTGCAAAGTGCACTTGAAATTGCAAGTGCAGTCACTGTAGATCCAAGGGGGACATGCAAGGAAAGTAAAAAAACAGCATTTTAGCTTGTACATGATTGGTTAATAAAAATCAGCAGAGCTTCCCCTCACTTCAGATCTACCCCTCAGATTTACAGCGACTGCACTTCCAAGTGCACTTTCAGTGGAATTTTAAGTGTACTGTGCACTTGTAGTTTGCACGTATAGTGCAAAGTGGATTTGCCTTTTGTAAATAACCCCAATTGTGCTGTTAATATTGGCAACAATTATTACCAATCTTCCTTGGGGGTCTGTCTTGGAGTCCAGCAGCTAGAAAGTGACTGAGTCTTTTATAATTGTAATAGCCCATCTTTTTTTCTTAGAGTAGTTAGTGAAGAATATACAGTATGTGGAAATTTGTGATGGGAGAATTTAGGAGGGTTGTCACTAGTAAAATGGGACTCCTGAATACATAGAATGTCGCTGGTGAATTTCAGTGAGTAGTTCCAGAGGTTTTTTCTTTTATATGGGCTGTTGTGCCCCTTCACATTAAGCGATAATATATCAACCATTTAAGCCCCGGACCATTTGGCTGGCCAAAGACCAGAGGACTTTTTGCGATCCGGCACTGCGTCGCTTTAAATGACAATTGCACGGTCGTGCAACATGACTCCCAAACAAAATTTTTCCCACAAACAGAGCTTTCTTTTGGTGGTATTTGGTCATCTTTTTGCGCTATAAACAAAAATAGAGTGTCAATTTGGAAAAAAAACGCATTCTTTTTTACTTTTTGCTATAATAAATATCTCCAAATAAATATATAAAAAAACACATTTTTTCCTCAGTTTAGGCCGATACGTATTCTTCTACATATAAAAAAATATGTAAAAAAAAATCGCAATAAGCGTTTATTGATTGGTTTGCGCAAAAGTTATTGTGTCTACAAAATAGGGGTTAGTTTTATGGCATTTTTATTAATTTTATTAATAAATTTTTTTATTAGTAATGGCGGTGATCAGCGATTTTTATCATGACTGCGAAAATTATGTTGGACACATCGGACAATTTTGACACATTTTTGAGACCATTGGCATTAATACAGCGATCAATGCTATAAAATTGCAATGATTACTGTAAAAATGTCACCAGCGGTGAAGGGGTTAACCACCAGGGGGCGGCAGAAGGGTTAAGTGTGTTTCTAACTGTCTGGGGGATGGGCTACCAGTAACACGACACTGATCTCTGCTCCCGATGACAGGGAGCAGATGATCAGTGTCCTGTCACTAGGCAGAACAGGGGGGTGCTGTGTTTACATTGGCATCTTCCCATTCTTCAGCTCAGTGAGACAATCACAGGCACCCAGCGGACGTCGAGTGTGCAGGTCCCCGCGGGCATGATCACGGAGCTCGTGGCAGGCGTGCATGGCGGGAAATTCAAAGTAACATACAGGTACGTTACTTTGCCCAGCCGTGCCATTCTGCTGACGTATTTCTACAGGAGCTAGTCCTTAGGTGGTTAAGTTGCGCCATGTTGGTAAAAAGTTAGGAACAAATAAAACTTTTCGTTTAAGTAACCAATATATCTTTCGTCAATGAGGATTTTGCTATTCCTGCAGCTTACAAAAAAACAAGGAGGGTGAAAACTGATAACAAATAAAATGAGAAGAGTTGTCGTACAACAGCCTGGAGTATTGTACCATTGCTTGGTGATCTTTCCTGATGGATATTTATCCATGACATTAGTTGCATCCTCAGGTAGAAAACCCTAGGATTTAAGGAACTTAAGGCCATCATCGATTGAATATATTGTGTAAGAAGTGTTATTTCTGTCAAGCATTAGTTTAGTAGGAAATCACCATTTATATATGATCTTGTATTTGCGTAAAATCTTGGTGATGGAGTTTAGGTTCCTGCATGCCATTATGGTAGCTTGAGAGAGGTCTGAGAAAAGTACAATAGTCGCATATGGGTCTGGGAGTTGAGAGTTTTGGACGAGCAAATTGCATTAATTATTCTTTTATGTGATAATAGTGAATTCATGCAATCACATCTCAAGGCAGACTCTCTGACAAATGAGAGGACTTTGTGAGCCTGTGAGCTCTATCAATTAATAATTCCTGTTGCAATGTAGATGGCAATAGGTCTAAGGTCATTTGGAGTAAGAATTGCTTTAAATCTGCATTTTTGACATTTTCTGGGATGCCACAGAATTGAATATTATTACATCTAGCCCTGTCTTCTTGGTCCGCGACCTTGAACTTTAGTTGTTTGAGTTCCTCTTCTAGTTCAAAGTGAGCATCCATTAATTTATTTTGCGCCTCAGAAAAGCCTCCCATTTTATTTTCAACACATTCCACTCTCTCTCCTAATGATTATAACTCCATTTTAGATTTCTGAATGAATTCTCATGTTGTATTGCCCCTTTAAGTGACAATAGCATTTCGTTTAAGTCAGTGTCAATAACTGGCTGGCCTGAGGTAGTAAAAGCATGCAGTTTATTCTCATGGGGATGTCCTACAGTCACTTGTTCAGTGTCATTGTAAGTTTCACTTACATGTTCCTCTGCAGAAGAAATTCTTTTTTCTCTGACAGGGCTTTTAAACCCTTCATTTTTAATGTATTGTACTTCGTGTTCCTTCCTCTCATCTCCTGTACAGGTAGCCTGCCTGTCGTTGCGCTTGTGTGATGAGGAGCTTGTTTTTTCTGATTCCCGGCCGGGACGTTTAGTTTAGTCAGTTTGTGCGGCCCCTTCTGGGATTTATGCTTCCCCCAATTCCTCCTCATGTTCCTCAGTTCCCCAGGAGGCTGTGGGTACTTTTGGGTCCAATTTTGGTAGCTTCTAGCTGCTATTAGAAGTCTCTGAACACAGAGCTTAGTAAGGATGCAGCCATCAAGCTCTGCCGCTGGCCACGCCCCCTCTCAATCGTTCCAATTTTTGTCTTGCAGTATTTGTGCAGCGCTTTTGCAAACACAATTTTTGGGGGAAAATACACCTTTTTATGAATAATAATATATATATCCCATTTTTTTGTAAAATGTGAAAGATGATGTTACGCTAAGTAAATAAATGCCTAATATGTCATGCTTTAAAATTGTACACGTTCGTATAGCAACAAACTACGGAACAATCTCCATAAAACGCCTTTACAGGTTACCTGTTTAGAGCTACAGAGGAGGTCAAGCACTAGAATTATTGCTTTTGCTGTAATGTTTTGCAGTGATACCTCACATGTGTGGTGTAAATACCATTTAGATATGCGTGCTGGTCTTCCATATGCATTTACTTCTGCACACAAGCATGGAAGGATGGGTCGATTTAACCACTTTAGCCCCGGAAGATTTGGCTGCTCAATGGCCAGTTTTTGCGATATGGCACTGCGTCGCTTTAACTGACAACTGCACTGTCGTGCAATGCTATACCCAAACAAAATTGACTTCCTTTTTTTCCCACAAATAGAGCTTTCTTTTGGTGGTATTTGATCATCTTTGCGTTTTTTATTTTTTGCACTATAAACAAAAAAAGAGTGTAAATTTTGAAAAAAAACACAATATTTTGTACTTTTTGCTATAATAAAGATCCCCATTTTTTTTAAAAAAAAGGTGAATTTGTTTCCTCAGTTTAGGCCGATATTCTACATATTTTTGGTAATAAAAATCACAATATTGATTGGTTTGCGCAAAAGTTATAGCGTCTAAAAAATAGGGGAAAGATTTATGGCATTTTTATCATTTTTTTTTTTTACTAGTAATGGCGGTGATCATCAATTTTTATCGGGACTGCGACATTATGGCTGACAGATTGGACACTTTTTACAAATTTTTGGGACCACTGATATTTATACAGCGACCAGTGCTATAAAAATGCACTGATTACTGTGTAAATGTCACTGGCAGGGAAGGGGTTAACACTAGGGGGTGATCAAGGGGTTAACTGTGTTCCCTTATGTGTGTTCTAACTGTAGGGGGATGGGACTGACTAGAGGAGATGACAGATATGGTTCCTAGCTAGTAGGAACACACAATGTGTTTCTCCTCTCCTCACAGAACAGGGATTTGTGTTTTTACACTCGTCCCTGTCCTGGCTCTTGTGCCCGCGATTGTGCGTGGCCGGTGGTCATTGCGACCACGGGCCATGCGCATCGGCACCTCTGCAGTTCAACTGGCCTGCTTAAAGGGCCAATGTAAAGGGCCAATGTATCTCTATTCTATATTCAGGGCACTGGACTCATGGATTCAAATGGGGGTGTTTTTTTTAAGCATGTGATTAGAGCCAGAGGCTCTAATAGGCTAAAAAAAAAGGTGGGCTTAGGGCACAGAGCACTGCGCTCAGAGACCACCAAGTTGTGTGGCAATAGCGAATGAATGAATGAAGGTCTCTAACATCAACCAGCTGTGTCATGCCATCATGGAGGAGTGGAAGAGGACTCCAGTGGCAACCTGTGAAGCTCTGGTGAACTCCATGACCAAGAGGGTTGGTGGCCACACAAAATATTGACATTTGGGGCCCAATTTGGACATTTTCACTTAGGGGTGTACTCACTTTTGTTGCCAGCGGTTTAGACATTAATGGCTGTGTGTTGAGTTATTTTGAGTGGACAGCAAATATACACTGCTATACAAGCTGTACACTCACTACTTTACATTGTAGTAAAGTGTCATTTCTTCAGTGTTGTCACATGAAAAGATATAATAAAATATTTACAAAAATGTGAGGGGTGTACTCACTTTTGTTATATACTGTATATATATTGCGGTCTTAAAGTAAATCATCCAAACCCTGCCATTATAAACCGCCTCCTAAAAATGCCACTTTCCTGGAAGTTTTTCTGGCCTACCAGGTTCCATGTTTTACTAAATTACTCACACAAAACAAGCACGCATTACTACTGAGTTCTGAGGTGACATGGAGCTCATGATGAGAATAGGGGGAAGGGGGGGGGGGGGGGCTCACAGAAGATTGAGACAGCAGGAACTGTCAGTTTCCAGAACACTTAAAGTGTGATTATAAAGTATTAATTGTTTTGTTTTTTAAATAACAATCTTGATATACTTACCTGCCCTGTGCAGTGGTTTTGCACAGAGCAGCCCAGATCCTCTTCTTCTCGGGTCCATCTTTTCTGCTCCTGGCCCCTCCTTCCTAGAGTGCCCCCAAAGTCATCAGCTTCCTATGGGTGCACTGGAGTCAAGTCACAGCTCCATGTGTCCATCTAGACACAGAGCCCTGACCCAGCCTCGCTCCCTCTCTCCCATGATTGGCTGACTGACTTTGATTGACAGCCATGGGAGCCAATGGTGCTGCTGCTGTGTCTCAGCCAATCAGAAGGAGTGTCCTGGATGGCTTAGACATTCGTGAATATTGCTGGAGAGAGAAGGGACTCAGGTAAGTAATTAGGGGGGTGATGGGGTGGCTGCTACACACAAAAGGTTTTTTATCTTAATGCATAGAATGCATTAAGATAAAAAACCTTCTTTCTTTACAATTCCTTTAAGATAAATAGTTATTTTCGGGGGGGGGGGGGGGGGGGCTTTTAGCAGGCACACAGCTCATGGGGTAAGAAGCAAAAGCCCAGACAAAAATAACACATATAATAAAAAATGACAATTAATAGCCTAATAATAGATAAAACAACAAAACCAGATTTTGTTGCAATATTCAGCTTCAATGCAGAGAAAGCCCTTGCAGTACTTATAAATTACCTCTGTCTAATGGCCAGCATCATACAACTCACTCCTTCTGAGTCCCAGTAATCCTGGACAAGCCCCAGCCTGTAATCGTACGATGAAGACAGATCACATCAGATCACATCAGATCACAGATCAGCACATGGATTAATTGAGTCCTTGTGCTACTTTTACCTCTCACACTCGAGCCCCAGTTAAGAGGCTGGAACCAGGTCAAAACCAGGTATTACACTGCTTGCTTTTAAAAAAATATATTTTATGATGCATTAATGACTACAGAGCTGCATTAAGATGTAAGATGTAAATACCTAGAATTTGGTGTTAAGCCTACTTGTGTCTTAACTGCCCTTAACCAAGTTAACCTACAAAACTGAAGTAATATTTGAACAGCTGCTGAGCCATTACTTACTTCAGTGCCGGCAGTGAGGTATAACAATCCTGTCTAATTTCTTTGGAATAGTCATATTTCCACCTAGCCCCTTAACTGTCTGTCAGTATAATACAGTATATACCGGTACATAATTTAATGCTTATAGACAGCCACTAGGTGGCGATAAAGATATATAATATTATATATATATATATATATATATATATATATATATATATATATATATATATATATATATATATATATATATATATATATATATATTTATATAGTGTGAGCAATTGTTTTTTTTACAAAAGATTGTACATAGTTTATGGTTCATATACTAATGCACTTTTATGTCTTATGTATTTAGGGCTGTTTATTTAACAGTCCATTCGTTTTACAGCTTTTTGGGTTTACCTGACAAAGACCATTTAAAATGAAATATCTAGTTAGGCATTTGACCTATACCAGCTTATCAATGTTCTTTTCAAGCTAACATTCAAATGTGTGTCTCTGCTCTAGGCTGACAGGGTGCTTCTCAAAGCCTCATCGGGATCTCTCTCCCTTCCCAACAATATCTGTAATTAAAGAAAATGAACTGCACCACCTCTATGTACTTATTCAACAATCTTTATTTGCTTCAGATCTACAACATTGAGCCAGACATTGGCTTCCCTCCTCAGTCATACAGCTACTCCCCAGTTACAGTAAAAAGTACTAAAAGTGTTACTAAACCCACAACAGTAAATTCAGTCTGTATATGCAGTAAAGCATGCTTGTTATACTGACTGAAAACAAAGGGGTTAATCCTTCATATTGTGTAAAAAGGCTGTTTGATCCTGCATTCTGTGAATCCATCTGCTGGTAGTACAGAGTCCTAGGACGCACTCTACACTTGCTCAGTTTGGTGTGAATTGCTAAAGAATTTTTTTTGTTTGTTTTTTGGGAGGGTGCATGTGATCAGCACAGGGCCAATCAGCACTGTCCAGACAGAGGGTCAGGGGCCATGCAACCTCATAGGACAATAAGAGAAGAATGGAGACACAAAGGAGAGCAGCGCCAAGTACAGCAATGTAAAAACATTTATTTCAATGTAGACAATTGAGAACTCACAAGATCATAGCTTTGTCAGCACATTGAAATATTAAGGAGGTTCATCCACTGCTATAGAAAGGCGGTCAGCTCACAGGTGGAGAGGCAGCTTGTGGTCCATCTGACGCTGGTGGCTCCCAGCACTACCAGACTCTCAGAACGGCTCTGGGGCGACGAAACACATCACTTCCGGTTGGAGAAGGAGTCAGAAGAAGCTGGAAGCGCTGGGAGCCATCAGCTGCCTCTCAGCCTGTGAGCCAACCTCCTTCCTATATGAGTGGATGAACCTCCTTTATATTCCAAAGCACTGACAAAATTATGATCTTGTGAATTCCCATGATATGATCTTTATGAATGAGTTTAAGGAAGTGTTCAATGCTGCTAGGCCTAACCTATAGTGAGGCATAAAGGCTTATAGGTCAAAAATTGAGGTGTATTTTAATATGAATAACTTGCTGGAGAGATGGAGGAAAATACAACATATTACTAATTATTGAAAGAAAAGTCAGATAGAAGTAACCCTCAGGGTTATACTAGTTGAGGAACTAAACAAGAACTTTGCACGCAAAATTATGTTATCTCAGAGTAAAGTAGGGCCTTTGTTGGATTCTGGCAGTTTTAAACTCACCATAAAGGAACATAAGGTGAGGTAGGCATTTAGAACTGTTAATGCAAGGAAATTAAACAGCTCAGACAGAGTTCTGAGGAATGTTGTTAAAGTATTGGACAGTGGTTTTTGTTAAGATCTTTAATTTGTCAGTATTATCTCCAACCAAACAATAATTAAAAGTGTGCTATCCTTTTGCACTGCTAGGTATAAGTTAATAAATCACAAAAGAGATACAATAAAAGTGCATTAAACATATGATGAACTCACCCTAACTAGACATATCTGTGCAAAAAAAGTCCATATAAAATGTGCAAAAAAATATTTATTATAAAAAAAAAATATGCAAAAAAGGTGCTCAAGTTTTTTTAAGCATCAATGGTTCCTCTTTCTTTGCCGTGAAGGAATGATAATAACATGCACCACCAAAGAAAAAGTGCTCCCAAAAGGAATCACCACAAATGATTAAATGAGCGCCTTACCAGCTGCTCTGATCCCACAAGGAGACCTTTAGACACTTTGCTGCATAGCAGCCATATACACCACTATCTTGCATACAAAGGTTCCATGATCTCCAAAGCCAAGATAGATTCCATGGAGGCAATTAAAGTACAAAGGAAAATCCATATAGTGTAGTATTTCACCAAGATTTTAATAAAATTATAAAATCACACTTACGATTCTGAAGGAATTACACAGCATGTGTTACAAACAACCAGCAGGTCCAAGCAGTCGAGCCGACTTGCGTAATAGTATCATGTGTGAGGCCCTTCCCAACGCAGTTCTCTGTAACCAGAGTCGTCTGGGGATATGAGGTTGTCCTTATCATCATCTGTTGTTTCACCTTGTGTAAAATCTGCTGTTATTGTTCCCATCCCCAAAAAGTCAGCTTTAAATTGGAGTTCAACCCAAAATTGTAACTTCCATTTATCCAGTTCCTCCCCCTTTCTGGTGTCACATTTGGCACCTTTCAGCGGGGGAGCAGATACCTGTCTAATACAGGTAATTGCTCCTACTTGTGGCAATAGATCGCCGCAGAATTTGCAGCAATCTACGCCATATCCAGCCCCTCCTCCACCCCCCCCCACTGTCTTCTGGTAGACATGCAGGTCCCAGAAGACAGCAGGGACCAGTCAGGACGTGCAGCATGACTCGCACAGAGCAACTCACGCATGCACAGTAGGGAACCAGGCTGTGAAGCCACAAGGCTTCACTTCCTGATTCTCTAACTGAAGAAGCTGGCGCCTCCACCTGGGAGCCGAGGGACAGGTCGGCTTCAGGTGAGGAAATTGTGGGCGCCCTGGACAGGTAAGTGTCCATATTTTAAAAGTCAGTAGCTGCAGTATTTGTAGCTGCTGATTTTTATTTAATTTTTTTCTGCAGAACTCCACTTTAAGTAGCCTGGATGATTATAAGCCAATAGAGCTTACGTCAGTAATTATGAAGTGCCCAGCATGATTGGTCCTGAGGTACAGTATGTGAAGGTAATAATAAACACACACTGTTTCATTTACATTGTCCCTTCTATTTCTGTATATGGATGATAGCCCTGTAATTATTTTAGGTTAAAAAAATCGAAGTACTTCTTTCCTAATTGATATGCAGCTGTCACATGACCCAGATCTTTCCCAGCCTGTCTGAAGGAACTTCTAGTCCCCTGCTGCTGGTCACATGTTCAAAATAAAAAAAACAGCCTTTAGAATACAAAGTAAAAGTAAATAAATAATATAAATAAACTGTTTTAAATTTGCGTACAATTATAGTATATTTGAAATCAAATCTTTATTAATTTGTAGAAATAACATGGTGTGGGCAGATTTCTGCCATGCACAGACTGTGTCACACCCTTCCAGCTTGTGTCTAAGAATAACAAGGGGGTGAAGCCACCATTAATCTACATGTAAAATCCTGCCTCCATTTTGTTTAGCTGGTTAGTCGGCATTGAGGAGGAGGGAGGGAGTGGGCTGTCCTTTACCAAAGTGTATACACCCCACATTTGTGACTCTATAGTCACATGGGCTGATCAGATGTTATAGGGAGGAAATGCTCAGCATAGAAACTCACTAAAAACTGAGCATGTGCAGATTTGCCACCATAGTTGCAAAATCCCTAGCTGAATTGAGGACATGAACAGAAAGTTGACATTAAAGAGCAACAGAGCAACAGGATCAACCAGTTTTTTTGCAGAATACAGAAAGTGAATCACATAGTGACTGAGTGAGTATGAACAGCATGTAATACACCATTTATTGATAGTTTTTTTATGATGTGGGTTTAGTGACACTTTATGGAATGTTTACCAAGCAGTCTAGACCCCTAAAACTTTTTTTTTACATGTCCTTGTTGCTAATCTCCTACCTTTACCGGCTATGCCATTCATTTTCTTCTGAGCTCTGTCGTTCCTCTGCAATAGCCTGCTGATCTTGCTGAAAAACTGTTACTGCCCAGTGATATACTGTTTGTAAGACCACTGGCTTCTATTCCTCCAGTATCCTCAGCCAGCGGTCTTGTCACTTGCCAGTTGTAGCTTTCCAAAGCAAGCAGGGATTTCTATCTCCTCCCTGCTTGCTCTAGTGGGTGAAGGGGTCTCACAGCCTCAGGTCTGTGCCGCCCATGGAAGTGGTATCCTCCTTCTCCTCCCTTCTTCTTCTCTGCTCCATGCCAGCACCTCCCCCACTCTGCCTCTAAAGCCCCCCCCCCCCCCCTCACCCCGCTTGCCTGTCATCTTAGTGCAGAGCAGGGATCATTACCAGAAATCATCCGGATAACAGAGAGGAGATCTCGGGCTGTGACAGATCTTGTATGTGAGATGCCGATTGTCATAACCTCCTGCCTCCCAGCTTTGGAACAGTGGGCTGTCTATATTTTACTGCGATCAGTGTTTTCACATACAAGACCTATCACAGCCCAACATCTCCGCTCTGGCATTCGGGTGATTTTTGGTAATGATCCCTGCTCTGCACATATGGTCACTGATAAGCTGCACTGGTGGGCACTGATGAGACCGCACTGATGGTCACTGATAAGCTGCACTAGTGGGCACTGATGAGACCGCACTGATGGTCACTGATAAGCTGCACTGGTGGGCACTGATGAGACCACACTGATGGACACTGATAAGCTGCACTGGTGGGCACTGATGAGACTGCACTGGTGGACAATGATGAGCTGCACTGGTGGGCACTGATGAGATCACAGTGGTGGACACTGATATGCTGCACTGGTGGGCACTGATGAGACCACACTGGTGGACACTGATAAGCTGCACTGGTGGGCACTGATGAAACTGCACTGGTGAATACTGATTGTTATGTTATTTTTAAATAGGAGGGGTGTACTCACTTTTGTTGCCAGCGGTTATGACATTAATGAGTGTGTGTTGAGTTATTTTGAGGGGACAGCAAATTTACACTGTTATACAAGCTGTACACTCACTACTTTACATTGTAGTAAAGTGTAATTTCTTCAGTGTTGTCACATGAAAAGATTTAATAAAATATTTACAAAAATGTGAGGGGGAAAAATTGTGAGATACTGTGTGTGTGTGTGTGTGTGTGTGTGTGTGTATATATATATTATGTAGGGGGACTCTTTTTATTTTATTAGCATTAACCACGCTGTCTGTCCGTGTACTGAGCAGTGATAATTTATCACTGCTTAATAAACTGACATCTCGGTGTTTCAGTGAATTTCTTGAACTGTAATCTCGGAAAGTCTCACGAGATTCCAGTAACAGGGGACGTTCTCCACTGTTTGAAGCATTTGTAGATCGCTTCAGTCCTCCAGAGGCCTTTGGTCAAATGGCTTAGAAGGTCCAACAGTGGGGGCTTTCTTATGTGCCAGTCCCCTATCTATAAAATTCAGTATTCCCAGCATGCATTATTCATTGTGTATGTACTGTAGTTAGAGCTAATAGTGTAAAATTAACCACCTCGCGCCCGCCCTATAGCCGAATGATGGCCGTAGAGCAGGCGCTTTCGTCCGGGTGGCCGTCCCTGGACGTCCTAATGTTTACTTCCGCAATGCGTGCCGCCGCGGGCGCGCATCGGGGAAGTTCTGTGTTTGCCGTGTCCCCCGGGGACAGGCAAACACAGATCGCTGTAAACGGCCAATCACAGCGGCCGTTTACAGCACGATCGGCGTGTCCAATGGGAGATGATCTCATATGTAAACATATGAGATCATCTCTCAGCGCCGCTCTCCCTCCTCACACAGACAGAGTGTGAGAGGGGAGAAATGAACGGCTGCAGCGGCCATCAGTGTAAAAAAAAAAAAAAAAGTAAAAAAAAAGTTTAAAAAAAAAGTGTAAAAAAAAGTGCTATCCTCCCCCAGTGCCATCCTCACCCAGTGCAATCCTGCCCCAGTATTATCCTGCCCCAGTGCCATCCTGCCCCAGTGCCATCCGCCTAGTGCCATTCTGCCCCAGTGCCATCCACCCCAGTGCCATCCACCCCGGTGCTACCTGCCCCCAGTGCCACCTGCACCCAGTGCCACCTGTTAGTGCTATCTGTCCCCAGTGCCACCTGTTGTCAGTGCCATTTGTCCCCAGTGCCATCTGTCATCAGTGCCACGTATAAGTGCCTTCTGTCATCAGTGCCACGTGTCATCAGTGCCACATAGTGCCATCTGTCATCAGTGCCACGTATTAGTGCCATCCGTCATCAGTGCCATGTATCAGTGCCATTTGTCATCAGTGCCACCTGTCAGTGTCACGTGCCATCTGTTGTCAGTGTCACGTGTCATCAATGCCACTTATCAGTGCCATCTGTCATCAGTGTCATGCGTCATTGGTGCCACGTATTAGTGCCATCTGTCATCGGTGGCACGTATTAGTACCACGTATTAGTGCCACGTGTCATCAGTGCCACGTATTAGTGCCACGTGTCATCAGTGCCACGTATTAGTGCCACGTGTCATCAGTGCCACGTATTAGTGCCACGTGTCATCAGTGCCACATATTAGTGCCATCTGTCATCAGTGCCACGTATAAGTGTCATCATTGTCACGTATCAGTGCCATCTGTCATCAGTGTCACGTGTCATTGTCCTGGTATTTCAAAAGTGTAATAAGTAGTCAACAAGTTAGATGTGTAATTTATGTTCCTAGAACACATGATGGCGCTCCCTGCATGTTGGGCCTCTCTATGTGGCCAGGCTGTGAAAAAGTCCCACACATGTGGTATTGTAATACTCAGGAGGAGTAGCAGAATTTTTTTGGGGGTGTCATTTGTGGTATACACATGCCATGTAAGAGAAATAACCTATTACAATGACAATTTTGAGGAGAAAAAAAAATGAAAAATCTTAATTTTGCAAAGAATTGTGGGAAAAAAATGACAACATCAAAAAGCTCACTATACCTCTTACTAAATACCTTGGAATGTCTACTTTCCAAAAAGGGGTAATTTGGGGGGTATTTGTACTTTCCTGACTTGTTCGGGTCACAAGAAGTGAGATAGGCCACCAGTACATCAGATGTGATCAATTTTGTGCGATTCGCACCACAGCTTGTAGACTCTCTAACTTTCACAAAGACCAAATAATATCCACTAATTTGGGTTATTTTTACCAAAGATATGTAGCAGTATAAATTGTGGCCAAAATTTATGAAGAAAAATTAATAATTTGCATAATTTTGTCACAGAAACAAAGAAATATGCGTTTTTTTTCAAAATTTTCGGTCTTTTTTCATTTATAGCGCAAAAAATAAAAACCCCAGAGGTGATCAAATACCACCAAAAGAAAGCTCTATTTGTGGGAAAAAAAAGGACAAAAAATTCATTTGAGTACAGTGTTGCATGACTGAGTAATTGTCATTCAAAGTGTGAGAGCACCGAAAGCTGAAAATTGGTCTGGGCAGGAAGGGTGTTTAAGTGCCCAGTAAGCAAGTGGTTAAGGAGAGATAGTTGTACTATACAGTGTTTTATAATGTTTTGCACTGTGTACTACAATGCTTTTAAACAGTGTGATATTGTGATAATTGTTTTAGTTTCTAAAGGATTGAGTTTATCTTTAGCTGGAGTTTAGTGTACATTATTTGTAGTGGAGGTATAATTTATTTGAATTTTCTTTTGCTAATGCCTTTTTTTTTTTCAGGGTCAGCAGCAAGAGCTTGTGATTGACACAGCTGCCGTCTGTTTGCAGCATATCACCCCATACCTGTGCTGGGTATGGGGTGATAAAGTTTTGTACACCAAATCTACACATCTTTAGTGCACCAATGCACCACATCCTTATTCCTCCTGTTACCATAGCTGACAATAGATTTAGGCAATCCCATGTATTCAAAATGTCAAGCAGGCCTAAGGAGAAAGGCAGAGGTTCTGCATGCAGAGGTAATAGGGCCAGGTAGGTCCTGCAGTACAAACCAGTGGCCACAATCAAGTTGCAGGGCATGTCTGCCATTCCTTTCAGAGAGTGGCCATGCTGTATACCCAAAGATGAGAGGGTCGTTGAGCAGCTTACAAGGCTTTTGTTTTCCTCCCTCCTCCTCTGAGGCACAGAGCAGCCAGTTTACAGCAATAGCTTCTAATGAGCTTTCTTCTTTTTCCTCCTTGTTCTTCTAATCCTGCCATAGCTACAAACTGGCAAGGAAGAGTCAGTGGAATTATTTCAGCATACCATTGATTACTTGCTGAAGGAGGATGAGCAAGAAATGTTGAGGTAGAGAGCACCAGAGACATACAAGAAAGGGACAGGAAGTGAGCAGCAATTGCACCTTACTGCCAAGAGGACTCCTAAGACAATGAGGGTGGGGATGATGAAATGGTAGATCATAGATGGGTGCGAAGTGTGAAAAAAAGGAAAGTGATGGAGCGGTAAAACGGAAGCAAGGAAGCAAGGGAGGATTTTGTTCAGAGGCAGGGACATTGTGCAGAGGCCTGGAGGGAGCAGCAGTCCTATTCCAACTAATAGGAGCATATGCCTGCAGTGTATAAGCAGAGGTAAAACAATCAGTCATTTAGGTACCACATGCATGAGAAGACACATGAATCTTCACCACAAAGCTTCATGGGAGCCCCACCTTAATGATAGCAGTCAACAGCAAAATGCCTGCTCTTCTCCTCCTCATTTTTCACTTTTCATCTCTGCCCCCTTCCTCCACAACATTCTGAATCTGCTTTCACTGCAACAGCCTCAAATAATAGGGATGGAAATCTCACAAGGGATTTTGGACGCTTACCTCATCTGTGTCACATCATGGGGGGAATCATCATAAATAACTTGGTACCTTGATTGCTCATGCAGATACTGCTGGCCAGTAGTTCTTCTGATCCAGCAATTAGCTTCCCTACTATGTTCTTATTTTACCTGTAGCCCTGATGAAGGGGGATTTTTTTTTATGACTCACAAAATGTGTTGGCTGTTTTTAGTACAAACTAATACATGAATTTGGACTAATTTATCCTTTGGTTTGGCACTCCTTCCATTTGTGCATGTTTTTTTCTGGTACTCAAGCTGGTGGAGTCAGTCCCCTGCTATGAGTATAAGGACTATACTCCACCACAAGAGTAAGTACCCAAACACCATTTGTTGGCCAGTAGGCCATCCTTGCCCTTTAACAGCATGTGAAAGGTAACGTATCCATGTTTCTGGATCATGCTGTCAGTGGCAGAGTCCACATTAGCATAGATATGGGGTCCAGTGAGCATGAGAAGAAATAGGAAGGATGAAGGAGCCCATGAATGCTTCCCCATCGATTGAGCATTTGTAGAGGGGACAATACAATCACCCTGCCTCCTTAAAGCCCCCTTCTCATTAATGGCCTCCTCATCTGACTCCTTAAAACCACCAGCTCCCCCCAAAAGTACCTTAGAACCTATGCAATGGGGGTTACAATGGGGCCAGAGATAAAGGCAAATCTTCAGGGGCATGCTGAGAGGTGATTGACGCCATGCCAACTTGTTACAAAACAGATCCTGGGAGTGTAAAATGCCTGCGGCGCCTGTATAAAATTCCCATTGTTTGTTGCAGGGCAAATCATACTCTGTCTCCAAATTTATGGCCTATTTACAACCATTTGTACCTCCTGCCCCACCCTATTAGATTGTAAGCTCTTCTGAGCAGGGCCCTCTTAATTCTCTTGTATTTATTGTATTGTAACTGTATTGTCTCCCTTTTATATTGTAAAGTGCTGCGTAAATGATTGGCGCTATATAAATCCTGTATTATAATAATAATATTCCAGGGCTCCAACACTCAAAAATATTTGTGGCCATTGTCTCTAAAAATATACACGCTATGTTCTTCGTCTTATATTTCAGCCTAACCAAACTGCTTACATACTGTCCAGTGACTGTACAATATCTATGGCTATTGCCTCTAAAATAATACACTTGTATTTTTATTTTAAGATAAACACTGCCTTGTCACTCCCTTTTACATGGTGGCCTAGCCAAGCTGCTTTTATGTTACTTCAGGATAAATACTACCTTGTCCCTCCCTCTTACATTGCCGCATAGAGTGTCTGCACACTGTCCAGTGACTGTAATAAGGGTCATTAGGGTCATTAGGGAATGACGGATGGAGAATGTGGGGAAGGTCTGTCTGAGTAATAATGCCTATTGTCAGATGGAATTTTTTATGCCAAGAATGGAGAAATGGGAGCTATTAAATAGGAGGATTGTATACATTCAATTTGTATGTAATGTATTATGGTGGAGTGACAGCATCAGTCCACAATTTGGGTTAGGCGCAACACCCTGAAGTATAAGGGCACATCTGGGAGGCCTATCCCTCTGACGTGTTTGGGGAGGGTGAGCAGAGGATAAAATATGCAGGCTGATGTGTCCTCAGATAAATTCAGGCAAGAGTGAGCGAATGTTGCCAAAGAAGGTTTGAGAAATAAAGATGAGTACTGTTTGGATCCGGTAAATGATTTAGGATTGGCCCATAAGATATGTCTGCAAAAAAAGAATAAAGACTTACCCCATCAGCTGCCTGCCTGATAAGACTCTCCCTTTAAGCCCTTGTACACACGGTCGAAGATTCCGACAACCAAGATTTTGTCCGAAACTGTTGCACACACATGGTCGGACAAAGTTGTCGGAAAATCCGACGTGATAACATTATTTCGTTACGACGGGACTATGTTCACGCTAGTAGCCAATAGCTTTGGTGTAGGAATTTGATCTGAGCATGGGTGGCACTTTGTCCGATTGGAATTCTCTACACATGATTGGAGTATGTCCGATCGGAGCATTTTGTCGGAAAATTTTACCAACAAGTTGGAAAACTTGGTCCGTCGGATACTCCGACGGAAACAGTCCGATGGAGACCACACACAGTCGGAATATCCGACAACACAGTCCGATCGGACACATTCCGTCAGAATCTCTGACCGTGTGTACAAGGGCTAAGGCCGCGTACACACGCGCGGACTGTTCGCCCAACTTTGTCCGTCAAACAGTTTCGGCAAACAGTCCGCTCAAAATTAGCATGGACGGACATGGTCACACACGACGTACGAACAGTTTGCTGAAACCGTGCGCGATGACGTGAACGGCACGTACGACGGGACGAAAAATACGACGTCCTATACACTGCATTATAACTTTCGGCGTGTTAAGCCTTTCTGAGCATGCGCGGAACTTAGTTTGTCGAACAAGCCTACACACGGGCGGACTGTTCGCTCAAACAAAGTTTCAGCGGACAGTTTTTCGGAATTTCCGAAAAACCTTGTTCGTCAAACTGTCCGCTGAAACACGAGCGGACTGTCCGCTGAAACACTGTTCAGCGGACAAAGTTGGACGAACAGTCCGCCCGTGTGTACGCGGCCTAAGAGAAATCATTGTCTAAATTCTGCTTAGAAACCGACACTTCCAGGAGTGCTGATCTCCTGAGCCCTCAGCTGCTCTCAGTGATTGCTCCCACCATCCTTCTTGACACATAGAAACACATATTTTAGGAGATTTAATATTTTTTTTAATGTTATGACAGACTTACTTTAAGGGACATAGCATTTGACCTCGCTTTTAAGTATGTATTTTTTATGTATACGCTCACATTTCAGAAAACGATATATGTATTTCTATTGATTTATTGAATGGTTTTGTTTATCTGTAACTGTTATGAATTATTTGCGAACTGTTTATATGAATATAAAAGCTCAAAAGTAAACAAACCATTCAAGGTCATTCAAGGTAACATTTCTCACTGATTCCTGATCTATTGTATAGATGATCACACTGTACATACTCTATCAGCATCTTTTCAATTTATAATATTCCAAAGAATTTAATATTTTTATAAGACATCAGTGCAGAAGGTCAAACAGGGCATTCACAAGGAAAATCTAATTTTTACAGTAGGTTTACATGTATTTTTGTCATTCTATTGGGTACTTTCAGGAATAGGGGGGTGGAAGGTTAGTGTTTTGCGCTTTTACTGAGGATCAGATGATGCCTGTCTCATAACAGTAATCAGTTTTTAGTTTGTCAGCATACACACAGTCCTGTTCATTCTGAATTTTTTCTCTGCTTTGTTGATGCTTCTGTTACATTATGGTCTATTTGTTTTTTAGAATTTAAAGACATTTGATTTATAAAAACGAAGGTATAAGAACAGATGGTTCCAGCAGCAGGAGATAAAACAAGAGTTCCATTCTTGCTATTGTGTAGCCATGCTGGGCTGCATATCTTTCGCATGCATAGCCTCGTAGTGGAGGGGCACCCATATACTTTAACCCATTTGCGCCCAGCATAGGCTGGCCCTATAGGCTCCCAGAGGGGCTATATACATGTGATCCTTTCCTGGGTGCCATGAAAGAGGCATCCCACCCAAAGGCCCCCAGCCTTGCCTGGCTTTACCAGCAGTAGCATGTGCTATACCTTCCTCAGGCCTTATACTGTACCAAAAGACTCCAGGATCAGTCTTTCCAGAATAAGCTTTTTTTCCAAAGGACCATCCTATTAACAGCATAGTTGAGGAGAAGTCCATACTTTTAGGTATTTTTATAGAATACTACATCCAAAGGGATGTGAGTAGTCTCATAAGTCCTGCACCTCTCCTTCCTTGCTTCCCCCTTTCCCTAGGGCAAACTCCTAGAAGATATATTCTCAAAGATTATATCTTAGCTGCATTGGTCCTACACTGCTTCACATGACCAACTAATGACATGCGGACTCCTGCCAGACTATTTATACAGAGTCCTTTACACAAGATACTCCTCACTGGTGGGGCAAGGCTGGCACTTCCAGATTCCGATAAGCCCCCCACCCACAGACCCCCACGTCCACCGGGCACGGGTTGTGGGGAAGAGGCCCTTGTCCCCATCAACATGGGGACAAGGTGCTTTGGGGGGACCCAAAACACCCTCCGTATGTTGAGGGCATGTGGCCCATTATGGTTCAGGGGGGCGCTCTCTCGTCCCCCCCTTTTCCTGAGGCCTGCCAGGTTGCGTGCTCGGATAAGGGTCTGGTATTAATTTTGGAGGGGACCCCCACAACATTTTTTTTTTTTATTTTGGAGTGAGGTTCCCTTTAAAATCCATACCAGACCTGAAGGGCCTGGTATGGATTTTGGGAGGGACCCACACGCCATTTTTTTTCAATTTTGGCACAGGGTTCCCCTAATATCCATTCCAGCCCTGATGGGCCTAGTATGGATTTTTTTGGGGGGACCCACACAATTTTTAAAAAAATGTTGGCGCAGGTTTCCCCTTAATATCCATACCCGACCCAAAGGGCCTGGTAATGGACTGGGGGGAGGGGAGGACCCATGCCATTTGTTCAATGATTTTTATGTATATTGCCGGGATCCGGCAATACATTACAGCCTCAAGCAGTTTTAAATGACACTTTTTCCTTTACAAATGTCATTTTGCTGCTATCATTCATTAAACTATAGTGTGGAGCGTGGACTCAGCCCCCTGAGCCATGATTGGCCAAAGGCACCCTGCCTTTGGCCAATCATGGCTCTCACAGCAGAGCACGCTGTGATTGGCCAAAGCATGCAGGTCAGGTGCATGCTTTGACCAATCAGAAGCCGTCAATGCACTGCGATCTCGAACTGCATGGACGGTCTCGCCGTTCATTATGGGGCCTTCCGCGGGTTCTCAAATATCCCACAAATGTCCCATAATGTTCGGCATTTGGCAAACAGATTAACACCTAGTGTTACTTACGTTCGATTCCAACATCGGGCTAATCCCTAGTGGTAGGTTATGGTGGTAACAATAAACATACAGCTAAATTTAAAAAAATATATATATATTTTGTACTATTTTGGGACAGTTTTCCTTTGATAATAAAAAAAATAGAATAGAGAAATCCACAACTATTTACTACCAAATGAAAGCCTAAGTTGTCCTTAAAAAAACATGGTATAATCTACCTGGAGGCACAAAGTAGTTGATGACATGCATGGTTTTATTAACATATATAAAATTGCGAAAATTGTGCTTAGGCATTTAAATTTGTTTTACCCTTAGATGTCACTGAATTAAATAAGCCTGACTATGTACTATATACACTATTAATTTCACAGCTGCTCAGTCATCTCAGATCAGATATAATACAAAATATTGTAGTGCTAAAAGTCCATGAGAATAATAAAATGTTTGCAATTCTTATGTTATGCCAACATAATATTTCTCCTCCTAGGTAATAACAGCTAGTTATATTTTTTATTTATTTATTTATTTATTTGTTTATTTATTTCATTATAGTAAGAGTATTTTCAAATCTTGTGGGCTAGGCCTCTCAATAGCTGTATCAGGGTGTATGTCCTGCTACCTTGCAGGTGGTATGAATTAGTATGTGTCTTCTTGATGCCTAGAAATAGGGATGAGCTTTGTGTTCGAGTCAAACATACGTTCCACTCGAACATCGGCTGTTCGAGTCAAACATACGTTTCGACACGAACATCGGCTGCTCGCCGAATACCAAACGTTATGGGCTGTTCGCGCCAAATTCGTGTGGCGCTCATGGCCCACAATGCACTGTGCCATCGCAGTGCATTGCTGGCTCATGCTTGGCCAATCACAGCGCCGGCAGCGAGGAGAGCCATGATTGGCCACAGGCAGGATGCCTGTAGCCAATCATAGCTCAGGCTGTGTAGTACACGCCCCACACTATATAAGGCCGCCAGCGCGACGGCCTTGTGTAGTGTGTTGGCGTCTGTAGGAGTTAGTGGGTGTTCTCTGTGTACCTTCAACACAGTATACACCGTTCATTATCGGCCAATTTTGCGTTCTTGCTCTTCTGTAATTGAACTGTTAGCAATCTGCAGGAGTTTGTGCCTGTTGTCTGCATGCTTTGACCGCAGTATACACCGTTATATTCACCTACATAGCTAGCTATATTGCTCTTTTGTAATAGAGCTTGCAGTCAGTTGTAGGAGATTGTGCCTGTTGTCTGCGTGCCCTGACCGCAGTATACACCGTTATATCCACCTACATAGCTAGCTATATTGCTCTTTTGTAATAGAGCTTGCAGTCAGTTGTAGGAGATTGTGCGTGCTGGCTGCGTGCTCTGATCTCTGAGGACTTCCAGAGTGGTGGAGGAGGAGAGGGAGCTGATGGCGTCGGTCAGCCCAGGCCAGGAGCCTGTTCCTCGGCCTGAGGAAAAGCGTGGAGCCCTGAAGCTCCTGGAGTTCGTTGAGGAGGAGAGGCTGTACTTGGAAAACCAGCTTGACTTGGTTGACTGGTCTCTGAGACAGCCAGGAGAAGACGTGGAGAAATCTGCGGAGAGGAAAAGAAAAGCCAAGGGCTTAATGGTAAAGGCTTCTCGCTGTTACTGCGAAAGAATGAAAGTTTTGGCCGAGCTGAGGAATAGACGCGACAGATCAGGTATCAAGAAGAGAACAGAATTCAAACCTGTCATAGATGGACTGAAAAAGCAGTGTAATATGCTTGGTGAGCTTTTATCAAAACTAATTGAAAGTGCCACAAGCGAAAAGGACTTTCTGTTGAATATAGGAAAAGTTATGAGAGTGGCGTGCGATGAAGGCTCTCAAGCGGTAAGACGCCGCAACCAGCGTCTATCAAAGGCGGCGGAGCCCATGAGAGAGGCGGAGGAACCCACAAGTGAGAGTGCACAGACAGTGCAAGGAACCATGGCTGGTCTCATTGACAAAGGAAAGAAAGAGAGGGATTTTCTGCAGGGTATTGTGGAAACCCTTCGAGTGGCTAACGAGGAAGGCTCCCAAGCTGTAAGGAGGCGAAATCTCTCTCAAACAGCGGAGAATAAAGCCAAGATGGCGGACCCAACCACAGAGAAGGGAACGCAGGAGACCGTGTCAGCGTCAGCGGTCAACCCAGCAAGTGAGCATAAGACAGTGGAGAAGAAGGTGGATGTGGCGATGGAAGTAGAGACTTCAGAGATGGACGGTGAGGTGGGGAATTCTAAAGGGGATGTTGTGGAGGGTGCCCCTGTTACATCTAAGTCCTTACCCACATGTGGGGGGGATGGTGCGAGTAAAGGGGGTTCACCTAAGGATACGGCACATGACCCGGTACAGAAAACCCCATCCGTGAAAAACCCCAAGGCTCAAGAAGTAAAGAAAACAAAGAAGAAAACGGACTTACCTGTGCAGGACTTCCCGGTGAACCTTGGCAGAGACTGTGTGCAAGATGAGCCGTCAGCAGTGTCGGCCATCGTTGCTGTAAAGCAGCCCCAGGGTGAGGGGAAAGTTAGGGTTGAACAACCCAAAGTGGACAGTGTAATGGCGTCCAAGTCTCCAGCAATGGAGGGAGGTGGGAGTGGCACGCTGTCTTCCCGGAAGGCAGAGGGAGTTACAAGTCGAGCCCAACCCAATCAGAAAGCGGCCGCCGGGAATGGCGCGAAAAAAGGGGGAGGAGTAGCGGGTGACGCGGCTGCGCGTCACTTCCGGATCGCGGCTCCCGCGACTTCCGGGAATGGCGCAGTGTGTGAGGACGGAGTTCCGGCGGAAGCGGCAGTACGTCACTTCCGGTCCGCGACCTCCGAGGTTTCCAGTCCTCAGGTTCCTACCGCTGAGGGTAATGATTCGGTTTCAATGACGGATGAATCCTTGTGCCCAGGGCAGAAGATGGAGTGGGGTGACTGCCCCATGAGTCCGTTAGGTGAGGATGACCCCGCTCTTGCATTTATTAAGGGATTAGAGGGTTCACAGTTGGATGGGTCCATGAGTGCTCTCATGGATATGGGTGAAGGCTGGTCTGAGGACTGGGATGCGCTCCTGGCTCAGAGTGCATCTGCCAGGGGACCCCCGGTCTCTCAGGCCCAACCCAAAGAGGTAAATAAAACGGTCCAGAGTAAAAATATTGCTGGGGAAGTTTCTGCGGGGACCACTGCGGGGTCTGTTCCGGGGTCTCCCCCGGGACGGGTTTTGCAGGGGTCTCCGGAGGTGAGACTCTTAACTGCCTTGGGCGAGCGGCGCTCGTACGCCAATGTGGTGGGGTCTGCGGCGCCGCTTGACCCGATATATAGGCAGTTTGGCACGGGGAATTTCCGAGTGCCTCCGGCGGATCAGTCCTCAGGGGCTAATACATGGTCCAGGGGGACTGGTGGGCCGGAAAGAAGGCGCCGGAATGTGATACAATTAAGGTGGGAGGGTGAGGGTCAGTGCCCCAATAGAGGGCAGGTGGTGGACATGGTGCTTTCTCTAGGCATCAAAGTTGCGGAGATCTTTGCGGTAATTCACCCTGCTGGATCCCGTGACTTTGATGTCAGTTTTACTAGTGCTGTCATAATGGAATTGTTCCTTACTACTTTCGGGCTTATTAAAAATACAGAGCCCTGGAAGGGATTTAGGGTTATCCCTATCAGTAGGCAGGAGGAGGTTAACAATGTTACCATCCTGGTGCGGAATGAGAGCCTACCGCCAGAGGACATAAGTACCTGGTTGTGTAGGCATGGCCAGTTGCAGGGCCCTCTGAGGAAAGGGTTGGATGAGCGCGGGGTGTGGACCGGGGCTTGGAATGCCAGGATTAAGTTGCGGAGGCAGGGTAACTCTGTTGCCCATATCCCAGGTAGTGCCTTCTTGGGCAGAGACCGCATACTGGTATTCTACCCCGGTCAGCCCCGCCGCTGCTTCCGGTGTGGATGTCCAACCCACCTCAGTGCGGACTGCACAGTGGTTCGTTGTGCTAAGTGCAACAAATTTGGTCATATGAGTGACTCTTGTGGTCTCATCCAATGCAACCTGTGTGGGCAGATGGGACACCCGTTCAGCAGGTGTCCCAGGGCTCACAGGGAAAAGTCAGGGGATCCTACTGGTGCCCCTCCCTCAGAAGGGGCTCAGGACCCAGGTGGAAATTTGTCCACTGACACTAGGCCAAGTGCTGAGGCCGTGTTGGTGGAGAAGGAGGTGTGTTCTAGGGTGGAGGTTCCTGGCGGTGGGGTCCCTCCTCCTGCAGTACCTGAGAATGGGGAGCCTCCTTCCGTCGCTCCTTCTGCCGGTGATGCCCCTGGGAGGGTGGTGGCGCCCCATAGGGGGTTGAGTCCGGTGGAGGGGAGGCGGAGGAGGGTCTCTAAAAGGAGGAGTACAAGGCAGAGGCCAGAGCGGGTGAGTTCTTCTCGCAGTAGGAGTCCTATTAGGTCTCCTGATCCTGTGCCTCCCTCTATGCCACCTGGACCTTCAGTGGTGGCGAGAGAGTCAGTAGGCTCATCTATGTCAGATGATGAGCAGGATACTGACGCAGAGGAGGGAAGAGTACCTAGGGGGGGTTTGGGTGGTAAGGTATCTGAGGTGGTGCCAGAAGTAGTGAGGAGCCCGGTGTCAAGTGGCAGAGGTGGCATCGGGAAGAAAAACAGTAAGAAAAAGAAAAAAGACAGGGAAAAGTGGGACAAGCTTTTAGATAGCTTGACCCCTGCTCAATTTCTCAGGCTTTGTGCTCCCTACTCTTCGGGAGCAGAATCCTGAATGTAAAATTTGTGTTTAGTTGTGTAGTAGTATTATTTTGTATTATTTTGTCTGTATTTTGAAAAAGTAATGGTTTGAAATGTAAAGTATTGTATATATGGTAGCAGTATACTGGAATAAAAAATATCCACCTACATAGCTAGCTATATTGCTCTTTTGTAATAGAGCTTGCAGTCAGTTGTAGGAGATTGTGCGTGCTGTCTGCGTGCCCTGACCGCAGTATACACCGTTATATCCACCTGCATAGCTAGCTATATTGCTCTTTTGTAATAGAGCTTGCAGTCAGTTGTAGGAGATTGTGTGTGCTGTCTGCGTGCCCTGACCGCAGTATACAACGTTATATCCACCTACATAGCTAGCTATATTGCTCTTTTGTAATAGAGCTTGCAGTCAGTTGTAGGAGATTGTGCCTGTTGTCTGCGTGCCCTGACCGCAGTATACACCGTTATATCCACCTACATAGCTAGCTATATTGCTCTTTTGTAATAGAGCTTGCAGTCAGTTGTAGGAGATTGTGCCTGTTGTCTGCGTGCCCTGACCGCAGTATACACCGTTATATCCACCTACATAGCTAGCTATATTGCTCTTTTGTAATAGAGCTTGCAGTCAGTTGTAGGAGATTGTGTGTGCTGTCTGCGTGCCCTGACCGCAGTATACACCGTTATATCCACCTACATAGCTAGCTATATTGCTCTTTTGTAATAGAGCTTGCAGTCAGTTGTAGGAGATTGTGTGTGCTGTCTGCGTGCCCTGACCGCAGTATACACCGTTATATCCACCTACATAGCTAGCTATATTGCTCTTTTGTAATAGAGCTTGCAGTCATTTGTAGGAGATTGTGCCTGTTGTCTGCGTGCCCTGACAGCAGCATACACCATTATACACCGTTATATCCACCTATATAGCTCTTCTCTTCTCTCTAGAGCCATCTGCCATCTGCAGGAGTTAGTGGGTGTTGTGTGCCTCCAGCACAATATACAATACCCAATTGCTGGTTTTCCAATCTCCCTTCAGGCCATTCCCATGTCTGGAAGGCCAAAAAGGAGAGGCAGACAGGCGCGAGCCGATAAAAGAGGGCAAGCAGGCTCTGTGTCTAGAGACAACAGTGCTGGTCGTGGATGCGGAGCATCGTCATCATCAGCACGTGGCCATGGGACACGCTTGTCCTTCTTTTCGGCAGCTGGACATGTTGAGCTGCATCATGCCGAAGACTTGGTAGAGTGGATGACCAAGCCCTCTTCATCCTCCTCATCCTCTCTCACCCAGGATCAGGGTACTAGCAAAGCAACTGCCAACGCATCGTCTTCCCTCCTCTCAATGTCATCATCAGTGACTCCTTCCCTTGACCCACTACGTCCTCCTGAGGAGTCTCCTGAACTCTTTGAACACAGTGTTGGGTACATGCTCCAGGAGGATGCCCAGTGTTTTGTAGGCTCTAATGATGATACTCAGCTAGAGGAAGGCAGTAGTGTGAGCGCAGAGAGAGGGGATGCTCAAGAAGGACAGCAATCTGGCAGTCATGTTCCACAAGCTGCAGCATACTGCCAGGTTTGCTCCAGCGATGAAGAGGGAGGGGATGATGAGGGCACTGACTCCACGTGGGTACCTGGTAGGAGAGAGGAGGAGGAGGAGGAGGCACATGTCCAACGAGGCAGGATGCCCTCCGGGGGCCAGCTTAGGGGCAGCACACCGACTGAATCACACCGCAGAGCTCCGCCTGTGCAGGGTGCTGCCTCTGCGCGTTATTCTAAAAGTTCTTTGGTGTGGGCCTTTTTTGAGACGAGTGCATCAGATCACACCGCTGCTATTTGCAACATATGTCTCAAGCGTATCTCGCGTGGCCAAAACATCAGCCGTTAGGGCACCACATGCTTGACCAAACATATGTTGACCTGCCATGCAGCTCGTTGGCAAGCGTACCTCAAAGACCCACACCAAAGAACAAAGCGGACCTCTCCTTGCTCCTCATCAGCTGGGATCTCCAACCCAACTAGACCTTCAGTCCTCTCTGAAACCTGCTCTGAGAGGAATGAAGGTGTAGAATTAGGTGTGTCACAGCCAAGTGCTTCCAGGCACTCTGCTAGCAGTACACCACGTCCGATTATAGCAGGCAAATTTCCCTGCCCCAGCTGCTGGACCGGCGAAAGAAGTTCACTCCCAGCCATCCACATGCCCAGAGGTTGAATGCTAGCTTGGCTAAATTGCTAGCACTTCAACTGCTGCCTTTTCAGTTGGTAGACTCGGCCCCCTTCCATGAGTTTGTACAATGTGCGGTTCCTTAGTGGCAGGTCCCCAAACGCCACTTTTTCTCACGGAAGGCGATTCCGGCTCTCTACCGGCATGTGGAAGGCAATGTCCTTGCCTCGCTGGACAGGGCGGTCAGCGGTAAGGTGCATATTACCGCTGACTCATGGTCCAGCAGGCATGGACAGGGACGTTACCTGTCTTTCACGGCCCATTGGGTCACTCTTCTGGCAGCTGGAAAGGATGCAGGACAAGGTGCAGTAGTGTTGGAGGTTGTTCCGCCACCAGGCCTCCAAAATGCTACTATTGGTTGTGACACACCTCTCTCCTCCACCCCCTCCTCTTCTTCTTCCTCCATGGCCTCTTCCAGTGCTCTGTCCTCAGAACCAGCGGTGCTCTGTAGGCGTTCGAGGGGCTACGCAAGTATGCAGGTAAAACTATGCCATGCCGTGCTTGCGCTGGTTTGTTTGGGGGACAGGAGCTACACTGGGGCAGATATTTTGTCAGCTCTGCAGAGGCAGGCCGAGAGGTGGTTGATGCCACGCCAGCTTAAGCCAGGAATGGTGGTTTGCGACAATGGCACCAACCTCCTCTTCGCCCTCCGACGGGGACAACTGACCCATGTGCCCTGTGTGGCTCACGTCCTTAACCTGGTGGTGCAGCGGTTCTTGGGCAGGTACCCGGGCTTACAGATGTCCAGGAAAGTCTGTGTGCATTTCCTCCGATCATTTAATGCCTGTGCTCGGCTGGCTGAGCTCCAAAAGGAGTTGAACCTGCCCAAGAACCGCCTTATATGTGACATGCCCACCAGGTGGAACTCAACGTTGGCCATGCTGCAGCAGCTGTACACGCAGCAGAGGGCCATCAATGAGTACCTGTGCGACTACGGCACCAGGACAGGGTCAGGGGAGCTCGGTTTTTTCTCACCACACCAATGGGGCATGATCAGGGATGCATGCACTGTCCTGTCACCGTTTGAGGAGGCCACAAGGATGGTGACCAGTGACAGTGCATGCATCAGTGACACTGTACCTCTTGTCCACCTGTTGGAGCATACGCTGCATGGAATAATGGACAGGGCACTTGAGGCAGAACAGAGGCAGGAAGAGGAGGACTTCCTTGCCTCTCAAGGCCCCATTTATCCAGACAGTGTTCCTGCTGTCCCACCCATCCCACAGGAAGAGGACGAGGAGGAGGAGGAGGATGATTGTGTCAGCATGGAGGTGGACGCTGGCACTCAGCATCAGCAGCAGCAGTCTTGTAGGGATGATTTACAGTCCCAAGAAACCCGTGGACTTGTACGTGGCTGGGAGGAGGCAGCTGCGGATCATGTTGTCCTTAGTGACCTAGAGGACTCCGGACCGAATGCCTCAGCTAACCTACGCTGCATGGCTTCCCTGATCCTGCAAAGCCTGCGGAAGCATCCTCGTATTTTTTGGATCAAGGAGAGGGACCATTACTGGCTGGCCACTCTCCTTGATCCACGGTACAAGGGTAAGGTTGCTGACCTTATCTTGCCGTCGCAGAGGGAGCAGAGGATGAGACATCTCCGGGAGACCTTGCAGAAAGGTCTGTGCAACGCATTCCCAGAGACTGGGAGGTTGCAAACTCCTGGTCCTGGACAACGTGTTGCTGAGGCATCGGTCAGAAGGAGCGGTGGAGAAGGTGGACATCTGACCGATGCGTTCAGACAATTTTTTAGTCCGCAGCCCCAAGGTATGACCGGTTCCAGCAACCATCGCCAGCGTCTGATTTACATGGTGCAGGAATACCTAGGGGCAAGGTCAGACTTGGACACCTTTCCCACCGAAAATCCTTTGGCTTACTGGGTCTGGAGGATGGTTTACTGGCCAGAGCTTGCACAGTATGCAATTGAGCTACTGGCCTGTCCTGCATCCAGCGTTCTTTCGGAACGCACCTTCAGTGCTGCTGGTGGCTTTGTTACCGATCACAGGGTGCGCCTGTCCACCGACTCAGTTGATCAACTGACCTTCATCAAGATGAATCAGTCTTGGATCACCCACAGCTACCAAGCACCTGAAGCAGATGTAACCGAATAATTTATTTTTGAAATATCACATCCCTTCAAGACTGCCTATGCTGATGCTGAGTGACTGTCCTGTTATGTTGATTGTCTATCCTCTTCCTCCTCCGCTGATATGTTGTAAGAACATTTTTGGTTCTGGGTGATGCCACCAGTCCAATTTTTCTGCCCCTGTTTAACAGGGGCGTTTAATTAAAATTTTTGATGCAATGCTTTGCAGCAGGGCTCATTCCTGCACTACAACTAGAGTATATGGGAGAGGTTGCAGTGTTGTGGCACCAGCACCAGTGCCTATGGCCCAATTTTTCTGCCCCTGTTTAACAGGGGCGTTTAATTACAATTTTTGATGCAATGCTTTGCAGCAGGGCTCATTCCTGCACTACAACTAGAGTATATGGGAGAGGTTGCAGTGTCGTGGCACCAGCACCAGTGCCTAAGGCCCAATTTTTCTGTCCCTGTTTAACAGGGGTGTTTAATTACAATTTTTGATCTAATACTTTGCAGCAGGGCTCATTCCTGCACCACAACTAGAGTATATGGGAGAGGTTGCAGTGTCGTGGCACCAGCACCAGTGCCTAAGGCCCAATTTTTCTGCCCCTGTTTAACAGGGGTGTTTAATTACAATTTTTGATCAAATACTTTGCAGCAGGGCTCATTTCTGCACCACAACTAGAGTATATGTGAGAGGTTGCAGTGTCGTGGCACCAGCACCAGTGCCTAAGGCCCAATTTTTCAGCCCCTGTTTAACAGGGGCATTTAATTATAATTTTTTATGCAATGCTTTGCAGCAGGGCTCATTCCTGCACCACAACTAGAGTATATGGGAGAGGTTGCAGTGTCGTGGCACCAGCACCAGTGCCAGCAGCCCAATTTTTCTGCCCCTGTTTAACAGGGACATGTAATTACAATTCTTGATATAATATTTCACAGCAGGGCCCGTTCTTGTGCCCACCGAGAGTAACCGTGAGGACTTATAGTACTGGGGCACTAGCACCAGCACCACAACCACCACAAGGCCCAATTTTTCTACCACTGTTCAACAATGGCATGTAATTACAATTCTTGATATAATCGTTTACAGCAGGGCGCTCCAGCGCCCACCAAGAGTCACTTTGAGGGCTTACAATGTTGTGGCAACACCAACACCTTGTTCCGCCATTTCTGTAGAGCATATAGGGCAGGCTCCTACTTTCAAACATCCAACTTACAAACGTCTCCTACTTGCAAACGGAAGGAGACAACAGGAAGTGAGATGAAAAAAGACGGACGGCAAAACAAATTATACAGGGGTTATAACCCTTCCCTATGTTTTCCAAAAAGCTTAAAAATAGATTTTTTGACCGCAGCTACACTTTAAAAATGTACCAGTTCAAAATTACACACAGATTCTACTTAACACAACAAATCTACACAGTCCCTGTCTTGTTTGCAACACCTGTATACTGCTGTTCTGAGTATATAGGGCCTGGGGGCCCCACGTCTTTCCTTTTTTTAATATGGGTACGGGGTTCCCCTTAATATCCGTACAAGACCCAAAGGGGCTGGTAATGGGCAGGGGGGGCTACCCATGCCATTTTTCTCAATGGTTTTCATCCATATTGCCGCAACCAGATATTACATTAAAAACGCAACCAGCTTGAAATGACTTTTTTCAGTTAAATGTAATTTTGTGCAGGAACTGTTCTAAACACGGGAAACACATGGCACTTCACAGGCATACTATAGACACCCCCCAGGCACGATATTTAAAGGAATATTTCACGTTTTATTTTTTCACTTTAATCGTCATTAAAATCAGTGCTCCTGCCAAAACCATGTCCCCTGGGGCAGGAGCCAGGTCCCCAAACCCTTTTTAGGACAGTATCTTGCATATTAGCCATTAAAATTAGCACTTTTTATTTCGAACGTTCGTGTCCCATAGACTTCAATGGTGTTCTAACGTTCGTACGAATTTGCGGTCCGTTCGAAAGTTCTGGTGCGAACCGAACCCGGGGGTGTCTCGGCTCATCCCTACCTAGAAAGTGTAACCACTCCTGGAAATTCTCGCTTTCAAAGCAGGATCCCTACTTTGCATATACCTTCTGCGGGCAGTCATAAAGAGGACAGAAGAGTTTCTACACCATTTGGGCTGTGATCTTGGTGACTGGTACAGCTACTGTAGACATGGTAAAGCAGTCTACTATAAGAGTGGGTCATGGCAACTGTCTTCTGATGTATGGAGGTTCAAAAAATCAACAGTCGATCATTTAATAATGCATTAAAGCATTTGTTCACCACTGCCTGAAGTCTGCCAAGCAAAATAAGTGAGTTGGAAGCTCTGGTGCATGAGGAGAGCTATTATGTAATCGGTATTGCTGAAACTTGGCTTCAATCCTCACATGACTTGGCTATTAATATTGCTGGCTATGCACTTTTGGAGAGACAGGGTAAAAAGGAAAGGCGGTGGGGTCTGTCTCTACATGAGAAGTGATCTCAAAGCAAGTATGAAAGAGGACCTCGTTGATGGAGAGTGTGATGAGTCTGAAGCATTATGGGTGGAACTGCATATAGATGTGCGTAGTTCAAAGTTAATCATTGGAGTTTTTTATAGACCACCCAATGTTAATGAGAAGGTGTAGACTTAGCTCCTTGCACAGATGGAAAGGGCTGCAAGGGCTGGGATGGTGATAATAATGGGGGATTTTAACTACCCAGAAATTGACTGGAGCAATGGCACTGCTGAGTCAGTTAAAGGGCAAACATTTATGAACCTATTACAGGACAATTTTATGGTCCAGTTTATTGAGGACCCAACTAGGAATGAAGCTCTGTTGGACCTGATAATCTCAAACCATGCAGAGCTTATGTTCAGATAATGGAACACCTGGGTAGCAGTGATCATAACATGATTTCATTTGATGTTAGCTGTAAATAAGAAATACATACGGGAAAGATAAAATTGCTTAACTTCAAGAGAGCAAATTTTCCAAGGACGAGGGCTGCTCTCAGAACAAAAATGCGAATTCTTCAAAAAGTCTGTTTGTATATTGCAAAGTATATTACCATGGGCAATACGTTTAAAAGGCTCACGGTCAAAGTGAAAAAAGCTAGATAAACAATAAGAAAAGAGCTTTTATAAAATATAAAATTGAAGGAACACTAGTATCGTTTAAATGTTACAACAAATTTAACAGGATATGTAAAAAGGAAATCAAGGATGCAAAAATTCAAAACGAACGACAGATTGCAAAAGATAGTAGGACAAACCCCCAAAAATTCTTCAAATAATCTAGAGTGGGTGACTGGGGACCAAGAGAAGGCTAATTTATTTAATACTTTCTTCAGCTCTGTGTATACAAAAGAGCATGGGGGAGCTCATGTCCATAATGGGGGTGGTAATGACACTGCCCTGAATGATCCACAATGGCTCAAAAGTGATATGGTGCAGAAATATTTAGACAGAATAAAGGTGGATAAAGCACCTGGACCTGATGGCATCCACCCACAGATCCTAAAAGATTTGAGCTCTGTAATTTCAAAGCCATTGTATCTAATTTTTAGGGACTCATTAATGACTGGAATAGTACCACTGGATTGGCGCAGGGCAAACGTGGGGCCTATATTTAAAAACTGGAGCATTTAATAAAAGACCACATAGATGAGTTCTTGCTGGAAGAAAAACATTTTAAGCAACAGACAGCGTGGATTAATGAAAGACAGAAGGTGTCAGAAAAACCTGATTTCTTTTAATGAAGAAGTACCTAAAACCTTGGACAGAGGGGTGGCTGTGGACGTGGTATACTTGGATTTTACAAAAGCATTCGATACGGTTCCGCACACGCAGCTCATGTGTAAGGTAAAGTCTACAGGCTTGGAAATATCAGTTTGTAAATGGATAGAAAACTGGCTAAAAGACATAATTCAGAAAGTAGTGGATAATGATTCTTACTCTGAATGGTCTAAGGTTATCAGTTGTGTACCCCAAGGTTCAGTGCTGGGACCCTTACTTTTTAATATCTTCATAAATGTTAGTGGGTCTGGGATCAAAAGTAAAATTTCTGTCTCTGCAGATGACACCAAGCTATGCAGTGGAATACTGTCCTTACAGGATGTCTCCAATTTACAAGCCAACCTCAATGCACTGTTTAATTGAGCGGCTATGTGGCAGATGAGGTTTAATGTTGAAAAATGTAAAGTCATGCACTTGGGGGCTAAGAATATGCATGCATCATACATGCTAGGGGGAGTACAACTGGGGGAATACGTAGTGGAGAAGGATCTGGGGGTTTAGGTAGATCATAAGCTCAATAATAGCATGCAATGCCAAGCTGCAGTTTCCAAAGTGAGCAAAGTCCTTTCTTGTATTAAGAGAGGTATGGACTCCAGAGAGAGAGATATAATTTTGCCCCTGTTCAAATCATTAGTAAGACCTTATCTGGAATATGCGGTTCAGTTTTGGGCACCAATTCTCCGAAAGCATATCGGGGGAACTGGAGAAAGTGCAGAGAATGGCAACCAAACCGATAAGAGGCATGGAGGAGTTCAGCTATGAGGAAAGATTAGAGGAACTGAATTTATTCACTCTTGAGAAGAGGAGAATAAGGGGGGATATGATCAACATGTTCAAATATATAAGGGGTCCATATAGTGAAATTTGTGTTGAGTTATTCTCTATACAGTCAACACAGAGGACACAGGAGCACTCTTTACGTCTAGAGGAAAAGAGATTTAATTTCCAAATACGGAAAGGTTTCTTCACACAGGCCCTTGTACACACGGTTGGACATTCCGACATCCAAATCCGTCGGATTTTGTCCGAAGGATTTTGTCCAAAACTGTTGCATACACACAGTCGGACAAAGTTGTCAGAAAATCCGATCGTACTTAACGTGATGACGTTATTTCGTTAGGACGGGACTACGTTCAAGCTAGTAGCCAATAGCTTTGGTCTAGGAATTTGATCTGAGCATGCGTGGCACTTTGTCCGATCGGAATTCTCTACACATGATCGGGCAAAGTCCGATCGGATGATGTTGTCGGAAAATTTTATAGCCCAGCTGGAAAACTTGGTCCGTCGGATACTCCGACGGAAACCGTCAGATGGAGCCCACACACTGTCGGATTATCCGACAACGCGGTCCGATCCGACATTGTCCATCGGAATGTCCGACCGTGTGAATATGCCTCCAGAGGTGGTTCTGGCCAGCTCAGTAGATTGCTTTAAGAAAGGCCTGGATACTTTCCTAAATGTACATAATATAACTGGGTACTAACATTTATATGTAAAGTTAACCCAGGGAAAATCCGATTGCCTCTTGGGGGATCAGGAAGGAATTATTTCCCCTTCTGTAGCAAATTGGATTATGCTCTGCTGGGGTTTTTTGCCTTCCTCTGGATCAACTGTGGGTATAGAATTGGGTATATTGGATTATACGATATTTTTTTAATTTTATTTATTTATTTATTTTTATGGTTGAATTGGATGGACTTGTGTCTTTTTTCAACCTGACTAACTATGTAACTATGTCCCCATTCATATATAAACAATAATTAATTTAAATTGGTATAAATAAGGTAAATAATCAAGCAGAGACACAGCAATAAAAGCCTGACATAAGATCTAACAATTCTTTACCCTACCAAAGAAAAACCTTTGACTTCACATACACTTTAAATTGACAGATTACATAATCAAATATACAGTACTTTTGATTCTTGAACTGTTGTTTTTTTAATTACAATAACTGTTTTAAAACACATCCATTCTTGAAAATATATTTAAAAAATAAGTAAAATACATTATATATTTTATACCTATTGTGTTTTTGTGGTGTTTTAAGATGTCAACAGCACATGTTTCATGCCTGGCCACCATTACTTGTTCATTCTTCAAAAGGCAAGTACAGCTGAGTTTGTCAGTAAAAGTAGACATATTATAAAAATGAATAAGCCACTGACAAATCCACCTGTTCTTGTTCTTGTTCCCAATTGTCCAATATATATATATATATATATATATATATATATATATATATATATATATATATATATCTCGTGTTAGCATTGCAATACAATTTAACCAATTCTGCCACTGAGGCAAGGAGTTAATGTTAGAGGTGAAAAACTCAAATAATGTGGGCATCTCTTCATCTCTCTCTGCACATAACTAACTGAACCTGAATGAGAACAAAGTAAGTCTTCAAGTTATCACAAAGACTTATTGATGACGTGTTTTGCAGAGAATTAAATGAAACAGCATTGTGTTGTTAAAACCTGATAGAAACTCCTAATAACCTTGAATCATATCGCCCAATTTCATTACTCACTTCAGGTTTGAATCTATTGGCAAAGGTGTTATCCACTAGATTAGCGAAAGTAATATCTAAGATAGTGCATATGGACCAACCTGGTTTCATCCCAAATAGAGCTACTGCAGTGAATATAAGGCGCTTATTTCTTAATTTGCAGGTCCCATCTGAAAACATGGGCAACAGAGCTATATTGTCTATTGATGCGGCAAAGGCTTTTGATAGCATAGAATGGGATTTTCTATGGCATTGTCTAGAAAAATTTGGTTTTAGACCCCAGGTTATAATATGGAGACAACTTCTTTATGCTGCCCCAATGGCACGGATACAGGTAAATGGACATATATCGGCACCTTTTTCAGGGGATGCCCATTATTGCCTTTTGCTGTTTGATTTGGTCCTTGAACCCTTGGCTGCCTCTGTCCATCAATCATCGAATATCGTTGGGTTTTGTAGATCTCTGGGAAATTATAACATTGCTTTATACACTGATGATACACTCTTATTTTTGGCAGATACTTTGTCTTCCTTGGAGACAGTGATGTCTTTAATTAATATATATAACTCTTTTTCAGGCTTTACAATAAGTTGGTACAAATCAGTTCTTCTACCTGGGGACCTCCTAGTGACCAATCTGCCAACTTTTGCTTCTCAGATTGCTGTAGTCTCTTCATTTAAATATCTAGGGGTACAAGTTACTTCACAAGTAAATACATATGTGGAGAGGAATGTGACCCCACTATTTAAGCGCTTTGGGCAAGTGGGGAAAATCTGGAGTAAGTTGCCTTTAACAATAGTAGGTATAGCTAATTTGATAAAGATGATATGGATGCCACAACTACTATATTTGTTACATAATTGCCCCATATGGCTACCATGGAAAAATATTTAACAAATAGATACCCTGTTTAGAGATCTTATCTGAAGATTTAAACATCCCTGGTTTAGATTGGAAATGTTGTAGTTGCCTAAGGATGAAGGAGGCTTTGCTGTTCCTAATGCCAGGTTGTATTATCTAGTGTCTCAACACCAGCAACTATATGAATGGGAAACTATAAAAATTGTAAGGATCCCATAAAACAAATCATATTTTCTCAATTGCCAATAGACCCACTAGTGCAGTTAATAGTAGCTTACCATTTTTATAATAAACATAGATATCCTACATTTTATCTGATACATAGGATTTGACTACCGTTCAACAAGGCACTCAGTATGAGGGATACACTTAATATATGTTCATATGGAATAATTTAAAATTACCTGAAGTTGAGAAGTTTGAAAATTTTAATTTATGGAAAAAGTCTGGCATTTTGCTTCTTAACCACTTACGGACCGCCTTCCGCAGTTTTTTTTGTTGCTATGGCAGCAGCTAGCTGCCAAAACCCCGGTATCTGCTTCTTCAGCAGGCGGTCCAATTTCAGATAAAAGTGATCTCTGCTGCGGATTCGCCACAAGATCACTTTTTTGATTGTGGGAGATGGCCACCCACCGCGCTCAGGTGCCCTCTGCCGCTAATCGGAGCCGTTGGTAGCAGTGGAGGCGATCGGATCCTTCTCCTGGCTTGACATGGAGATGAGCGAGGGGAAGATGGTCCCCACCTGTCTCCATATCATTGCAGGGCAGAAGCGAAATCAATAAGTCACTTCTGCCCATAGCTTTTAAAGGGACATTTTTTTTTTCATTTTTTCAAATGACATGTTTTTTTATTGAATTTTAGTGGAAATATGAGATCTGAGGTCTTTTTGAACCCAGATCTAATATGTAAGAGGTCCTGTCATGGTTTTTTTCTATTACAAGGAATGTTTACATGAAGTCTCGTGATCAGTGATGCAACTGATCCGGGTGATGTCACTTCCGGTTGTGGCCGTGGCTGCGGCTGCAAGTTCTGTTTTATGTGAAGCCATTTGTCATGATTTTAACTCTAAGTCTACTGCTTTTTAATAAATGATTGTATTGGATTGCTGCACCACGGGGATTCCTTTATGTTTATGTTGCGTGTGAATGGTATATGGAGAAAAGTGATGATCTGTCTAAGATAACACCAGTACTCATAGAAATCTTTATCTGTCTGATTGGAAGTCCCAGAAGTAGGAACCCATTGCTTGGATCATGGAGGCACGCATACACATAACCTAAACTAGACCTGTAGGAGTCTTTACTTGAGGTGAGAGGCTGGGGCAAACCACTGCCACACCACGGATGGTGAAAACTTTATGTGATCTGGATTTATTGGACTCATTTCACACAAGCACGTTAATATGAACTTTCTATGATTGGGCATGTTATTTACATATTTGCATTGTCACTTTAACCCAGGGGTGCCCAACCTTTTGAAGAGCGAGGGCCACTTAAGCGACTTGGTAACCAGTCGCGGGCCACAATGAGCAGAGCAGGCGGATGACAGGTCCATGCAGAGTGGACACGGACACAGCCCACTCTACTCTAAGGGTCCTCCAATCCGATCCGCCCTAACGGAAGGGGATTGATCAGTTTGAAAGCAGCCAAGTAACCACTGCGTAGATATGCCCATATATATATATATATATATATATATATATATATACACTGCAAACTGACCTTTTAATAAGTCTTCCATTCAAGTATTGCTGGCTATTGCTGTCCCTGGCAGAGTGCATTTGGTATCACTCTGCCTGTGGCAAGAGACTGCACTATACAGGAAGCATCAGCTTATATAGCTCTGCTCCACAGCTGCTTGCTTTGCCGGCTTCATTAATAACACATATGCTCTGGGATGGCGGGTCTGCAACCCATGATCTGGGCTTGCCAATCTGCCATCCCACAGAAGGAGGTCGCGGGCCAAATCAGAGGGCTCCGCGGGCCACATGTGGCCCCCGGGCCACTGGTTGAGCACCCCTACTTTAAACACTGTGGCACCTTTATTGGTGTGTGAAGATTACGTCATTGTGTGTGTATATAGAAAAGTTGAGGAGAAGGTAGGTGCATAATGTACCTGGTCTGTCCAATCCAAATATGAACGAAAACAAACAAAATAACTTGGTGCCTAATTGGCACAGTCTAACCCTTCAGGACTTTCAAAGACAGACCAAGTAAATAAGTTAAATAGATCAAATTTATTACAAAAGGTTCATAAAAATAGTAGCATCAAAGATATCATTCTTTTTTTTTTTTTTAAGAAGACTTGGTAAGAGACCATTATCATGGTTGGGACGAATAAACGCATTAAAGATGTTTATCCTCCCAAACATCTTGTATAAATTCCAGATGATGCCGATCGAAATCCTTGCTGGATATTTTTCAAAGTTAAAATCCTTATTGCTTAAATTTATATGGAAGAATAAAAAACCAAGGATTCCTTATTCAATATTAAAACAGGGAAAAAAGCGAGGGGGGCTTGCAGTCCCGGATATATACAACTATTACAAGGCAATAGTGCTGTCTAGAATTGTCGAATGGGTGGGTGAGAAAGGAAAAGAGAAAATAAAATACATATATAGTAAGGCACACTTACCGTATATACTCGAGTATAAGCCGAGATTTTCAGCCTCTTTTTTGAGGCTGAAAGTGCCCCCTCGGCTTATACTCGAGTCGCCGCTGTCTGACTGCTCGATCAGCGTATCGAGCAGACAGACGGCGGACATTAATTTTCAAAAGCCGCGCCTCCTTCTCCGCCTCCGCCTGTGATAGGCGGAACACTGAATTTCCCAGCAGTCAGTGTTCCGCCTATCACGGACATCCGCTCATTCTCATACTACGGACGAGTATGAGAGGATGTCTGTGATAGGCGGAACACAGGCTGCTGGGAAATTGAGTGTTCCGCCTATCACAGGCGGAGGCGGAATTTTGAATTGTAGAATGGCCGCCGAGAAGAGCGGCGATCCATCGGCACGGGACGGAGGAGGCACGGCACGGCACGGGACGGAGGAGACACGGGACGGAGGAGGCACGGCACGGGGGAGGCACGGCACGGGACGGAGGAGGCACGGCACGGGACGGAGGAGGCTCGGGACGACGGCGGCTCGGGACGGAGGCTTGGGACACAGGTAGGCTGGACACACACACAAGGCTGCACGGACACACACACACACACACACACACACACACACACACACACACACACACACACACACACACAGGGATGGATGGATGGATGGATGGATGGATACACACACACACACACACACAGGGATGGATGGATGGATGGATGGATACACACACACACACACACACACACACAGGGATGGATGGATGGATGGATGGATACACACACACACACACACACAGGGATGGATGGATGGATGGATACACACACAGGGATGGATGGATGGATGGACACACACACAGGGATGGATGGACGGACACACACACAGGGATGGACGGACACACAGGGATGGACAGCCATGTCTCACCCTCGGCTTATACACGAGTCAATAAGTTTTCCAGTTTTTTGGGGGTAAATTGGGGGCCTCGGCTTATACTCGGGTCGGCCTATACTCGAGTATATACGGTAGGTAAAATAGTGTGGAATCCTCCAAAATATAGGGTTTTGGATGCAAACACAAATGAGTTGGCACGAATAGCATTTAAAATTTGGGACGGGGTTTATAAAAAATTAAATGGACACTATAATTCACCGTTTATAGCACTAAAGGAAAATGAGTTTTTTCCCCCGGGGAAAAAGGAAATAGGAGATAATTGGATAAAAAAAGAAAAATACAAATAAAAGATATTATAAAAGAAGGGAAACTCATAACATTTAGGAAATTAGCACATAAGGGCCTAATGGTAATGGGTGAATGGCGGTATCTCCAGCTGGCCCATTTTATTGGAAGCTTACCTCAACCAATAAGATCCGGAGAGGAGCTGACCATGTTGGAGCGACTTTGTATAACAGACAATTCTAAAGGAATCGTATCTAGGATGTACGGACTGTTGATATTGTTGGGAGAGCTGGAGATCCCGCCATATATCAAAAAGTGGGAAAAGGAACCAGGAACACAGAGGGATAAAGACACAATAAGTAAAATATTGAGATTAACACACTGTTCGGCAATAGACAGTAAAACAGCCAAAATGAATTATAAGTGCCTAACTAGATGGTACAACACTCCGGATAAGACTGCGAAATACCAACAGGGAAGATCAGCAGAATGTTGGAGGGGCTGTAAAACCACAGGAACAATGGCACATCTTTGGTGGGGATGCCCAAAAATCTAAATCTATTGGGGAAAGATCTTGCAAAAGATAAGAGAAATAACTAAAATAAGCGTGAAGGCTGATCCTTGGATTGTACTTTTCCATGGAACAAAGAGTAACGTAAAACAATATCAAGAAACTATCATCCCACACCTCCTTAACGCAGCGAAAAAACGGATTCCTAAAAAGTGGCAAAAGGTGGAAAGTCTAACGATGTGGGAGTGGGTAGATGCAGTCGAAGAGGTATATAAGATGGAAAAGTTGAGTAGTGGAGAAGATAATAAAAGAGAAGCAGCAATAAAAAAATGTAAATGTTGGAAAGATTTTAAGAAGGATTGGAGTTACGCAGAATATTTAAGACCATAATAGACCTATATGGGAGGAGGACAAGAGGAGAGGGAAAAAAGCTGACATTAAGCTTGGGATGGGGAATAACAAAGAGGTGTATGATGAATAAAAGATATGAATTTAATAAGGGAAAAATATTTAAAAAAAAAACAAAGATATCATTCTAAATATAATTAGAAACCCAAATAGATGTGTCTGTATGTGCAGCAAGCTTCCACTAGAGGTAGATGGGCTAGCAGAGTTGCATACAGGCAGGTACACCTGACATGTCTTCTGAGGTTTTTATGTCATTTTGGTCATGAGATGTAAATATATATTGAAACGTTAATGAAACATTTTTCAAAATTAAAAATAAGTATGCATATAGTTGATATCAGGGTATAGTCTGTACTTACAAAGGATGCATAGGCAAGTGAGATGGTCAGCCAGAAACCTAAATGGTCACACGTCCGCAGGCTGCACAACACAACCGGAGGTGCCCAAGATGGAAAAGGGGCAAGCAAACACCACAGAGGAAGGCAACGGAAGTGTCAACTATGAAGACCCCTAGGCGTAGGAACAAATGCCCATTGGGCACGATCTAGTAATGTAGGCTGTGTATATAAGGATAATAAATACGTTATTACTAGTATGTCTGTAAATAGGTCCTTGCAATAAATGTATATATATATATATATATATATATATATATATATATATATATATATATATATATATATATATATATATATCATTAAAGTGTCAGCAACAGCCATGGGAGGTCAATACCACACAGACAGTACTGTGAAAAAATGTTCAGTTGTTTAAGCAAGAGCTACTGACATACCTTATCCTTGGAAACCAGTGTGTGGTGTGTGTCGTTCCGGAAATCCCAAGGTCTCACAAATGGAGCCAGGGATGTCAGTATATATAAAGCCTTAATTGTTACAATTGTGTCAAGCGCGATTAGGGACAGCTGGTCAGAAGGGAGAGGACCGCAGCACCAGATATTGGCATCATGGGATCCTCCGCAGTGATGAATGGCACAAGCTCGCCCTGAGGGGCGGAGTCATGTACCACGTCATCACGCCACCGATTGTGCTCCAGGATGGAACGCAAACAAGATAAGGCTAAGGTTGGTAGGTGTCCAGGGTGACCCCCAGGGGAGGGGATCGACAAGAACCCCCTGAGCTAGGCAGTGGGACAAGTGCCGGCATCCTCCAGGTGGCCCCATAGAGCAAAGGTCATAGCATGAAGATCTGCAAGCGAGCAGGGAAAACACCAGGCTCCACTGGCCCTAGAACAGAGGAAAAGGAAAAAAAATGGGAAATAGGGGTTGAGGCACAATACAATGGATGAATGGAGTAGGGGCTAAAACTATTGTTTAGAAATTAAATACAAATAAAAATAAATTGAATGCACATAGCGATATACCGTATATACTCGAGTATAAGCCGAGATTTTCAGCCTCTTTTTTGAGGCTGAAAGTGCCCCCCTCGGCTTATACTCGAGTCATCGCTGTCTGCCCGCTCGATCAGCGTGTCGAGCAGACAGACAGCGGCCATTCTATTCAAAAGCCGCGCCTCCGGCTCCGCCTTCGCCTGTGATAGGCGGAACACTGAATTTCCCAGCAGCCTGTGTTCCGCCTATCACGGACATCGTATCATCCTCGTACTACGGACGAGGATGATACGACGTCTGTGATAGGCGGAACACAGGCTGCTGGGAAATTCAGTGTTCCGCCTATCACAGGCGAAGGCGGCGGCGCAGCTTTTGAATTTTACAATGGCCGCCGACGAAGAGGGCACGGGACGGAGGCAAGGCAAGGCACGGCACGGCACGGGACGGGACGGGGGCAAGGCAAGGCACGACACGGGACGGATGCAAGGCAAGGCACGGCACGGGACGGAGGCAAGGAGGCAAGGCACGGGACGGAGGCTCGGGACAAAGGTAGGCTGGACACACACACACACACACACACACACACACACACACACACACACACACACGGATGGATGGAGACACACACAGGGATGGATGGATGGATGGATGGAGACACACACACACAGGGATGGATGGATGGATGGATGGATGGAGACACACACACACAGGGATGGATGGATGGATGGATGGAGACACACACACACAGGGATGGATGGATGGATGGAGACACACACACACAGGGATGGATGGATGGATGGATGGAGACACACACACACAGGGATGGATGGATGGATGGACACACACACACACAGGGATGGATGGACAGACACACAGGGATGGACGGACACACAGGGATGGACGGACACACAGGGATGGACGGACACACAGGGATGGACGGACACACACACAGGGATGGACAGGCATGTCTCACCCTCGGCTTATACACGAGTCAATAAGTTTGCCAGTTTTTTTGGGGGTAAATTGGGGGCCTCGGCTTATATTCGGGTCGGCCTATACTCGAGTATATACGGTACATGAAATTATATATATATATATATATATATATATATATATATATATATATATATATATATATATATATATATTGGTCAGCGCCTTCACATGGGCGGCACCCACCAATCAGCAGCCAGCTATGGAGAAATCTCAAGGAAGAAGAGAAGATTTCTAAGCCCCAGGCTCCTGATGCGTGTATACCGGGGCTTAGAACCGGAGAGAGTGGCGGTCCAGGTCAGCAGCACCAGGGGGGGTGGGGAGGGGGACCTGTGTAAGTTCACCTTACAGGTTTTTCTGTAAAGGTGAACACTTTAATCACACTCCGCTATCAAAGAAGCAATACCATAAATCTCTACATAAGCACATATTCAATGCAGCACAAGCTTGTATCCTTAGCATGTAGAAACAACTTACTGCCCCAACGGTTGTGCAATGACTCGCAAGGGTCACCTGCACCTGCGGATCAGTGTGAAAGAAGCAAAATTATGCCCATTACTCATATTGAGCATGCCCATTGAAAAACTCAAATAAAAATACATATGTCCATTGCTGACCATTTATGTTTCACTTCCACTTGTTTTCACTGTGCAGAGCACTGCTGGCATCAATGTTGTTGTTGGAGCATCAAAGCAAGCAAGCGGCTGCAGTACCGGCTCCTGTCCCAGATAGAGTGATACCAAATCAAGCCACCTGGGACAGCATCCAGCGCTATAAAGGAAGCATCAACTTATGCAGCTCCTGTTCTCCCCGCAGCCACTGGCGCAGCTCCAATGACAACAATGATGCTCTGGGACAGTGGGTCGGCAACTCGTTATCTGAGTTTGCTGACCCACCATCCCAGAACAGGAGGTGGCGGGCCACTTCAGAGGGCTTGGCTTGCGGGGCACCAGTTGGGCACCCATGGATTAAAGAAATCAAAAAGCCCTTTGTCATGGTCATCTCCGGAATCCAGCGGCTCATGGAAGGCCTACCCACGGAATCCCCTCGTTGAGTGTTAATAGGTTTCCATGGGCGCGCGTTGGCGCGAACGGATGCACGCGGGTGCGAGTGGGTATGAACGGGCGCATGTGGGTGCGCGATGTTGCGAACGAGCGCACGCGGGTGCGCGATGATACGAACAGACGCACGCGGGTGCGCGGGGTCACGAACGGCTGCACGGTTTCACGCGGGCACGCGCAGGCACGCCGTGCGACCGTTCTTGGCGCCCAGAGGGCTTCTTAAGGAATCCGTTTCAGTGCCTCGGTGCTGTCCAGTCTACAGCGTTCCGGTTACTCTGCCTCCTGCTTACCTGATTGTTCCTGTTCTGTTCTACCCGGCCCGCTCCTGACTATCCCTGCCTGCTGCCAGCCTTGACCCTCGGACTGTTTGACCACGCTTCTGCCTTCTCCTGTGTACCGCTGCTGCCCGCCTGTTATCGACCCGGCTTGTACTTGACCTCGCTTGTTCTGCCAGCTGTTCCAGTCTGACCACCCGTGCCTGCTGCTGTCCGCTGCCTGTCTGCCAGCTGTTCCAGTCTGACCATCTGTGCCTGCTGCTGTCTGCTGCCTGCCTGCCAGCTGTTCCAGTCTGACCATCTGTGCCTGCTGCTGTCTGCTGCCTACCTACCAGCTGTTCCAGTGTGACCATCTGTACCCGCTGTCAGCCGCTGTCTGCTTACCAGCTGTTCCAGACTAACCACCTGTGTCTGCCGTTGTCTGCCGTCAGCTCCAGGGCCAGTCCTACTCTTCACCTGCTCGGCACTTGTGCCCTCTGAACTCTAGAATCCCTGTCCCCATTTCCAGGGAATCTCGAGCCAGAGGCTTACGAGAGGCCGCTCCCTGCATTCCGGGCTCCTTCCACCAGGTACGTGACACCCTTACTTTAATTAGTGTCTAGCACAGTAAAGCTTGCTAAAACAGACAACAAAAAGCAAAGGGACTGTGCAGTGAAATTCCCCCTATATATACTAAGCACCTGAACACTTAATTAATTCACAAAAAAATAATTATTCAGTGCCGCTCTATAAGGGAGATTACCAAAAGCATGAAATCATACAACAATCTTCAGCAAACAGATAGAGTGTGCCACAATAAGTCCATAAACATTGAATAAATAATAAAAAGTCAGGTAATAGTGATTCTTCACAGTATCTTGCACCAGTACACATAAAAGTTCCAGTGACACCCAATGACACTGCTCTGTTAGATGCACTACATGACAAAAAGACCACAATGTATTTTTGTTTCAAGGCTCCCACTATCTCTAGGTATGTGGTGTAGTGATGGGGACATGCCGTACCGCATCCTACACCAACTTGTAACTGGGGGGTGTGGGAGAAAACTTTCTACTTGATTATCATCGTTCTATGTATATGTGCCACATCAGTATGTGCCAAAGATAAATAGACGACATCTTTATTTGGGATGTACCTGAAAGTCTACTCAAAGACACAAAGACTGTCTTGAGAAAATTAATCAAAATGATCAAAATCTACTTTACACCATGGCATATGACCATCATCAGGTGAACTTTTTGGACATGTGGATTCGGAAAGATGTATAAGGGTAACTTAATAGTAAACTGTTTAGGAAAGAAACTCCTGGCAACACACTCCTACATGAATGAATGAATGACTTGTATAGCGCTAACTATACGAACTGAATTGCCTCAGAGCGCTTTTCTTGCCACTGGTGTCCATCTGCAGCTATTTATGTGGTCCTTTGACCTGTAGAGTCCAGACACACTTACAACATTGACATACACATACACATATTCACCTAGCAGCAATAGGGTTGCTGGTTCAAATCCTGACCACAACACTATCTACCTGGAGTTTGCATGTTTTCCCTGTGCCTGCATGGGTTTCCTCCAGGTACTCCAGTTTACTCCCACACTCCAAAGACATGCTGGTAGGTTAATTAGACCCTCTCCAAAAAAATTGGCCATAATATGTGTATGTGTATGTCAATGTTGTAAGTGTGTCAGGACTCTACAGGTTAAAGGACTGCATAAAAAGCTGCAGATGGACACCAGTGGCAAGAAAAGCACCTGAGGCGATTCAGTTTGTATAGGTAGCGCTATACAAGTCATTCATTCATTCATGTGTATAAAATTGGCTGCCCTCCCTTTACATCTAAGGCATTGGTCTGTGTCCCTCCATTTCCATTTAAATAATTTCTCTGGTGTATAATGTACTCTATGTAGAAAGAATAGTTGTGTTAAATTTTGAGTTGGAGATAGAGAGGCCATAGGTATTTCCGACAGTGCCAGTGACCACTGTTCATCAGAAATTGGGCCTATATCACCAGCCCAAGCTGATCTTGCAGGTATATCCACAGCACCTTTAGTTTTCTCATATAATATATCATATAATTGTGATATCAAACCTTTTTTCTTTCCATCTTATTGAGCAAGGCTATTACCACTGATATATTAAACTTCAATTCATGAGATCGACCATGTGCTTTTAATGCATGCCTGAGCTGTAAAAATTGAAAAAATATTTGGTTTGGGATATTATATTAATTTCTTAATTCACTAAAGGTTTTCATCTCATTTTCCTGAAATAACTGTATCATGTACGTTAATCCCTTTTGCCTCCAAAATTCAAACCCTTCCAGTTTCAACAGTTCTGTATAACTACTATTGTTCCAATTTAGAGTATATGCCGTATATTTCTTTATTCCAGTAATTCTCCTCATTTCCTGCCACACCTAATCAAATAATATTCCCATAAAAAATACTTTATCAGACAATTGATTTCTCAAATCTAGTAGGGAAATCAATGGGTATGGGTAGTCTTCATAAACTGATAGTAACAACGCCTGTATAGGATCAGAGTCTGATACTCTTGCCCAACCATAAAAATGTTGTAATTGAGAGGCTAAAAAATAATTTTTGAGATGGGGGATCGCCAATCCACCTTCTTCTTTGGTTAGCATTAATGTTGTTAACTTTATACGTGATTGATTTTTCCTCCAAATCAACTCTCTAAATAGAGATTCTATTTTCCTAAACCAAGGTGCTGTAATCCATATAGGTGAATTATTAAACACATAAAGTAATTGCGGGGTCCAAATAATTTTGATAAGATTTGCTCTACCCATCACCGTCAGAGGTAATTTACACCAACTTCGGCATTTATCCTTAAATTTTTTTAATAGAGGTTTCAAGTTCAAGTTAATATAGTCTTTTACATCCTTAGAGATCTCTATCCTCAGATATTTCAGTGTATCCTTAATTAGAATTTTGGAGGCTTGATTTAATAGAGGGGATTTTAAATCATCTAGGGGTAAAAATATGTATTTATCCCAGTTAATCTGGAAACCTGAAAATAGCCCAAATATGGAGACAAGGCTCATAAGTTCCGTTAATGAATTTGAGGTATCCCCCAGGAAAATAAGAGCATCATCTGCATAAAGGGCTATTTTATCCTCTCTTGCTGGCTGACGGAATCCTATTATTTCTGTTGACTGTCTAATGGCAAGGGCAAGAGGCTCCACTGCTATAGCGAATAATAGTGGGGACAGGGGGCAACCCTGCCTTTTCCAACTTGATAAAGTATGCATTATTTCCAGCCCGGATCGATGATCAGGGCACAAGCCAAGTACCCTGTGTCATCGGCTGTATCTTTATCTTTGTGTGGCTCAGTCTCCGGAAGATGACATCCAGGAGGCTGGCTAGTGCGCAACAGCATGGCGCAGTAATCCGGGGTCCAGAGCGGCAATCCATTGCCAGCAATGATGTAGCTGTGCCAGTGACATCATTGAATCTGACTTTAGACACCCTGCCTTACTATGGAAGCAGCGTGGTGAGATATGGGAACAATGGGACTTCTCCCTTGGGAAGCAAGCTAATATTGGTGACCTAGTAAGTATGCCCTGCAGTCTATATTGTCCACCTCTCTTTGGGAGACTATTTCTTATGGTATTAAGTGTTCCAATGGTCCTTGTATACCATGAAGTGAACTTGCAGAAAAGATCACACAAGCTTCGCTGGTGGATGAATGCTCTGGCGAACAATTTGCACACTATGCAAGTTATTACTATTATTGTGAATCATGCTATACTGAAAATTATACTGTCATTTTTGATTTTAAACAAAGGATATGTATGTTCACAGAGTGGTATATAATCCATGATGAAGATATCAGTTGAATTGTTCTATATGTGTAGGAATCTTTCCAGCTTCTGATACCATCAACTGTTTGGGTTGTATACATAGTGATGGAATGTAATAACCAATAGCTGGATATACCAATGTGTGCCGTTTGTAGTGCTTTCTTTGCACATTGTTACATCATGATGTTAAAAGGCATCTGTATGATGATATGTACCAGGATACTATATGTACAAGGCTATATATCGGCCTTTCCCAAACTTTTCATCACAGAGGAACCCTTAAAATAGTTCTCCAGTCTTGGGGAACCCCTGCTAAAAATGTGAAATCTACAACTCTACATTAGTGTGATGGTCAGTGGGAAGAATGGTCTTTACACTTGTGGTCATTAGGAAGAATTACCTCCTTACAGATAGCTAAAAAGATCATTGGTGTCGGTGGGAATTTATCAGAGAGGCAGAAATGGCCCAATGCTGCAGGAATGCCTAGAAACCTCTGGAGGAACACTAGGGTTCCACGGAACCCTGGTTGAGAATCACTGCTATATATGAAATCAATGTCAAATATTTTCTATGATTTTATATAAATATTTTGAGAAATAAAATATGATGTTTTAAGGATTTTTTCTATTGTAGTTGTTTATATTTGGGTTACCTTACACAAACCCTCTAAATAGAGTAATTAAGATGATTCCCTAATGTATTATTAAAAAACAATAGCCTAATTTGTTTAAAATAGCACTAACAATGACAGAGAACAAAACATGTATTTAGAGACGGTACAAACCACATTGACGTGTGTAATGGCATCACCTAACAGGCCCGACCATTGTGTTCATCAGGGGAAAGAGGGTGGACACAACTCTAAAGCCTCGTACACACGATCGTATTGTTGGCCAACAAAACCGTGGACTTTTGTCCGAAGGGCGTTGGCCCAAACTTCTTGCATACACACAGCCACGCAATTGTTGGCTCCACCCTTTGGGCTCCTTCTGCTAATTTCGTGTTAGTAGAAGTTTGGTGAGTGTTTATTCAAGATTTTCTTTTTGCAGTTTTCATTTAGCGATTTTTAGTTTGCACTTTTCAGTTAGTTTTTGAACAGCCGTTCGTCAACCATTCATGAATACAAAAAAGAAACAGCGCTCAAAATGCCTCATCCATTAATTTTTAAAGAAAAATAATTCCAAAAAATTGAAAACCTGTAGAAATATACAAAAATATTAGCATTTATTGAACTATATATATAATACAAACAGGGACATGAAAGAAACATCAATAAAAATCATATATACAAAAACAATCTATATATGATATGAGCCCTAATGAGCCCTAATGTGATGTATTAGGGCTCAACCAGACATGTTGCAGAATCAGAGGAGATAATATGTTATTTATTATTGGCCTTGGAATTATTGCTTTGACATTATTTTTTGGGTTGAATAATGATTTTATTTGGTATATTTTCTATATTTTTGGATGCATAGAATGCACTTTTTGGTTAATTTCTATTGGCAGATAACATGTCTAATTGTATTTTTCTTTTTGTTTTGTTTTCTTTTTTTAATGCACAATAAAAAAAATTATGCAGAATAATACTTGGCTGTGTGTTTTATTTCAAATGACAGTTTGGAGTCGGCAGTTACATTTAAAAAAAAAAAAAGTTAAAAGTGACAAGGGGCCCAACATAGTTGTACCTTTGATCTTAGAAAACTACAGGATAATGGTGTTGTGGTAACTTGCCCCAATAAAAATAAAAAAAGCATAATAATATTATTCTTGATATCACTAGAAAAAAAAGCCTTTGAAAATGTGTTTGCAATAATTCCATCAGTAACACCAGCAAAGCAGCTTCATTATTATCCCATTAAAGAAGAAGAGAATTGTGCGCTGCATTTCATAAGTTGCCACGTCACGAATGCTAATTCTCCATTACGAACGCTAGTTTACAAGACCGACCGCTTCTGGCTCGTCCTTGCTTCAGAGTATGCGTGTTTGGACTTTGGACTTTTGTCCAACTGACTTTTGTGCACACGCTCGGAAAATACAACAGACATTTGTCTGTGGAAAATTTTAAAACCTGCCAGCCAACATTTGTCTGCGGAAAATCCGACAACAATTGTCCGATGAAGCATACACACGGTCGGATTTTCCACAAACAGCCTGTCATCAAACATTTCCCGTTGGAAAGTCTGATCGTGTGTACGCGGCTTAAGAGACTGAAACAACTCCATAGCTCCTAGCTGTCCCTCATTTGGAGGGACTGCCATTCTATATATATATATATATATATATAGGGAAAAAATAATCATAAAACACTTGCGTGGTTGAGTCAATCATTTTCTGCATATTAGACATTTGCGGCCCCTGTTACTGGGCTGTAACAGGGACATAACGTAACCCTTGCCTAAATACCATGGGCCAAAAGGTGTTTCTTTATCATTTCAGAAAGTTGGGAGGTATCAGCTCTAAAATACTGTATGTATTTAATCTGCGTATTTAGCTGTTAGCTTGGAGTTTAACTTTTTCTGTATCAGAAGACTTGAGGCTCAGCACTTGCAGCCTCATCCTCTTTGTGTCCAAATAACTTGCAATATGCCTGGTTATGTTTACTTTCCTTTATCATGGATGATAAAATGGTAAAATGTATTTTTACATTTTTGTGAATTGCGCTTTCAGATTTTATATGTGAAATATCAAGATTTTTAAATCAAATGTGCTGTTAAAAAGAAAATGAATCCTCAAACATATATTTTTTAAATTATCTCTTGACCTGGGCTTGGTGTAAATTTACACTTCAAAACTGAAAACTGGAAACCTTGCTTGCATTTGATGTTAAAATGAAAATGAACTTCAAAGCTAGCAACACACCCCTGCAAATGTTATTCTAGCAGATATCTAACAGAAAGTGATTATGCCATTCATTGGCTGTGCCCATTGTACTGACATCTCTTCTAACGCTTTATAGAATGTAATCATTGTCTTTTGTTGACCATGACAATAGTGCACAGGGCCTGCTGTATTCACATACAGCTTCATACAATACCTGCAAGTAAGTGGATAGTCTAATTGAAAAATAGACCAAATCTGCAGGACTTCTGTAACAGAATAAATAATGAATAGGATCATAAAATGTCATCTTTTGCTGGATATGCATTGTTACTAGGATGCTATTCCCTGCTACCACCATCATCAGATGAGCACAGAAGAAAACACCCACTACTTGAAATAAGTAGTGAATTAAATATTTTTTTTATCCATTATTATTCATGCTGTTCTGCACGCCACCCTACTTCACGTTATAATTAGTTCTCTTTTGTCCCTTTTGAAAACTAATAAGTCTTAATTGTCAGTGGAAGGAAGACATAAGGGTACAGTTATTGAAAAGTTCAGCTGTCTAACGGAAAGCAGACACACAATTTTTCTGCATGATATTAGAAACTGTAGGTTAGACCTCTCGCCTCTCTACTCTGTTTTTCTCTGTCTTTCTCTCTTTCTATAGAGAGACTATCTATCCATCTCTAGCTAAATATATATATATATATATATATATATATATATATATATAGTCCCCTCAAGGGTATCCACTCCACTATATGTGTGAAGTAAATGCATGGGTTCTCACCCACAAACAAATTCATGAAAATCCAAAACAGGTACTGTATAGAGGCATTCATGGGTTTTACAGCGGAGATGGATCAAAGCACCAGTGTTTTATTGTCAACGTTTCAATGGAGCTTAGTCTTGAGAAAATTTAACTGAGCTTCACTGAAACATTGACGATAAATCAATGTGAAAGAACTGCTGCTCGATACTGAAGGTGCCATAGTACGTGCTTTTTTTTTTTTTTATTATTCTAAAATGTAACTTTGATTTCTGCTAAAGTCCTTAGAAGGCCATACCAATGGATATGGGTTAACAATGCATTTGTGACTTTTTTTCCTTTACTGAATTGCTTTGAGTGCCAAGAATCTCTGGGTTTCAGAGTCTCTGAATGCATCAACACAGTGACCCCATAATGTCTAATATAGATATATATCTATATATATATAGATATATATAGATATATATCTATATATACATATATAGATATATATATAGATATTGTGGCAGCAGGCAGGTAAAATCACCTGGTTGTATCCAGGATGGAAAATATGTATGCCCTAGATTCAGGCGGACTTGTACAACTAGAGGGGAGTGCTGGGAGTCCTATAGGGGAAGAGTTAATGAGCCCAGCTGAAGTAAGTGGGCTCATTAAGACCTCTACAAAAAAAACCAGCATGCTTAGGGAGATGCTCCATCCTGGAACCAGTTTTGTGTTGTATAGACTGGGGAGTGTGACACCTGTTCTGTGAGTTAACGCCTGTGTGGCAAACCTCTACAACAGAGACAGAGACAGGGACTGGTGCAGCACAAGGCTGTACTCAGTTGTTAGACAGGGAATCTATGTGTGTAATTAGAGGTCAAGCTGACCAGGATTTATTTTCATGTTTTTTTTGTTTGGCTGTTATATTTTTCACTGCATGTAGCATAAATAAACCGCACCTTTTGTTTTTTCCACCTACAACGCTGTCTGCTGTGCCTGATTTTGTGTTGTGAACCCATCCAGGGGGTCACACACACCCGCTGCCGAGCTAACCCCTCACAATATATATAGATATATATATAGATATATATATTGTATACACAAACACACACAGTGGCATTGACTGGTAGGGTTGTTGGCAGTGTAAACCTAGCTTCCTCAATAGACATGGTAAGGGGTTCCAGGGCTTTTACCATTTATAGAATAATAATAATAATAATGTTTGCTTTTATTTCAGAAGTACAGCACAAAGTTGTATGGATTGCCTGCCACTACTACTGGAAGCCAAGCACTGCCATGGGGTACCAATTCAATATTAGAAAATGCAAAAAAGTATCACTCAGCAGAAAGGGTCTTTAAATATGGCTTAAAGGGCAGTATTGGAAAAGCTGGCCATAGATAGATCAAAAATCAGCCAGTTCAGAAAAGACAGGCCAAATTGTGATCCATATATAGCCGTTCTTGCTAAAGTAAAGGAAGATCCTGCGTGATTTCATTGATTAAATATGGACATTACCTTATTTGTTAAATGGTGGTATCAGCATTGTTGTAAAATGTGTACAATCCCTTTAAGAAAAAACAATGTAGGATTCCTCCAATAATTGGAGCTAGACCCCCAATTCGGACATACAGCCTTGGTGGTCAAGGAAACGGGTAGCCTGTTCCCTTTGGAAGGGAATCTGCACAACCACCGTTACACAGTATCACAGGAAAACATGCATATCTGAGGTTGTCAGTCACCTGCTGTGTGCTAGAGGGTGTAGAAGCTGTCTCCCAGGATTGCTATGTGTCAGGTAATACTGTCAGAAGTGACTTATTCAGATAGCAGAGAGCAGACAGGAACCAGACTAATTGTTATAGGTTGAGTACACACTATATGACAATATGCTTTGTTCATTTTTCATTTCAGGGTTTTACAACTTTTAAGCATTTAGCGTAAAAACACACATAAACTAACATAGATGAGCATACAAGCCTATTTGCGTGTATATAATAAATATGTATTACGTGGAAAGCTGTGTTTTCTTCTAACATGAAGTATAATGTAAAGAACTCAATCATCTCATATGAAACAATCCCTGCTCCTCCAAACACATACATTTTATATATTGATAGCAGGAAAATACGTGTGGCCTCTGTAGGGATTTCCTAAAGGTAAAGATAATTAGAGGCTTGTACCATCATCCAGGAATCTAGAGATAAAGGGATTGGGAGCCTGGTCCCCAACCAGGCTGCCACAGAGACACGGGGGCAATTGGACTATCGTGGTACAGTAAAGCAATAAAATTCAAATGTATAACAAATATATATAAACTACAACCGATTTTTATCGTGCAGAACTAAATGATAAAAAAAAACTTGAAATGCAGCATAGCAATTAGACAAGAATAAGATAGATAGAGGGGGAGGAGCAAGGCTGCTTAACCATATCCTGGCAGGTATCAGGCGCAAGGCACCACCACAAAGGAGGGGTTTTCAGTGGCGACCAGGGGGAACTACCAATCATGATGAAACTGGAATCTGGGTAAATATAGTAGGGCAAATGATTTTTTTATCACCATCCTTTTTTCCCTTCCTCCCTCCCCCGTTGTTTTCTTTCCCTTTTCCCCTTCCCATATTTTCTTCCCCTCATGTTTTCCACCCCTCTTTCCCTTCCTTCTCCCTCCCTTTTCTTCCTATTACCTCTCTGGTTTTGTTTTCTTCCCCTCCCCTCCCCTCCCCCCTCCCTTGTCCCATACTGGCCTTTTTATTGGCCCTTGTTTCCCATCCCTTCACTCCCGAATATTCACCACGTCCATCTTTCAATACCCTTTCCCACTCCACATCCACACACCTTTTGAATTCACTTATTCATCATTTTATGATCTTCAGTTCACACCTCTTAAAAGCTTCACATTGCCTACTTTTTCATCATAATTTAATTCACCTTTTCTATATAATTTTTACTTTAGATTCCAGTCCTATATCCCTCTCCATCACTCCATTCACAATTTTTCACTGGTCCACTATTTTGTGGTCCACAGTATACCTATTTTTTTTTTTGGCCCTACTATATTTACCCAGATTCCAGCTCATCTTGATTAGTAGTTCCCCCTGGTCACTGCTTGAGACCTCTCCTTGGTGGTGGCGCCTTGTGCTTGATGCCTACCGGGATATGTGTAAGCAGCCTTGCTGCTCCCCCTCTATCTACATTAATCTTGCCAAATTGCTATGCTGCATTTCAAGTGTTGTGTGCAGCTGCTGCATCATGGCCAACGTTGAGTTGCACTGGGTGGGCATGTCACATATAAGGCGGTTCTTGGGCAGGTACAACTCCTTTTGGAGCTCAGCCAGCTGAGAACTGGCATTAAATGATCGGCGTAAATGCACACAGACTTTCCTGGCCTACCTCAGGACATCCTGTAAGCCCGGGTACCTGCCCAAGAACTGCTGCACCACCAGGTTAAGGACGTGAGCCACACAGGGCACATGGGTCAGTTGTCAATGTCGGAGAGCGTAGAGGAGGTTGGTGCCATGTCGCAAACCACCATTCCTTTCTCAAGCTGGCATGGCGTAAACTACCTCTGCCCAACAGAGCTGATAAAATATCTGCCCCAGTGTGGCTCCTGTCCCCCAAACACACCATCGCAAGCACAGCATGGCATCTTTTTGCCTGCGTACTTGATTAGCCCCTTGAACGCCTACGGAGCACCGCTGGTTCCGAGGACAAAGCACAGGAAGAGGCCATGGAGGAAGAAGTAGAGGGGGTGGAGGAGAGAGGTGTGTCACAACCACTAGTAGCATTTTGGAGGCGTGGTGGCGGAACAACCTCCAATACTACTGCACCTTGTCCTGCATCCTTCCCAGCTGCCAGAAGAGTGACCCAATGGGCCGTGAAAGATAGGTAACGTCCCTGTCCATGCCTGCTGGAGAATGAGTCAGCGGTAATATGCACCTTACCGCTGACCGCCCTGTCTAGCGAGGCATGGACATTAGCTTCCACATGCCGAAATCATCTTCCGTGAGAAAAAGTGGCGTTTGGGAAACTGTCACTGAGGAACCGCACATTGCACAATCTCACGGAAGGGGGCCGAGTCTACCAACTGAAAAGGCAGCAGTTGAAGTGCTAGCAATTTATCCAAGCTAGCATTCAACCGCTGGGCATGTGGATGGCTAGGAGTGAACTTCTTTTTCGATGGTCAAGCAGCTGGGGCAGGGAAATTTGCCTGCTACAATCGGACTTCAAGGCTACTGCTAGCAGGGTGCCCGCAAGTACTTGGCTGTGACACACCTAATTCTACAGCTTCATTCCTCTCAGTACAGGTTAAAGAGAGGACTGAAGGTCTAGTGGGGTTGGAGATCCCAGCTGATGAGGAGCAAGGAGAAGTCCGCTTTGTTCTTTGGTGTGGGTCTTTAAGGTACGCGTGGCAACGAGCTGCATGGCAGGTCAACATATGTCTGATCAAGCATGTAGTGCCCAAGCGGCTGATGTTTTGGCCACGTGAGATACACTTGAGACATATGTTGCAAATAGCAGCGGTGTGATCTGATGCACTTATCTCAAAAAAGGCCCACACCAAAGAACTTTCGGAATAACGCGCAGAGGCAGCGCCCTGCACAGGTGGAGCTCTGCGGTCTGATTCAGTCAGTGTGCTGCCCTTAACCTGGCCCCCGGAGGACATCCTGCCTCATTGGAGATGTGCCTTATCCTCCTCCTCCTCTCTCCTATCAGGCACCCACGTGGAGTCAGTGACCTCATCACCCCCTCCCTCTTCATCACTGGAGCAAACCTGGCAGTATGCTGCAGCTGGTGGAACATGACTGCCAGATTACTGTCCTTCTTGAGCATCCCCTCTCTCTGCGCTCACGCTACTGCCTTCCTCTAGCTGGGTATCATCATCAGAGCCTTCAAAGGCATCCTCTTGGAGCATGTTCCCAACACTGTGCTCAAACAGTTCGGGGGACTTCTCAGGAGGACTTGGTGGGTCTAGGGAAAGAGTGACTGATGACATTGAGACAAGGGAAGAGGACGCCTTGGCAGCTGCTTTGCCAGTACCCTGCACCTGGGTGAGAGAGGATCAGGAGGATGAGGAGGGCTTGGTCATCCACTCTACCAAGTCTTGATGATGCGGCTCAACACGTCCAGCTACCAAAAATAAGGACAAGCGTGTCCCATGGCCATGTGCTGATGACGATGCACCGCGTCCACGGCCAGCACTGTTGTCTCTAGAAACAGAGCCTGCTTGCCCTCTTTTATTGGCTTGTGACTGTCTGCCTCTCCTTGTTGGCCTTCCAGACATACTAATGGCCTGCAGGAAGATGGGAAAACCAGCAATTGGGGTAGCTTTAGGTGCACACTGAGCAGATGACACAGTACACCGACTGTAATTACTGCAGCTGCCTGCCTGTGGTATAGGATCTGAAGAACACCAGCAATTGGGGTAGCTTCAGATGTATACTGTGCAGGTGGCACAATACACCACCTGTAACTGCTGCAACTGCCTGTGGTATAGAAACAGAACAACACCAGAAATTGGGGGTAGCTTCAGGGGTATACTGTGCAGGTGGCACAATACACCCACTGTAACTGCTGCAGCTGCCTGTGGTATAGAAACAGACCAACACCAGCAATAAGGGGTAGCTTCAGGTGTATACTGTCCAGGAGGCACAATACACCCACTCTAACTTCTGCAGATGCCTGTGTTATGGAAACAGAACAACACCAGCAATAAGAGGTAGCTTCAGGTGTATACTGTGCAGGTGGCACAATACACCCACTGTAACTGCTGCAGATGCCTGTGTTATAGAAACAGAACAACACCAGCAATAAAGGGTATACGTGAGTAGCGTCCGCATATGAAAACGGTGGTCAAACCACACATGTGAGGTATCACCACGATCGATAGAGCGAGAGCAATAATTATAGCCCTAGAACTCCTCTGTAACACAAAAAATGCAACCTGTAGAATTTTTTAAATGTCACTTATGGAGATTTTTGAGGCTAAAAGTTTGACGCCATTCCACGAGCGGGCGCAATTTTGAAGCGTGACATGTTGTGTATCAATTTACTCGGCGTACCATTATCTTTCACAATATAAAAAAAATTGGGCTAATTTTACTGTTTTCTTATTTTTTTATTCAAAAAAGTGAATTTTTTCCAAAAAAAGTGCGCTTGTAAGACCGCTGCGCAAATACGGTGTGAAAAAAAGTATTTCAATGACCACCATTTTATTCTCTAGGGTGTTAGAAAAAAACAATTTAAAATGTTTGGGGGTTCCAAGTAATTTTCTAGCAAAAAAAAATGTTTTAAACATGTAAACACCAAGTCTGAAAAAGAGGCCTGGTCCTTAAGTTGTTAAAGTATATGGGACTCGTGGGATCTCCCGTCTGCTTGATAGTAAAGCTATGGGCCACACTTACTAGTACTTTGGGGGGTACCTCTTGGGGAGGTATTTGCACACTCTGAATCCAGCAGTTATTTCAACTACGGTTTTTCATAATACGGAAGTTAAGAGCGAATTGCATATATATGCATTAATCCTCCTCCTCTTTACTAAGCCTTATAGGTAAGGTGGACTTGGAGGCAGTGGCCGAAGTGGTACCCCCTAATTTAGGTTGATGCCAATTATCTGCACAGCCCCATGCTGGCTCGGGACGTATCCATACAGACTAGCGAAACACATTCTATGTAGCTTTTTAAGCATATTCTATTCTGATGCTTCATTGCAGAAATATTATTATGCCATCTGAATTTTGCTCTTCACCCCTGATGAAAGTTCTGTGATACCAGCAACTAGAAACGCGTCGGTTGTGGGTCATTAGAAAAGAGTATATTTTCTGTTTTGTTTTATTCATTAGTTGGCTTTTTATATTTATCCATGTATGTTCAGATTTGTAGAGACACCATCAATGGTGGGGTCCCTGTGACTGAATTTTGTATCTGTTTTGTAATTGTTAATAAAGTATGTATTCGTTTTAATGGTTATATGGTGTCGGTGGTCATTTAAAATCCCACTTCTATTGGGGGGCCTTTTTTCTTTCCTAAATTATATTAGATATGGGACCACCTCGCCAGCATCATTTGATCCACTGAGAGCCCCTTTCTATTACAGGAAAAGAGGGTGGGATGAGAGAGCGGCCCCCCTCCTGAACCGTACCAGGCCACATGCCCTCAACATTGGGAGGAGGCTTTGGGGGTCTGTGACCCCTCAAAGCACCATGTCCCCATGTTGATGGTGACAAGGGCCGCATCCCCACAACCCTGGCCGGTGGTTGTGGGGGTCTGTGGGCGGGGGGATTATCAGAATCTGGAAGCCCCCTTTAACAAGGGGACCCCCAGATCCCGGCCCCCCTGTTTGAAATGGTACGCAGGTTTCCGTTACATCATAGGGGGGCGGGGTCACCCATACGTCATTGGGGAACCCCTGGCTTCCCTCACTAGCATCAGAGGGGGTGGGGTCAAGTGACGGGTGGCCCCGCCCTCCTAATATAAGAAACGTCAGGCGTTGGGATCCCCACAGTGTCTCCTCAGTGGAGACAGAAGATGGATGCATGGATGGACTGCGCTGGACTGAAAATCACCGGTCGCTGGATCAGATCAGCCATCGCTCTACCCCGGAGAGATGATCATCCATCGCTGGATAGCAAGAGTGGATTACCACCGCTGGAATCTTTTTTTTTTTTTTAATAAAGGAATTTTTCAAAAGTGTGTTTGTCTTATTTAACCGTTTTTTACACTTTCTTTGTGAAATGGTAGGGGTACTTTTGTACCCCCCTTACCATTTCAAACAGGGGGAGCGGGATCTGGGCTAGGGGTCACCTTGTTAAAGGGGGCTTCCAGATTCTGATAAGCCCCCCGCCCGCAGACCCCCACAACCACTGGCCAGGGTTGTGGGGATGAGGCCCTTGTCCCCATCAACATGGGGACATGGTGCTTTGAGGGGTCACAGACCCCCAAAGCATCCTCCCAATGTTGAGGGCATGTGGCCTGGTACAGTTCAGGAGGGGGGGTGCTCTCTTGTCCCCCCTCTTTTCCTGCAGCCTGCCAGGTTGCGTGCTCGGATAAAGGGTCTGGTATGGATTTTTAGGGGAACCCCACGTCAATTTTTTTTTAAAATTTGACCTGAAGGGCCTGGTAATTGAATTTAGGGGAACCCCACGCTTTTTTTAATTTTTTTTATCAATGAATGAATTGTCGGCTCCCGTAATACAGAGAACACTCATTGAATGTTCTCTGTATTACGGGAGCCGACAATTCATTATAGCCGCCAGTGATTTTAAAAGACTTTTTTTCCTGCAGAAATGACACTTTGTGCAGGGACAGTTCTAAGCATGGGAAACATGCACCCCTTCACAGGCATACTATAGACACCCCCCCCCCCGGTACAAAATTTAAAGGAATATTACACTTTTATTGTTTCACTTTAATCATTGTCAAAATCACTGCTCCTGAAAAAACTGCAGTTTTTAAAACTTTTTTTTGAATTGATCCATGTCCCCTGGGGCAGGACCCAGGTCCCCAAACACTTTTTAGGACAGTAACTTGCATATTAGCCTTTAAAATTAGCACTTTATATTTCTCCCATAGACTTGTACAGGGTATTCCGGCTTTTCGAATTTGCTTCGAACAGGCCAAATTGTTCACTGTTCGCTGAACAGGCGAACAGGCAATGTTCGAGTCGAACATGAGTTCGACTCGAACTCGATGCTCATCCCTAGTGGGTGATGAGACAATTTCATTGGTATTTATAAATGAATGTGTTAGGGGTGCATTGTCAAATGCTACAGATCTGAGACATTGTGGGTTTTGCACCATTTGTTTTAAAAACATCTTATGTTACACTAAAGGTATTATTACAAGGAAAACAGGAGGTCTCAATACACACAGCTTTGTCTAATGGCAATTGGATGTTAAAAAGATCAGCTGTAGTAGGATATAAATACATGGAGACTAAATAGAAGCAGTGTGAGGGATAGAGCCAAATTAATCATGAGAATGTCACTTTTTCAACTTTTAGTGGACATTTATTGGGAAAAGAATTTCTTGTGCTTCTATAGATGGATCCAAATATTGGCACTATGGAATGACAATATAAACATTCTGTATGTGTCTGCATTAAAAGCTGATCTTAAGACTGCCATGTGTTGGTTTAGCAGTCAGTGACAGAGCAGTTGTGGTTCATTCAATCATATTGTATGACGGGAATGTTTGGTTCTGAAAAGAAACTTCAACATGATCAAATTTTTTTTCAGAAACAGAATAATTAGGAAAAGCCCAACCTAAATTAATGTTCTTTTACAAAATTAAAGAAATTGCAAAGAAAAATACAATAATCCGGCAAGATTATTCTTTTACAAGATTTAATATTAGTCACAGGATAAAGAGGGGGACTATGAAATTTTGTCTTAGTTAGGGTCAGTACAGAATGACATAAGGAGATAAAAACTATTGTAAACATACCGTATATACTCGAGTATAAGCCGAGATTTTCAGCCTCTTTTTTGAGGCTGAAAGTGCCCCCCTCGGCTTATACTCGAGTCATCGCTGTCTGCCCGCTCGATCAGCGTGTCGAGCAGACAGACAGCGGCCATTCTAGAATTCAAAAGCCGCGCCTCCGGCTCCGCCTTCGCCTGTGATAGGCGGAACACTGAATTTCCCAGCAGCCTGTGTTCCGCCTATCACGGGCATCGTCTCATCCTCGTACTACGGACGAGGATGAGACGATGCCCGTGATAGGCGGAACACAGGCTGCTGGGAAATTGAGTGTTCCGCCTATCACGGACATCCGATAGGCGGAACAGCAGTCAGTGGGAAATTGAGTGTTCCACCTATCACCGACGGAGGCGCGGCTTTTGAATCCTAGAATGGCCGCCGACGAAGAGCTGAAGGACGGAGGCTCGGCTCGGGACGGGACGGGCCGGGCCGGGACGGGCCGGGACGGGCCGGGCCGGGCCGGGACGGGACGCAGGCTGGACGGGACGCAGGCTGGACGGGACGCAGGCTGGACGGGACGCAGGCTGGACGGACACAGGCAGGCTGGACACAGGTAGGCTGCACGGACACACACACACACACACACACACACACACACACACACACACACACACACACACACACACACACACACGGATGCATGGACACACACACACACACACACACACACACACACGGATGCATGGACACACACACACACACACACGGATGCATGGACACACACACAGGGATGGATGGACCCACAGGGATGGACGGACACACAGGGATGGACAGGCATGTCTCACCCTCGGCTTATACACGAGTCAATAATTTTTTCCAGTTTTTTGGGGGTAAATTGGGGGCCTCGGCTTATATTCGGGTCGGCCTATACTCGAGTATATACGGTAATTGGATTCCAACATTAATGGATAGAGTTATTTTTAAATGAAAATACTTCTTTTTGCATATCCAGGTACCTGACTGATTGATTGATTTTTTTTTCTAGCTAATGAAAAAATTCTGAACTACTCATTTTAGAACACTTTGTCATCAAACTTCTGAATATTGTTTTATTTCTTTATAGAATTATCCAAAGTGAAAGAGGCCTAACCTGATACTACAAAGTATTGAAGGATTTGGCAAATCTTTATAGATTGATTATATTAGTTTTTTCACCTGCTAAAGGAGGATACAAGGATGTTGTTTTTTTTTAGTTAATGTTTTTTTTTTTGAGAAATTAATTGAGGTAATTCTAGAAAAATAATATTTTTAATGTAAGCTAAGTTGTTGTGAACTTATGTCATAATCCATTGGGGTCAGATTTCAAACCATGGAATCAGTTAATGATTTCAAATTTTATAGGACAGGTAGTGAAGGACATGTATGCAATTTTAGGTTTGGTAAAGTTTTTGTTTCTTATCATCTTAAGTACTCAGGTATTGTAGAACGTATGAATAGTACTGGGTAAGATGATTCAAGAATAAGGTAAATATTCGGTGACTTATTTACCTGCTATAGTTTTCGTTTAAAAACTTTATTTTCTAAACATAGGGTTTGTTAACTTTTTGAGTTAATGGCAGTCTTTTGAGATTAGCATACTTAGTTATTTATATAATCTTTTGTATAGAAAGTAGTGTGGTTGCAAATTTTGCAAACAACAGGTATAGGTATTTCAGAAGTTTGTTCATAAAACATGGCTAAGCCTTTGCTAAACAGAAATGATGTCTTGAATGAGATTTCTACTTCTAATGAGTATGTTTAGTATGTATTCCAGTAGCTAAAGTTATGGTTAAGAATTATAGATCTGAAGGTACCAGGGATGCCAACAGAGATGTCAACTGGGATATCAATTGGGAAGATTATTTTGTTATTTTTAAGGTACATTGGGATTATAGTTTTTTTGTTTCAAAAGTATTGGTAAAAATAAAAATAATTGGTAAAAATAAGAATAAAATGGGTAAACACAGAAAGGATTATCAGTCTAGAATGGTTTAAATTGTTTAATGAAAATTATTTAGGAAAACATGTTTTTTTTTAAGAATTTAATACTTTTCATTTTCTTTTATAGATATGTCTTTTGTTTCTAAATTTAAAGAAAACTATTTTATTTTATTTTTTATTTAGTTTTTTAAATTCTTCCATGACAATGCAACAAGCACAACTACATTTCTATTTGTTACTATTTCTTGTTTTTTCAAAAAATATAATTTTTTTGATTGTGTTATCAAGGACTATAATTTTTGGGTGAACTTCAATGATTTATTCATATGGACTTCCATCAAAAGCAACATATTGATCGGTCGATCGCTATGTGAGGGGGAGTTGGGATGTTTTGGATGTGATTTTCATATAGGAATTTTTATGTATTGTCTGAATAATGATGATAGCAATAAGATAAAAGGAAAAACAAATATGTATAGTTAGAGTATAAGAAGAAAAGGATTTAATATGTCTAAACAGAGTTATTGTTGAATTAAATAATATGCAATGTTAAATAAAGAAAAAAAAGGAAATAGAGTTGCCTGCTGGTCATGGATAGATGGATAAATATATAGAAAAATAAATAAAAAGATAGATGGAATATATAAAAATATGACAATCAAATAATGGGAAAGTTTTTTTGTTTTTTTATGTATCTACAGACAAGTAGATTACTTATTATGTTTAAAATTGTTTAGTGTCAAGGATAATGTATAAAAACTTATATTGCAGAAATTGTTTAGTTATTGAAATTTCCAGAAATTGAAGAAATTGTATTTATTAATTAATAATTTATATTAAAAAGCAATATTATCTGACATTTCAAAGATATTTATTTCTTCTTTATATTAAAATAGTTAAATGATATGGTTAAAGTTATAAGAGTTTCACAAGAAGTTAAATGCATTTATAAAGTTGAAAGAAGAAAATCTTTAATAATACATGATTTAGATGGAGAATTAATTCAAATTAATAAATATAATAATTTATACTTTCTCAATATCTCAGAGTTTTGGAAAATGTTTATGTACAATATCTGACACACTAAAATGTATTAATGTGTATTGTATTAATGTTTATTGTATTGTTTGTATTGAAAAAAGAGAATGAGAGACATTTATTATTTAAGATGAATGCACTTATTATATTTGTTGAATATAGTGCATCGAGGAGGAATTGTTAGAAGTTTTTGAGTTAATTAATATGTTAAGTGATAAAAGTTTCTAAAAATATATGTAAGTTATATGTACGGTAATAAGTGATGGTCTCTGAAGGTCACAGAACAACACAGAGTACAGAGAGGAGTGGTTTTGCTGAGTAGGTACTTATATTTTTGAGTTCCTATGTCAGGACAATGGGTGGAGTTATAACTTAACTTTAGACTAAAGCCATATAAGAATGAGTGTTATTCTAGGATATGCTGACATAACATTATGAAACAGTATAAGGCCGCGTACACACGGGTGGACTGTTCGCCCAACTTTGTCCGCTGAACAGTGTTTCAGCGGACAGTCCGCTCGTGTGTGGGCTTCAGCGGACAGTTTCAGCGGACAGTCTGACGAACAAAGTTTTTCGGAATTTCCGTAAGACTGTCCGCTGAAACTTGGTTTTAGCGGACAGTACGCTCGTGTGTAGGCTTGTTCGACAAACTAAGTCTCGCGCATGCTCAGAAAGAATTTACACGGCGAAGGTTGCATTGCAGTGTATTGGACGTCGAATTTCTCGTCCCGTCGTACGTGCCGTTCAAAACGCAAGTTTTCAGCGGACTGTTCGTTCGTCGTGTGTGGTCAAGTCCGTTCATGCTCATTTTGAACGGACTGTTTGTCAAACTGTTTGACGAACCTAGTTGGGCGGACAGTCCGCCCGTGTGTACACGGCCTTAGAATGTAATAAGGCTATCTGTTAGAGAGGGAAGAGAGGTGGGAAGAGAAAAAAGTCTACGCTTTGGAGAATGTAACATCAGATGACAGTCCCTTCCTTCCTTCTGATGCCATCACCATGCCATATGTTACCAGATGTCAGTCAAGTCTTTGCTTATCTTTCTGAACAATAAACAACCTTTCTGGAAGTATTCTACTAAGAAACTGATTCGTAAAAGTAAGTTGGAAATGTGGTCTTGGATAAAGACATACAAATCTCCTCTACACACACCCTCGAGGAGAGAGGACATTGACTGGAAGATTTATACAAAGACTTTGCTAATTCATCCTGAAACGCCCCTGTGAGTATAGTAGAATACTAGAGTAATATGCAATTTTACTAAAATATGTAGAGTAGGTCGTTTTTACCTATATCTACACACTTTCTTTCATGGGGTCACAGTGCATGCTTGGCCAATCATCAGCCAGCAATGCACTGCGATGGCGCAGTGCACTGTGGGCCATGGGCGCCACATGAGTATGGCGTGAACGGCCCACAAAGTTCTGGATTTGCCGAACAGGCGAACAGCCGGTGTTTGAGTCAAACATGCGTTCAACTCGAACACCGAGCTCATCCCTAGTCTTGAAGAAGCAACGTTTGCTGAGTTCCTTCTACTACAAAGGGATTTGTTCATCCTATACAGGCGCTGTATGGACCTACACATAATCTGCTACACAGTTCTATAGAGAGAGTTGTCCTCACCTGTGAATAGTTCATTTGGAGGATCCTACTAAATCCCTTCTAATACCCAAGTTCTCCAAATAAAATACAAAAAAACAAAACCCCTAGACTGGTCATTGAAGATACCAAGTGGAAGAGTGTGTATGCCTGGCTGTGTGAAAATACCCTGTAACTGGCTGTGGATTAATCAGTGAGAGGCCCTTGCAAACCAATATCCAAGCAGCTCCTGTGGGGCTACTGCTGCACGGGCAAATGGGTATTGCCTCACTGCTCACTGCTGTAGTTAGTGAACAGCCGTGCGGTGGTGAAAACCAGAACAAGGCTTGGTGTGCAGATACTAGGTGGCGTGGAAGAATGACATCATCGGAATGTGATGCGTTTCCCGAGCATTTTCCCGAGCATGCGCACAACAGCAATCCTTTCTCAAGCATGACAGATCTCTTCACGTGTGGGGTTTCTTTAGCAATTTGGGTTTTGCGCCTGTTACTTATCTATTCACTTGCAAAGTGCACAGCTTATTTGCCTCTCTGCATAAGTTTATGGTTCCTTACTTTGCTTTCTTTTATACAGTATAGCCCCATGTGAATTTTACATTTCTAGAGCATGCTAAATAAAAATTTAAAAAAATCTAAATAATACAAAAAAGCTAAAGTGTCAGTAACTTGGTAGGAGGCCGAGATGCTGGGAGTGCTCTCCTTGCGGCTGAGTGCAGCACACCACTGAAGGTGGAACAGCAGGTGTGGTGCCCACAGAAGCACGGGTGCCAGGTTGCTGGAGACAGGCATGCTTGGAAGGTCCAGGAGACAGAGTCCAGTGGAATAACTGAATAACGAAGCCGGGAGCCAGATCAGGGGTCATTCACAGAGAGACAGTCCAGGATCAGAATGACCTAAGGTCAGCTGCGTCTTATTACAGGAAGCAGGATAAGCAGAGTCCAATAGCCAGGCTGGGGTCAGATGCTGGGAGCAGGCAGGAAGAAGTCAGGTGCAAGCCAAAGGGTCAAGCCAGAGGATCGGGAAGAACAGGTCAAAACAAGCCAGGTCAGTACACAGGAGATCAGATCAGCAGATAATACAGGACACAGGAACACAAGGGGAGCTGAAGACAAACCAGCAATTGCAGACACTAGCAGACTTCCATATGTAGGCCCATGTGACCTGCTGGTAGAGATACTGGGTCCTAAAGTCCTTCTCCTGCCAGAGATGCTGGGTCCTAAAGTCCTTCTCCTGCCAGAGATGCTCGGTCCTAAAGACCTTCTCCTGCCATAAGTGCTGGTAGAGATGCTGGGTCCTAGAGCCCTTCTCCTGCTGTTGATTCCCTGACAGTGCCCCCCCCCCCCCGACGGGCAGCCCCCGGATGCCTATTTGGGCCATTTTCTCAGGGTATTTGGCCTAAAACTCTCTGAGGAATCTAGGGGCATGTACATTGGCCTCAGGTTCCCAGGAGCTCTCCTCGGGTGGATACCCTTTCCATTTAATTAAGAACTGAATTGTCCTACCTCTCCGTTGACAGTCAAGGATGGATTCCACTTCAAATTCAGTCTCGTCTCCTACCAGGACTGGAGGTGGGGGTACTTCTTCTCTCCCTGGAAAAGAACTAGAAATAGCATGTTTAAGTAGTGCAACATGAAAAACAGGGTGGATCTTATAAGATTCAGATAAGGCAAGTTCAAAGGCTACTGGATTTATTTCGCGTTTAATTTCAAAAGGACCAATGAACTTTGGCCCTAACTTTCGGGGTGGACATGGCAGTTTGAGGTTTACAGATGAGAGCCACACTTTGTCCCCCACTTTAAAAGCAGGGTTTCCTCTTCTTTTCTTGTCATATTGTTTCTTATACCCTTCTTGGGCTTTCCGCATTGTGTCCTGGAGAATTTGATAATTGGTTTGAATGAAATTTATTCTGTCCTGAACTGCCGGAACTGAAGATTTGGGGAAGATATTGGGTAGAAATGAGAGGTGGTAGCCATAATTCGCCCAGAAGGGCGACTGGTTGGTAGCAGCGTGCACAGAGTTATTGCATGCGAATTCCGCACAGGGCAATAATGAAATCCAATCGTCCTGAGAAAAGGAACAAAAACATCTTAGATACTGTTCTAGCGTTTGGTTAGTCCTTTCTGTTTGACCATTGCTTTGGGGATGGTAGGCTGTGGAAAAACATGTTTCAATTGACAGGAATTTGCAAAGGTTCCTCCAGAATCTAGAGGTGAATTGAACACCTCTATCTGACACAACGTTGTCTGGTACACCATGCAATCTGACTATTTCTTTGATGAAAGTTTTTGCTGTATCCATGGCGGAAGGACTGGCAGAGGCCTTAAGAGACAACAGGATTTAGCATTGGACCCCTTATTCCACTGGCATGTTGTGCAAGAATTTACATACTCCTTACAATTGGATCTCAGAGTGGGCCACCTTAAAGACCGTTGGACCAGTTCGGTCACTTTTTCAGACCCCAAAGTGGCCAGCCAATTGGTGGTCATGAAAAGTTCTTAAAACCTGAAGCCTGGCTTGCTGTGGGACAAAAATCTCGTCTTGATGCCAAAGGAGCCCCTCCTGGCTTCTTAGAGAGGAGATTTCTGCCTCCGTGCACTGGGTGGATGCCTGTTCAATTGAAATCCTTAAATCAGGCTGGATCAAGAGGAAATTTTGAGGGGACAGAATTGAACTGGGTGTGACCTCTTCTGGGGTATCAGGGAACAATCAGGACAAGGCCTCTGCTTTTCCATTCTTAGACCCTGGGCGGTAGGTGATATGGAAGTTAAACCTAGAAAAGAATAGAGCCCATCGAGCCTGCTGGGGTCTCAGTCGCTTGGTCGTGCAGAGATATTCCAGGTTCTTATGGTCTGTAAAGATATAGGGTGGATGGCACCCTCTAGGAGATATTTCCATTCCTCCAGTGCAGTCTTAATCGCCTAAAGCTCCCGATCCCCCACGTCGTAGTTCTTCTCCGGCTGACTCATCTTCCGTGAAGTGAAGACCACGGGATGAAGTAGGGCTTTGGGCCCCTGACGTTGGGAAAGAACTGCCCCCGTGGCTACTTCAGAGGCATCAACTTCCAGGACATAGGGTAAGGTAGGATCAGGATGCTCTAAGATAGGTGCGGAGGTAAAGAGGAGCTTCAGTTGATCGAAGGCAGTTTGTGCTGCTACGGACCACTGGAATCTGGTATGTTGGCGGGTTATCTGGTTGATAGGCACTACAATGCTAGAGAAGTTTTTTATAAATCTCCTGTAGAAATTTGCGAAGCCGATGAACTTCTGAACACCCTTCTTATTAGATGGAGCCGGCCACTCAAGGATAGCCTTCACCTTTTCAGGATCCATAGCTACCCCATTAGTGGTGATGATGAGTCCGAGGAATTGGATTGTCGTCTTCTCAAAGTCGCATTTCTCAGCTTTTACATACAATCCATGTGTTCTGGGGATGCCCAGTACCTTTTTTACATGCGTTCTGTGAAGCTCCAGAGTAGCTGAAAATATGAGAATATCGTCGAGGTAGACGATAACGAAGTGGTCTAAGTACTGCCGAAAAATATCATTTATGAAATGTTGGATTGTGGCCTGGGGGCTTTGCATAGTCCAAACGGCATTACTAAGTATTCAAAGTGCCCAAATCTTGTTCTGAATGCTGTTTTCCACTCATCCCCCTCTCGGATATGGACAAGATTGTAAGCTCCACGTAGGTCTAGTTTGGTAAAAATGTGGGCTGTACGAAACCTCTGGAAGACTTCGGGGATGAAGGGGAGTGGATAGCGATTTTTGAGAGTAATTTTGTTTAAGTCCCTGTAGTCCACACATGGCCTCAAGGTTTTATCTTTTTTCTCAACAAAGAAAATGCCGGCACCGGTGGGAGAGGAGGAAGGGCGGATAAATCGCTTTTCAAGGTTTTCATCAATATAATGCCTCAAAGTTTCAAGTTCCATCTCGGAAAGGGGAAAAATATGGCCAAAAGGAATCTCAGCCCCCGGTAGCAAGTCAATGGGGCAATCGTAGGGACGATGCGGGGGTAGAGTATCTGCTTTCTTCTTATCAAAAACATCTTGGAATTCATGATAGATCGCTGGTATATTGGAATCCATACTGGGTGTAGGTAGGACAGATAGACAACTAGAAAAGTCCTTGGATTCAGGAGCAAGACAATGCTGCCGGCAGTAGGAAGAAGTGAAGAGAACTTCCCTCTTGGACCAGTCAACCTGAGGATTGTGCGCCGGTAACCATGGAATTCCCAGGATCACAGGGAATATAGGGGAGCTCAGGACCTCAAAACGTAGAAATTCCTGATGACTAGAATTGATGGAGGTAAAGATAGGTGCCGTTTCTTGGGTGAAATGCCGGGAACTGGGCATTGAGCCATCTTCCAGATGGACGGTCAGTCTTTGCCTTTTGCTGTGAAGAGGGATAGCAAGTCTCTTTGCCAAGGTCAGATCCAAGAAACAGCTGCATGCCCCGGAATATAGTATTGCTTGGAGATGAACTTCCTTTCCTGCCACCAGTAATGTGACAGGAAGACTGATATGGGTTGGAGAAGACCTGGATACCTGAAAATTGACTGGAGTGCCGGGAACTGATTTCCTGGGTCTTACAGGGCAAAAGGTTATGTAATGTCCTGTTCCCCCACAGTAGAAGCAAAGGTTCGCCTATCGGCGATGAAGTCTCTCCACTGAAGTTAACGTTGGATGGGCCAGGCCAAGCTGCATGGGGTTGGATGTAGGCGGGACTTCGGGCCGCCGAAAGGTTTGGATACGCTTAGACCGGCATTCCCGTAAGCATCTATCTAGTTGAATGGTCAGTAGGATGAGACCTTCTAGTGTTGAGGGTGTCTCAATTCCGGACAGTTCATCCTTGAGCGATTCGGACAGCCCCAGCCGATACTGATAACTTAATGCTGACTCGTTCCAACCTGAGTCTGAGGACCAGGTACGGAATTCCACCGTGTAATCTTCCGCAGGTCGCTGACCCTGCCGTAGCATATGCAGAGCAGCTTCAGCAGTGGCCACCCGCAGGAGGTCATCGTATAATTGGGCCATGGTTTCGAAGAACTGGTCCACAGAGTTGATGAGAGGACTCTCCTGCTCCAATAAGCCATGAGCCCATACTTGGGGTTCATCAGTCAACAAAGAAATAATGAATCCCACCTTCACTGTTTCAGTGGAAAAGTCAGTGGTTGCAGGGTCAAGTATAGGTAACAGGCATTCTTAAAGGATCTGAATTTCCTCCGATCACCAGAGAAGCATTCTGGTGTTGGTACTTGTGGTTCCGGAGGGGGCATCACCACAGTAGACGTAACTACCAGAGGGTTGGCTGAAGACAACCCTTGATCTGTGGCGGTAGGTGTTGCATACAGGTGCTGCAGGCGGTCCTCTAACTGAAAGTACCCTTCCTGAAGTTTTTGGATGACCTGAGTGAGGGCCGTGATCTGTAGACATGCGGCTTCCAGCGGGGAGACACCTCCAGCGGCCTTTGACATGGCTGGTTTGTACTGTCAGTAACTTGGTAGGAGGCCGAGATGCTGGGAGGGCTCTCCTTGCGGCTGAGCGCAGCACACTACTGAAGGTCGAACAGCAGGTCTGGTGCCCACAGAAGCACGGGTGCTGGGTTGCTGGAGACAGGCATGCTTGGAAGGTCCAGGAGACAGAGTCCAGTGGAATAAATGAATAACGAAGCCGGGAGCCAGATCAGGGGTCATTCACAGAGAGGCAGTCCAGGATCAGAATGACCTAAGGTCAGCTGCGTCTTAGTACAGGAAGCAGGATAAGCAGAGTCCAAAAGCCAGGCCAGGGTCAGATGCTGGGAGCAGGCAGGAAGTAGTCAGGTGCAAGCCAAAGGGTCAAGCCAGAGGATCGGGAAGAACAGGTTAAAACAAGCCAGGTCGGTACACAGGAGATCAGATCAGCAGATAATACAGGACACAGGAACACAAGGGGGAGCTGAAGACAAACCAGCAATTGCAGACACTAGCAGACTTCCTTATATAGGCCCATGTGACCTGCTGGTGGAGATACTGGGTCCTAAAGCCCTTTCTCCTGCCAGAGATGCTGGGTCCTAAAGTCCTTCTCCTGCCAGAGATGCTGGGTCCTAAAGTCCTTCTCCTGCCATAAGTGCTGGTAGAGATGCTGGGTCCTAGAGCCCTTCTCCTGCTGTTGATTCCCTGACATAAAGGAAGAAGGTAATGAGGGAGTTAATAAAAACTGATTAGGGTGCGATAAGGGTTAATAACAGGCTATAAGTTTTTTAATTTCATTTATTTTTTCATTTATAAATGATTGCAGAACAGGACCTATGCTATGAAACTGCTGTAAATAATACAGAGAGAACTAGCTAATCATCTACAGAAGGCATCAGTGATGGCTGGTGCTCAACATTTTTTGGGGAGTGCAAACAAACTGAAAAATTCAAAAAATACTGAAAAAAAAAAACAGCAATTGCAGCTTCACTCTGTCCATCAACTGTAAAAATTCGAAAAATACTGAAAAAAAACAGCAATTGCAGCTTCACTCTGTCCATCAACTGCAGCCACTGTGCTCATCAAATGTAGCCACTGTGCCCATCAGTTGCAGCCACTGTGCAATTAATTGCAGCCATTGTGCCCATCAAATGCAGCCACTGTGCCCATAAAATGCAGCCACTGTGCGATCAAATGCAGCCATTGTGCCATCAATTGCAGCCACTGGGACCCCCCCAGCAGCATTTAACCAGCACCCCCCCACACACACACACACACACACACACACCTCGTCTGCCCGCTCGTTGTACTTACCTCATCTTGGTGGTGGATCAGGCAGTAGGTGTCGGCAGCGAGCTGTGGAACAGGCACCGGGTCAGGCAGTGGCAAGCTTTGGGTCAGGCAGCAGCTGTTGTGTCCTCCATGCTTCTGTTGCACATCTCTTCTTTCCTCCTGATAGGCATCCTTTCAGCCAAACAGGTGACAGGTAACAGATCGTCTCTACCTGATTGGGGGAGAGGCGATTCAGTGTTAGAAAAGCGAATATTCATTTTCTTTTCTTACACACCTGGGTGGGCTCCGAGTGCAATGCTCTGTGCTCCGAGTCCACCCTATTTTGAAGCCTATTAGAGCCTATGGTTGTAATCAGGTGCTTCAAAAAAAACACCCCCACCACTGAGTCCTGAAGGGGGCCATACGCATGAATAGGGGGTGACCACGGCAGCCATGGATAGATGCTATGCATGAATCTATCCATTAGTCATATAGGGGGGTGGTGTCCGTGCGCCCTTAATGGATGGGACACCACTGGAAAGCATTGAGTTTCACTAATGTACAATAGATAGTGCTCTTTTAAAATGTCATTAAACCCAAATCATTATAAGCTCTTTTTTTTCAGGTCATGCGCCCTCACAGAGCTGATTGTTGCAATGCCAAGAACCATCTGATACCTTGGCATTGGTGTGTTTGTTCTGTCTCATTCAGGTCAGAGGGGCATTGTCTGACACCAGATGAAACTTCCTGCTAAGGAGAAAATAGTGTAGTCAGTCTACAGCCCACTTAAGAGCCAGACACTTTCACTCCACTACACAGGGCCGTCTTTAAGGCAGGGCAAAAGGAGCAGCTACCCTGGGCCCTGTCATTGTTGTGGGGCCCAAAACAGCGGCCTCATACTTGCCAACTATCCAGGTTTAAATTCCCTTGTCCCTTGAAGTTTTAGTCCTGTGCTGTGTCAAAATATATCAGTGTAAAGTGCTGGTACTAATGCTGCCCAGCTCTGCCCTATTGTTGTGTGCAAATGACTCACCTGCAGACCCTGTGTTTACATGTAAATAACCGGCATTCATATGTAAATAGCGGTGACAATACTAAGAAAATAGCTGCGTCCGTCGGCATTGATATGTAAATAAAGGCAACATTCTTATGTATATCATGCTCCCCTGCTGTAAGGAGATGATGTGCTGTAACCTCTAGCAACTAATCAGTGAGCCGTAATGTGTGCTGTAATCTCTAGCAACCAGTCAGTAACCAGTAATGAAATGCTATAACTGCTGGCATCCAATCGCAATTGCTGCCTGATCTGATACAGTAAACTGATTTTAAGTCTAGCTGCTATTTATTGTATGTCTCAGAGCAGGTGGAGAGGGAAATTGCATGGGGGAGGGCCCCAAGAAAAAATTTGCCCAGGGTCCAATCAATATTAAAGATGGCCCTGCGACTACAGCATCATTTTCTTAACTGCTGTCAACTTCATACTAAGAAAGACTATGAGGTGATTCTACCCACTAACCTATTGAGACAGAATGTTCGGTTCCCGGCATTAACCGGGGGCCCGCATGGGACAGGGCAGAGGGCTCTTTGCCTGTGCATTTTCTCTCCTTTCTCTCAGCAGGGCTATTGGTGCAATATCCCTTAGCAACAAGCCGTCATTGGAGGAATTTGGCGGGCTGTTTCTTCGCGCCTATGACTGCTTATATAAGCCGGACGCTACCTCAGCTTCACAGCCACCTGAAGAGGACCAGTTTGCGCTCAGGTGTACAGTTAGAATGGAGTCTCTCCTTCGTCAGCTTCTGGAAAAAGCAGAAAGCTCCGGCGGTGAGGAGTAGCTGAGGCACTGCTTAGCTGAAGACCCTCCTGCTTTTTCTTCTCTCCCTGCCTGTCTGACGCCCATGCCGAACATTATGGAGGAACACAGGAATTCTCCTTCAGCTGGCAACTCCCGCACACCTGTAGGAAAAGGAAAGAAGCAGAAAAAGTCGGCAGCCCCTGCTGTTCCTTATTCTAAGGAAGATTCTTTCACTTCTACTTCTCGTTCCAGGTATCTTAAAGATGCTGCAACTTTATCCTCCTCATCCTCCATTCCAGAAACCAGCGCTGCAGCTCCTTTGGGACAGAATGCTGTGTCAGATATTCCGCCTGGTGAGAATCCTGTTTCTTCTTTACCTGACTTAATTGTTATCCTTAATTCATTAGCAAATGCTTTTACTAGCCTGTCAGAAGGGGAACAAGGATCTCCCTCTCCCTCTCTCATTGCCAGGGCTCTGTTTGCAAGCGCTGGCAGTTCTTTTCAGAATAGACAGCAATTAAACAATGTTTCAGTTCAAACAACTATCCCTGTACAGGAGGCACTGCCTTCTGGTACCTTACAAGGGGCACATTTATTTGGTGCAGCTCAGGAGACACAGCCTGCTGGTGCTCCTATTAATACTATGTCAGGTGTACAGTCTTCTGGTACTTTTTCCTATAATTTGCAGCCAGGTGCACAGTATTCTGGTGCAGTGTCAGGTGCTCAGTCTTCTGGAGCGATATTACAAAATCCTGTTAATCATTTGAATATCAGTACTGCTCCCCCTATTGGTGTAAGGGAAGATGTGCAGCCTTTGCTTGCTTCAGGTGCACAAAATATTGGTGCTTATCAAGATGGTACTGGATTGCAGCAGTCAGTCACTGCGGATGCTTTAAAGGTTGGCCCTGTCTGGAACGCTATGCGTTCGCAGGGTAATGTTACTATTCCTATGGAGAAACAGTTTAACCCTTTAAGAACTCAGAGCATTTTAGTGAATACTGGTGGTCTTTTACAGCCTAGTTCTTGTAATAATACACCTTGTCAAGTAGCAGAAGCTTGTATGAAAGAGGCGCTTCCGTGCGAAATCTCCCCGTTAGGTTTCCACTTGTCTTCCTCAGTTAAGGAGAGAATTTGGAGAGGAGAATTTGTTGATTTATTATCCCTCCTGCCTTCTTCTAAAGAATTTCTTTCTAAATTAGATAAGAAATCAGAGGAGCGTTCAGAAGAAAATAGAAGGAGAGCAGTACCTAGAACATTCCAGAATTGGCTTCAAGCATTCTGTATTTTCGCTTCAGTTATGGGTGAAAAATTTCCAGAAAAATGTTCTGGGCTATTTCAACATCTAGACATTGTTGCTGAGGCCTTTAGGCATTTCGGGGGTATTTCATGGTTTCATTATGATGAGAATTTCAGGCAGAAGCTGGCGGTACACCCTTCTCTACGTTGGGGTGTGAAAGACGTTGGCCTCTGGTTAAATCTGATGTTGCCTCCAAAACCGCAGGTGCAATTCAAAGCACCCAACTCTACTAATAATTCATTTCGCAAAGGTTTCTGCTTTGCATTCAATGAAGGACAATGCAGATTTCTGGCCAACTGTAGATACAAACACGAGTGCTCATATTGTACAGGGTCACACCCGGCTTGTAGATGTTATCGAAAGGCCTCTGCCATGTCAGGTCAGCCTCAATCCAGGGATGGGTTTTCAAAAGGCACACACAACGGTGAAATTGTCAAACATGCTTCCTTGGCTAGAAATGTATCCAAACACCAGGATGGCGGAGCTGCTTTATAGCGGCTTCAAGCATGGTTTTTTAGTCCCTGGTTTTTCTGGGTCTGGTTGTAAGTTAGTGGACAATTTGCGTTCGGTCTTTTCACACCCAGAGGTTGTTAGGGTTAAAATTGAGAAAGAACTAACAGAGGGCAGGATTGCGGGTCCGTTCTTCTCACCCCCTTTCTCCAACTTCAGAATTTCTCCATTGGGCGTAGTTCCCAAAAAAGAGCCAGGCTCTTTTCGCCTAATACATAATTTGTCATACCCTGCTGGCGAGTCTCTTAATGATGAGGTTGCTGATTTCGATGCTTCAGTTACGTATGCTTCTTTCGATGAGGCCTTGGTTCTCCTTGAGCATTTTGGAAGGAATTCATTAATGGCCAAGGTGGATATTAAGTCTGCATTTCGTTTACTCCCAGTACACCCGCAAGGTTTTAGTTCTCTAGGTTTTCATTTTAACGGATATTTTTATTTTGATAAATGTATGCCAATGGGCTTCTCCTTATCTTGTTTTTACTTTGAGGGTTTTTCTTCTTTTCTTCAATGGGTAGTGTCTGTGGTGCATCCCGGTGCTGGTTATATTCATTATCTAGATGATTTTCTTTTCATAGGTCCACCTGAATGTTCTGTTTGCTCTGATTCTTTGTCAGCCTTCTTTGATATTTGTGAAAATTTTGGCATTCCCCTTGCCCAGGAGAAGACAGTGTTTCCATCTACTAGTCTGGAATTTTTGGGCATTGTCATTGATTCAAATGCCATGGAATTCAGATTGCCTCCATCAAAGCTTTTCAAGATTAGGTCGCTAATATCCTCTTTTCTATCTAGACGGAGAGTTCTGCTTAAAGATGTCCAATCTCTATTAGGCTTGTTTGCTTTCACTGCAAGAGTAATTCCGGTAGCTAGGATTTTTTCTCGCCGTTTTGCTAGGGCTACAAAGGATTTAAAAAATCCTTTTTCTCATGTTACCATGTCAAAAGCCATTAAAGATGATTTAAAGGTATGGGATGAGTTCTTGTTAGGTTTTAATGGATCAACGGTATGGCAGAAAGAATTTATAGACGATTTTGAACTAGGCCTTTTTACCGACGCTTCAGGTTCTATAGGCTTTGGTGCCTTCCTGGCAGGTCATTGGTGTGCTTCAAAGTGGCACACATCTTGGAGGATTCCTGACATTGCGCGTAACCTAGTCTTGTTAGAATTATTCCCAGTAGTGGTGGCGGTAGTTATTTGGTGTGATTTGTTTAAAAATCGGAGAGTTTTAATTCACACAGATAATAAAGGTGTCCTATTTGCGATTAATTGTTTATCTTCTAAGTCTGATTTTGTAATCAAATTGCTTAGTTTCTTAGTTCTCCATTGTATGAAATATAATATTTGGCTTAAGGCTAAACATTTACCAGGTGTAAGCAATAGCATTGCAGACTCGTTATCTCGTCTTCAGTTTTCCAGGTTTCACGAATTGGCTCCGGAGGCAGACCCAATTGGCTCCCAATGCCCGGAATTCCTCTGGGGCTTGATTTGGGATTAATCTCCGCCAATTTAAAGAACTCCGTTTCACTGAGAACGTGGGAGGACTATCTGCGAGCATGGTCGAGATGGGATAGTTTCTGCTCTACATACAATTTAAGTATTGCCAGTTGTAATGCTTACACAGCTCTGTCTTTTGTTACTTTTTTAATCCATTCTAACCTTAGTGCAGCTTCTATACATAAAATTTTGGCCGGGGTTTCCTTCTTTCTAAAATTTTTTGACCTTCCGGCCTTGTCTTCTTTCTATACAGTACGTCAGGTATTGAAAGGTTTTAGGCGTTCCCATTTGGTTAGAGATGGTAGGAGACCCATTTCTATTGATCTTTTGGTTAAATTAATTCAGACTTTGCCTTCAGTATGCTATTCCCCTTATGAAATTTTATTATTTAACGCAGCTTTTTCTTTGGCATTTTTTGGTGCTTTACGGCTGGGTGAGTTTTCCGCCTCAAATAAGGCTTCATGCGCTATCCTGTTAGATAGTGATGTGTTTGTTTCTTCAGATTCTATCACTATATGCATCAGAAGATCAAAAACCGATCAGGTTGGTAAGGGACGCATGATTAAGTTGGGTCGGGCAGGGTATATTCCTATCTGCCCGGTCCAAAATAATTTTAAAATTTTATCGCCTTTAGACCTTTCTTTCACGGGTCATTCTTTATTCACAATGACCTGTCTCCTCTTACTCGTTATCAATTTTCTTCTATCCTTTCTTCTTGTCTAAAAACCCTTGGTTTGTCAGGCTTTTATTTCTCATCTCACTCCTTCAGAATAGGGGCTGCCACTGCTGCTAACTCTATGGGTTTTTCTTCTGAGGAGGTTCAGAGGTTGGGTCGTTGGGACAGTGTTAGATATAAGTCTTACATTCGACCTGAGTTAGTTACTAATTAAGTTTCTTTTCAGATTTTCCTAGGTTCAAGGTCTGGATTATAGGCCATTCATTTATTCATTGGGCCTACAAAAGAGCCGAAGCACGGAATTTCGAAAAGACTTTGGGTTTTAAGGTTCATGCTTTGCAAATTTTTTGGCATGGTGTTAGGGGGTTACGTTGGAAAGATGTAAGAAATGAATTAATTTATTTAAATAATGTTTGGCCCAGCCCGGATCTATTAATAATCCACGCTGGGGCAAATGATATTGGTAAAGTTAAAACTTGGAATCTTTTATGTGAGATGAAACAGGATCTCTTTTCGTTTAAGGTCCTTTTTCCATCCGCAATTATCGCTTTTTCTGAGATGATTCCTAGGTTACTTTGGTCCCCCTCTAGCAATTTGTTTTATCTAGACAAGATTCGTAGACGCTTAAATAGGACCATTCATAATTTTTTGGTTTCTTCCAATAACTTATCCTATCGCCACGTTGAGTTGGAAGGTTTTATCTCAGGTCTCTATAGATCAGACTTGGTACATTTGTCGGACATAGGTCTGGACATTTTCAATGTAGGTTTGCAGAATATGATAGAGAAAGCCACGGTGTTGGGGGGGCCTCAGCGTTTTGTTTCACAATTGGCTTCGGCCGGTGGGGTTCGTCTTCCAGTATAAGTCTGGAAGGACATGGTGATTGAGATCTGGTATTGGATCATTTTGTTAATTTTGAAATTTAATTCTATGCTGAAAGCTGATTTTTTAGTTAATGTGAATGTAGCTAATTTGGGTTACCCCTTGAATAAACACCGTGGCCATTTATGACCAAATATACTGTGTGTCAGTTTCATTTATTTATTATTAGCTACTCTGTACTGTCCCATGTTCGGTTCCCGGCATTAACCGGGGGCCCGCATGGGACAGAGCAGAGGGCTCTTTGCCTGTGCATTTTCTCTCCTTTCTCTCAGCAGGGCTATTGGTGCAATATCCCTTAGCATCAAGCCGTCATTGGAGGAATTTGGCGGGCTGTTTCTTCGCGCCTATGACTGCTTATATAAGCCGGACGCTACCTCAGCTTCACAGCCACCTGAAGAGGACCAGTTTGCGCTCCCACCCCCCCTCCCTATTTTTATGATTGTTTAGTCACGGTGATATTCAGTGGGGGTTCGTCTTCCAGTATAAGTCTGGAAGGACATGGTGATTGAGATCTGGTATTGGATCATTTTGTTAATTTTGAAATTTAATTCTATGCTGAAAGCTGATTTTTTAGTTAATGTGAATGTAGCTAATTTGGGTTACCCCTTGAATAAACACCGTGGCCATTTATGACCAAATATACTGTGTGTCAGTTTCATTTATTTATTATTAGCTACTCTGTACTGTCCCATGGCTCCTAAGTCTTCGCTACAGACATCTGTTTAAACAACAATTTCCTTAGAGAAGTGTGGTGTAACTAGTACTGGATACTGGTGCAAAGCTGTTTTAAACTCCAAAAAAGCCTCTTCAGCCATATCCCTACACTTGAACATGACGTACTTGCTACCCTTTGTCAGGCCAGTCAGTGGCACAGCAATAGTGGCAAAGTTAGGGACAAACTGATGGTAGTGCTCAATGATGCCCAGAAAGGCCTGGACCTGTTTCTGTGTGACAGTGTGGGGCCAAGCCTGACTAGCCACTACCTTGTTCATCTGAGGTTCCACCAAAGCCCTGCCCCCCATTGTACCTCAGGTACTTGACCTTTTCCATCGCAATGGCATACTTTTTCAAGTTAATGGTAAATCCCTTCTTCTTTAGGGAGTCCAACACAACCTGAAATTGGGGAATATGAAATTCCCAGTCTAAACTGTATTTCCAATGTGAGTGTCGTTTTTTTATCCATCGCCCTCTAAAAAGTAGCTGGGGCATAATGCAACCGGAACAGCATTTTTTTATATTGGAAATTACCTTCTGGATTATAAAATGTGGTATTTTCCCTTGCATCCTTAGCTAAAGGTATCTGCCAGTAGCCTTTAGTGTGGTCTAAGGTGGTAATGTACCAGACTGGCTCTAACCTTTCTTTCATTTCGTCTGCTCGGGGGGCATAAGATATGCATCGAACTTCGAAATCTCGTTTAGCTTTCTGGAATCATTACAAAATCACAGAGTCTTGTTGGTCTGTGGTACCAACACAATCAAACTCGGCCACTCACTCTGCGATTCCTCAATGATATCATGTTAAAGCCTTTTTATAACTTCCTCAGACACTGCATTCCAGCTCGCCTAGAGAATTTGATAAGGAATTTTACTCGGATTTTTAGTTTATGTTCTGTTACAATTTCATGCTAAATTACTTTTATAAGACTTGGCAGTCTTGAAAAGATGACTCTATTTCTTTTTAAAAACTCTTTACCTGCTGAGTTTGTGGCTTGGACAGGTTGGTGGGGCCTTTACCTTTACAGGGGATTACCTAACCAACTAACATTAGCCAGAGCAACTACCTGTTCTCTGCCCTTCCAAGGTTTTAACAGATTCACATGGAATATGTGGTATGGCTTTCACTCCCAGGTTGGTGTACTCTATAATTTATCTTACCAACCTTTTCTACTACTTTGAACAGCTCCTGCCACCTGGCCAGGAACTTACTTTCTACTATTGCTATAAGCAGGGGTCAAGTCCTGGGGGGAAAAGTGTGGGAACTCCCACCCAAGATCCACTCCCCCACAAAAAAAAAAAAAGATACGCTCATATGCACGAATGCTTCAAAAGTGGTATTTTTCATCCAATTTTCATATTGTGTGTATGAAGCTTAACTGTTAGTACATAAAAAAAAAACAATCCTCAATAAACATAAATACGGTAATTCTCTGAATAATCAGCATTCATTCAATTGTGCTTCCATGCAAATGTAAACATCATGCTCTGATCTTTATTGGGGAATTTTATTTTGTATATAGACTGTTTATGTGGTGAGTTTACACTTTTCATTGAACAGAGTTTGGATAACCCAGGGTTAAACGGAAAGGTCATCAATGAACTGCACATTATCTGGACAGAATGCTTGGGGAGATAGTGATGTGTTCCTGCTTAGGAGATGTATGTTAGCTTGGGGGGCTGCAAACTCTGCAGGACTCCAACACACACTCGCTGCTATTCCAACCCTTCACATATTTCCACATAAACTTCCCTCCTGGCATTAAACTTTGCCAGGTATTGTGATCAGCTTACCACCCCAAACTGATGTTCCTCCCTCATCTCACCTCTCTTCCTGCATGTCCTGTGAGCAGAATAGCTGTGATCCTCCTCTGGGTTCTCTCATCATATGGCACTGAAGATAGAGGAGGGTGGGACACACAGAGCAAGTATGCAGGAGACTGGGGGGGGGGGGGGGATGAGGAGACAGAAAATCAGGAGGGGCCGGCGGGGAGGAGCGCATCATGAGAGGTCTGACTAAATACAATCTCTTAGCAGCAGGGACCTGATCTACCCATTAACTAGCTGTGATTGACAGGTAGATCGCAGTGGAAGCTGTCATGGGGCCCCCTACTGGCAATGCCTGAATGGTCAGTCCACCTGTAGCACTTGGTCGCATACTTCAAAGTCTTGCCCATGGCTGCTAACGGGAACTGAGTTCCTGTTGTGGAAAAAGTGCAGGAACTCCGTTCCCATGCGTTCCCGCATAGATCTGGCTATAAGCACAACCCTTTACATCTCCAACCTGGAACTATCTAAGCTTGGCAGACCAGTTGTACATCTCCGTTACCAGTGGCATAATTTTAGCTATTCTCTCTTTCATTTGGATTACATGCTGTTCTATGTGGAGAAGTCTCTCTTTCACAAGTTTCTTTTACGAGGTAAAGCAACCTCTGTGGTCTTCACAGTATGCCAACTCAAACAGGGAAAACCCAGTGGACACTTGATGTACTCTGATGGAAAACATGAGCACAGGAAGCAAGCATTCCCAAGCATTCCCAATAACTTCCATTTTGTGTATCCCCCTCTTGAGCAAAAAGTTTTGCAATCTTATTGCACCTTACGCAATTGTTTGATTTGAAACAACCTGCATAGGTCTGCCATCACCTTTGACATGAATGGAGTGCCTTGGTCCATCAAGATTTGAAACTTTGTGGCACAATCAAGTATCACTAGGATGTATTGGTGTCTCCAAGCCGCCTTCTTTCTTATATTTTTGAAAGACCAGTTCAATAAATGTGATTTTTTTTTTAGGACTGTATAATGACACCCACTTAGGAGACATAACATTCCCTTCAGCTTGTGCAACAACTCTGTGCCCTTCAAGGTTATCTGGGTCAATTAGAGTTAATCAATGCCCATAAAAAACAAAAATGCAAATGTATTTGAAAGGTGGACTACATTTTGTTTTTGTGTTCACAGGTATAAAATGCAATAAATATTATTTTTGCAACAGTGACATAAAAATAATTTTGATATTGTCTTCATATCTTGGACATACAGTACTTTATGTGCTCTCTTCAGTGTTCTATCATGGAAACGTATAATTAATCTGAAGTGGCACAAGGAGGTGAAACAGTTCACAAGTTTACAGATATGTGGACACTGAAATCATGAAATTGCTTTCACAATGTGTGAAATGACTCAAATTGTTGTGAATTTATTGAATATTTCCTAGTGTGCATGTGCTATATTTGCAATACATGTAATGTTCTGATCATTATTTGTAATAAATGCCGTATTTGTTTTCTACTAGGTTTTTGTGCCTATGTCAATAACCTGTATATTTCAGGATTATTTTGTATAATAACGCAATGTATGTGATTTTATAGTACTTCTATTTGGACTGCATCTGACCACTTCCATGTCAGTACATTGACCTTGAAAATGAGGAGAGTTGTTCATGAATGCCCACCATAAGGACTAGATTTTAACTTGTTCCATGCCTGACAATGACAGGGGGAAAAACAGCAAGCAAAATCAAGGGAAAGCATTATGATTCATTATTTTACCTACTTTTAGGTCTGTAAAGGGTTAATTTATACTTGAAAAATCTGAGAAAAAAAACACATTGGGGTCTATGTACAAAAAATATGTTTTGCAAATGTCTCATTATTCGACCATAGGAGTTAAGGAATATTTGACTAATAAAGAAAATAGCCTAAGCCCCCATAAACACGGTCGGACATTCCCGCAACCAAATCTGTCAGATTAATTCAGAAGAATTTCGTCCGGAAGAGGTCCGGAAGTGATGTTGCATACACTGGGTCGGACTAAGTTGTCGGAAGTTCCAGTTGTCAAGAACGCAGTGACGTAAGCCGCTTATGATGGGACTAGAAAAGGGAAGTTCAGCACCACGTCCGGCACCCTTTGGGCTCATTCTGCTGATCTTGTGTCTATCGTGTGTTAGTAGAAGTTTGGTGAGAGACGATTTGCGCTTTTCAGATTTGTGCTTCAGTTCGGTACTGCTCTTCAGTTTCTGCTTGTCTTTGCGTATCTGATTATCAGTGCGTGTAGTCAGTAAGTATTTGTTTCTCATTGTGGACTATATCTTGGTATAGTACGCTTTGATTTGCATTGCTTATTGTCTGTTTGCTTCTGCTTTTCAGGTTGTTTATTCAGGCATTGCTGTTTATCAGTGCTTTCTGTTGTACGTTCTGACCAGCCGACCGTTTTAAACCATGTTTCGTGTACGTACTCATCGTAGAGTTTGTACTGTGCAGGGGCTTGGTGTTGGGCTTTTAGCTTTCACACAAGCCCGGTCCACGAACAGGGAGAGGAGGCGTTTGTGGACCAAGAATTGGTTGCACCAGCGTGACCAGTTCTCGCACGTGCCTTTGCTCTGTGAGATCCGGGAGAATAATCCTGATGATTTCAGGAATTATCTCCGGATGACGGACCCTGTTTTTCACCGTCTGCTGTCCCCTTATATCACCAGGCAGGATACCTGCATGCGGCAAGTCATCATTCCGGAGCAGAGGCTCAACGCCACGTTGCACTACTTGGCGACAGGGAGAAGCCTTCAGGACCTCAAGTTCTCCACAGGCATCTCCCCCCAGGCTCTGGGGATCATTATTCCAGAGCCCTGTTCTGCCATCATTCAGGTCCTGCAGAAGGACTATATGAAGGTAAGTTTTCTCCTTTAACATCACATTCTATGTACAGTGGTGTGAAAAAGTGTTTGCCCCCTTCCTCATTTCCTGTTCCTTTGCATGTTTGTCACACTTAAGTGTTTTTTCGGAACATCAAACCAATTTAAACAATAGTCAAGGACAACACAAGTAAACACAAAATGCAATTTGTAAATGAAGGTGTTTATTATTAAAGGTGAAAAAAAATCCAAACCATCCTGGCCCTGTGTGAAAAAGTGATTGCCCCCCTTGTTAAAACATACTATAACTGTGGTTGTCCACACCTGAGTTCAATTTCTCTAGCCACACCCAGGCCTGATTATTGCCACACCTGTTCACAATCAAGGCATCACTTAAATAGGAGCTGCTTGACACAGTAAGGTCCACCAGAAGATCCTTAAAAGCTACACATCATGCCGAGACCCAAAGAAATTCAGGAACAATTGAGAAAGAAAGTAATTGAGATCTATCAGTCTGGAAAGGGTTATAAAGTCATTTCCAAAGCTTTGGGAATCCAGCGAACCTCAGTGAGAGCCATTATCCACAAATGGCGAAGACATGGAACAGTGGTGAACCTTCCCAGGAGTGGCCGGCCGCCCAAAATTACCCCAAGAGCGCAGCGACGACTCATCCAAGAGGTCACAAAAGACCCCACAACAACGTCCAAGGAACTGCAGGCCTCACTTGCCTCAGTTAAGGTCAGCGTTCATGCCTCCAGCATCAGGAAAAGACTGGGCAAAAATGGCCTGCATGGCAGAGTTCCAAGGAGAAAACCACTGCTGAGCAAAAAGAACATCAAAGCTCGTCTCAATTTCTCCACAACACATCTTGATGATCCCCAAGACTTTTGGGACAACATTCTGTGGACCGATGAGACAAAAGTGGAACTCTTTGGAAGGTGTGTGTCCAAGTATATCTGGCGTAGAAGGAACACTGCATTTCATAAAAAGAACATTATACCAACAGTAAAATATGGTGGTGGTAGTGTGATGGTCTGGGGCTGTTTTGCTGCTTCAGGACCTGGAAGACTTGCCGTGATAAAAGGAACTATGAATTCTGCTGTCTACCAAGAGATCCTGAAGGAGAATGTCCGACCATGTGTTCGTGTACTCAAGCTGAAACGAACTTGGGTTCTGCAGCAGGACAATGATCCTAAACACACCAGCAAGTCCACCACCGAATGGCTGAAGAAAAACAAAATGAAGACTTTGGAGTGGCCTAGCCAAAGTCCTGACCTGAATCCTATTGAGATGTTGTGGTATGACCTTAAAAAGGCCGTTCATGCTCGAAAACCCTCTAATGTAACTGAATTAGGACAATTCTGCAAAGATGAGTGGGCCAAAATTCCTCCAGGACGCTGTAAAAGCCTCATTGCACGTTATCGCAAACGCTTGGTTGCAGTTGTTGCTACTAAGGGTGGCCCAACCAGTTATTAGGTTTAGGGGGCAATCACTTTTTCACACAGGGCCATGATGGTTTGGATTTTTTTTCACCTTTAATAATAAACACCTTCATTTACAAATTGCATTTTGTGTTTACTTGTGTTGTCCTTGACTATTGTTTAAATTGGTTTGATGTTCCGAAACACTTAAAAGTGTGACAAACATGCAAAGGAACAGGAAATGAGGAAGGGGGGCAAACACTTTTTCACACCACTGTATTTAATGATTGCTAATGTCTTGGATTTATTTCCTCATTCCCTAATTACCATGATTGCAATATGCTCTAATTCATATGCTCTGCCCCTTTGTCCTCACATATGCATATTTGCCTTCACTAACTTCCCCACCATGCTCTTCTGGGCCCATAAAACTATAGTCTAGTCACTTAGCAATGTCTTTTGTCAGCTCCATAGTATTGCTTTCCCCTAAACACCCCCTAAAATGTCTAAAAATGTTATGTGTGTGCTTCAATTCATGCAGAGTGCCCTTTTTTTTTTTGGTTGGGCCAAACTCATTAGGAATCCCCCCCCCCCCCCCAACTGCTAGGTCAGCTGATAGCAATCCTCTATCTGCTGACTTTACCAAACCCAATACACACTATACCTACCTTTTTTATGGTCACATTTATGGACGAATTCCCCAAAGCATGTAGTGCAAAGGCCTGCCTCAATACTTTCAAATTCTATATTTTATTTTTTTCCCTATTATTATCTTGATAGGTAATAGCAGAATGTCAAAATGTGCTTCCATTTTTTTTTTTATGACACTTCTTACCTGTCCGGTGGGCTGCCAATAGTGTAACTAAGGAGGGGCTTCCCAAAGTATCACACATTATTTAGGCATTCAGCTCTCAATCAAGTGGAGAGGGTTACCTGTCCAAAACATCCCCCCCCCCATTTTTTGCAAGGGCCCATCAGATGGGGGGGTGGGGGGGTGATGACTCTGATAAGGGGACCATATACTTTAGGCTTTAAATACTAATTTCCCAAAATGTTATACTGATCTTGGCCAAAAATGTTGGTGTCTAATCTGCTTGCAATGTTGATGTGCAAAATTACAATTTTTTTGTCTTGTTTCACTCCACAGTTTCCTTCAACGCCACTCGTTGGGACTTTCCCAATTGTGGAGGTGCAATTAATGGGAAACACGTCCGCATCGTCCCACCCTCCAACTCTGGGTCGTACTATTATAATTACAAGGGGTTTAATAGTATCGTGATGTTGGCGGTGGTGTCAGCGATGACTTCCTGTATGTGGACGTGGTGCAAAATGGCCGGATGTCGGATGGTGGAGTGTTCTCACAGACGGAATTCTACTGGCGTCTCTTTGTTTTAGGTGTCTCATAGGTAAATTTATAATTTTTGTTGTTGTGCCTTTTTCTACAACAGTGCAAACCCAAGTTCTGAGCGAAATGAGGGGACAGTCTCTTCTTCAGATAATCTTCTGTTACGGGTCTGCTACACACACACACACACCTTGTTTTTGTTAACTAATGTATGTAGTACATTACTGACCAAAATCTTGTTCATTTTCCGCACCATGGCAGAAATATGTGGGGTCAGGAAAATGGCATGATTGGCCAAATTTACACAGCACTGTGGGAGTTAATTACTAAATGCACATCCACTATGCACTACAAGTGCCCTGCAAAAGTGCACATGAAATTGCACTTGGAGTGCAAAGTGGAGTTGCCTTTAGTAAATACCACCCATTGTCACAGAACACAACAACTTTACTCCAAATACTGCTTTTGCGCATTGAAAAAGGAAGCCACACATTTTTGATAATTTAACTTTTTAATTAAAGCACATTCCCATGTGCGTTTAGAAAAGGGTTTTACAACAAACCAACATATTGGGTGTATCAAAAACATTATTTGCGGTTATTTTTTTGTAACTTGGCGTTTTTGTGTAAACAGGCAATTACTGTATCAAAGCGTAACATACAGAACACAGGAACTTACAAAATTCAACTTTGAAAAGTGAAGACAATATCAGACATGAGTATGTACAAACTGGGCTGATATTGCCATCATCACATGGGGCGTCACCCCTGGAAAAGCCAAAATTGGTAGATGCACACAGTGTGTCAACATGTGCTATCTCCCATCATGGGGGATCAATGTACATGTTTTGGGGCTGCAACCCCTTCATCTCAGCCACTTTCCACAAAACACATACATTGATCCCCCATAATGGGAGATAGGGTATGTTGACACACTGTGTGCATCGACCAATTTTGGCTTTTTGTAAAATACAAAATTTGTTTTTTCAAAATAAAACCCTAGCTAGTTTTGAGTGTTTCAGACTCTCCCCAAAACATCAATGATGTTCTTCATTTTATTTTGAACATCATTGATGTTTTTCTGTATATTTTCTAAATCCCAATTGCACCCCATTATCTCCTCAATCAGGATCTGGGCACTTTCACTGGTAAAATGTGATTCTTCTTCCACATCACCTAAAAAAAAAAAAGCAAAAAAAAACACCATGTATTATAAATATTACGACATACATTGATGAGTTTACCAGAAGCTGTGGTCTCCGACACTCACCTGTTGTGGTGACAATTTGTCCAACTTCAACGATCTCTCCTTCCTCCTCCTCCTGCTCCTCTGCTTCTGGTGTTGGAATTTCACCTTCTTTGGGAGGTGTGGGGTCCCTGGTGTCCTCAGACTTCCAGAGTCTTCTCTTCCCTATGAGAATGTAAAAAAGGAATATTTAGCACACAGAGGGCAGAAATAGGAATATGAAACATTGCTTGGAAGTGTGGTCCAATTGTGTTTTTTGGCCGAGTTCAAAGGTGAGAACATTATTGTGGACACTTTGTTAAGCTGGAATACTTACCTGCAGTGTGAAGAAATGTAGTGAAGTGTAATTTGGGAAAACATCATGTTGGGAGTGGGCTAACAAACAATGTTTCTTACGAACAATTGAAACCATGAACTTGAAAGTGGCCATTTTAAACTGTACAACATGAAATCAAAGCACATGGAGCAGTATGCAAGCAATAATAATCATATGAACACACGACAACTACTTACTTTTTTGAAGAACATGCTTGATCCTTCTGTACTGATCGTGCTCCCTCAGTTTCAGGTCTGACCAGCGTTTTCTCAGTTGATCCTTGGATCGGCATACCCCAAAATTCTTCTGAAGACTCTTCACAACTTTAGTCATGATATTGGCCTTTCGGTCCGTCCGTCGAGCCTTTCGGTTCAGATACTCCGACGGAAACAGTCTGATGAAGACCACACACAGTCGGATTATCCGACAACACAGTCCGATCGGACACCTTCCGTCGGAATGTCCGACAGTGTGTACAAGGGCTAACACTATAGGCTAAGAACATTGGGAAAATAGTATGAAGGAGACCTCTGCACTGTGTACAAAGTGCATGGAGACTCTTGTGTGAACGGTCCAACAAATGGATGTTCAACTGAAACTCCAGCTGCAGTGTGAATTGAAATATTAGTATGTAGCTGGTATAGATTTTGGTATAGATTTTAAGTGGGACCTCACAAAGAAAACCAAAAACAAAATGTGGGATTCCTTAACCGGTTCCCAACCAGCGCACGCCGATGTACGTCGGCAGAATGGCACGGGCAGGCATATTGGCGTACAGGTACTTCCAATCTTTAATGCCGCCCTGCCATCGCGAGCAGTGATTGCTGTATAAATGACAATGGTCCCAAAAATGTGTCAAAAATGTCCGATGTGTCTGCCATAATGTCGCAGTCACAATAAAAATCACTGATCGCCGCCATTACTAGTAAAAACTAAATTATTAATAAAAATGCCATAAAACTATCCCCTATTTTGTAAACGCTATAACTTTTGCGCAAACCAATCAATAATCGCTTATTGCGATTTTTTTTACCAAAAATATGTAGAAGAATACGTATCGGCCTAAACTGAGGGAAAAAATGTTTTTTTATATATTTTTGGGGATATTTATTATAACAAAAAGTAAAAAATAATGCATTTTTTTCAAAATTGACGCTCTATTTTTGTTTATATCGCAAAAAAAACGCAGAGGTGATAAAATACCATAAAAAGAAAGCTCTATTTGTGGGAAAAAAAGGATGTCAATTTTGTATGGGAGACACGTCGCATAGCCGCGCAATTGCCAGTTAAAGCGACGCAGTGCCGAATCGCAAAAAGTGGTCTGGTCTTTGACCAGCAAAATGGTCCGGGGCTGAAGTGGTTAATATCCCAACCAAACCCTTAGGGTCTTATGAGAGCTTCAAGGGTAACAGCATACGAAAAAAGAATGGGGTACCCTCTAAATCCTTAGTAGGCCCTTATCCATGAATGCACCCCCCCCCCCCTCGAATCACAGACCACATGAGGTAAGTTGGAAGAGAGACAGAGCACACAGCAGGGAACTCCCAGTCTAATTTTTTAGGTGCTCAGGCTCAGTGTATCCTTACATACTACAACAGAAATAAGTAAAAGGATTGAGTCGGCAACTCTGTAGTCCATATAGTCCAAAGGGGACAAAAGGGATGTGAAATGATCAGCTACAGTAAAGTATTCTGTAAGATTACAGTGTACTGTATGTGTTGTTTTCTGTACTTCTTGAATTTGCCCCTGGGCTCCGCCCCATGCATCGCAACGCTTGCAGGGAATGGAGCCATGCACACAGAGCATCGGGCGGAGGACACAGCCCACAGACACAAGGGGGGCACATCGCAGGATCCTGGGGACAAGGTAAGTAAGCTGTACCAGGATCCTGAGATGCAATCCCGAGTGTGCCTCTGGGTTACCAAAAATGGTACTGAAATTTAAAGGGGTTATAAACCCTCATGGTTTTTCACCTTAATGCATTCTATATAAACCTTCTCTCATGCTGCAGCCCCCAGACCCCCCGTTTTACTTACCTGAACGCTGTCAATCTTTGGCCGGGAACAAATATACCAGCTCTGGCTGGTGTCTTGTGTCCTGATTGGATAGACTGATAGCAGCGCAGCCATTGGCTCCCACTGCTGTCAATCAAATCCAATGACGCGGTGCCGGAGGGGTCAGATGCAGGGCTCCACCAAAGAGAGCACTTCTCTGACGTGGATGAGCCAGGAGCACCACTGAGGAAGAAGGAAAGGACCAGGGCCACTCTGTGCAAAACAAACTGCACAGTGGAGGAAGGTATGGCATGTTTGTTATTTAAGAAAATAAAATGAAGATTTACAATCCCTTTAACCCCAAGCCACACTCAGGATTACCGCCAGGAAGGTTAAGAGCCATAGCAGGCGCGCACATGCGCCCACTGCACAGTGGGGGACCCAATGAGCATGGCCAGTGGCCACAATGCTCGCCAGGCCACCTGTGAGGGCACGAGAGCCAGTATGGGGATTTGTGCATGTAAACACACAAGTCCACACTCTGACAGGGGAGGAGAGACAGATCTGCTGTTCCTAGTAATTAGGAACAGCGATATGTCTCCTCCTCCAGTCAGTCACATCCTCCCACAGTTAGAAACACACATGAGGGAACACATTTAGCCCCTTGATCACTCCCTAGTGTTAACCCCTCCCCTGCCAGTGACATCTACACAGTAATCAGTAAAAAAATTTAGCACTGATTGTTGTATAAATGTCAATGGTCCCAAAAAAGTGTCAAAAGTGTCCGATTTGTCCACCGAAATGTCACAGTACCACAAAAAATTGTAGATCGCTGCCATTACTAGTAAAAAAATAAAATTAAAATAAAAATGCCATAAATCTATCCTCTATTTTGTAGACGCTATAACTTTTGTGCAAACCAATGAATATACAGTTATTGCGATTTTTTTACCAAAAATATGTAGAAGAATACATATTGTCTAAACTGATGTAAAAAAAAAAAAAAATTGGGGGATATTTATTATAGCAAAAAGTAAAAAATATTGTTTTTTTTTTTTCAAAATTGTCACTCTTTTTTTCTTTATAGCGCAAAAAATAAAAACTGCAGAGGTGATCAAATACCCCCAAAAGAAAGCTCTAGTTGTGGGGAAAAAAATACATCAATTTTGTTTGGGTACATCGTCACACTACAGCGCAGTTCTCAGATAAAGCGGCGCAGGGCCGTATCACAAAAAATGGCCTGGTCATTAAGGGGGAGAATCTTCCGGGGCTGAAGTGGTTAAAGGACGCTTGTAAATTTGGGAGCAAGAATCAAGATCTGAACTGAAACAGTAGAAAAGCATGAAAAAAAAAAGAAATACAAATGTAGGAAAAATACCAATCTCTCCACCCTCCAAGTCATAAACTCCTCTCAGGAGGCAAGATGGGAACAGGTTAAGGGGATTTGGTTAAGCAGGATTCTCCTTGATATGCCACAGCTCCCACACCCTTATGTTTTTCTAGGGATTCATGTATACGTGTGAGGTTCTGTTTTTCTTCCAGATGAACTCTACCACGCATCTCGCTGTGGTGAGGATATGCATCAAAAGTTTCTGGCCAGTTTTGGAGAAGGTTGTTGGAGACAAACCCAAAAGGAAAATGTGGGAGGTAAAGTGAATATCTAATTTAAAGAGTCGAAGGAGAAGGTAATTCCCAATATGATTTAATATGCAAACATTTTCAGTATATGTGGAAAAGAGAGCGTCTCTCTTTCTTACATCTCCAACAGTAGTGACTAACAACCTCAGTTGTTTTGGAAGGAACATTGTCATTAGCCGTAAGTGGAAGGGAAAAATGGTTGGTGTTGGTGAACAGTAGGAGTAACTGGGAAGTATAGCTGTCGTCAGATTTCACCTGCTGGTTGATAGAACATCTACATGGGCAGTCCCTGCCCAGCCTGTAAATAAACCTTACTATTTAACTATAGTCAATCCAATACTTGTTGTCTGAGCAATATGTTAATTTCCTAGCCCAAGGCTCCAAGTTTGTGTTAGTTCCTACACTTCTGCACATTTGTTCACTGCCATCCCTAATCTGCACTTTGGTTCTATCCCTGATCATCTGCCATATACACATGTGTGTCTGAGGGTCACAACCTGATACACCCACCAGTAAAGTTATCATTCCTTGGGGGTTGCTCTGGTGATGGTATGGTGGATGATTTTGAATTGCACCCCCACCCATTTAAAGTGGATGTATACCCACTGTCTTTATTTCTAGTTTAATAACAGGGCATATCTAGAAGGATATACATGCCTCCTGCATGTATCTTTACCTGTCATAATTCACCCCTTTAGCTTAGTAGAGCCCCGCAATATTCCAGAATCTTTGGGTGGATCTGTTGTCTGGTACTCGGTGGGCAGATTCGGGATGTCAGAGGACTCCTCCGCCCACCACTACACTCCCCTAGCCAGCCAGCATTGCGAGGATGAGCATCACGCCAGGGGAGACTAAAGTGCATGCACAGGAGAGGCAGATCGCATTCTGTGAAGAAGTAGAGAACACTCATGGCCCCATGTCACTCCTGCGCATGTGCACATACCCCGCAGTCTACATAGGACAAAAGGAGGGGAGATGGGTATTACACATAATGCCTCTCTAAGACTCGTGCATGAGATGTAAATCACCTGTCACTCACAGCATAGGGGAAGAACTGACTGGTATATCTCTGTCTGTCCTTTTTTATCTCACTGAAAAAAGGTAAGAGGATTGCTCAGAGCTGGATTAACACTTTGTGGCAAGTATCATGGTTATGCAGTAATCTTCCTCTGTTTACTTACCTTTCCTCATGTGTTCAGACTAAGAGGCCAGCCACCTGCTGGTTTTTATAACCTCTCCTCTAAGCATGGCTCCACCCCAGGCCCTATCAGGCAACCCTATATTAACCTGTGCACTGCAAGCCAGAGGTGCTGATCAACCATTGTGTATTCACTGTGTGTTTGGCTTCCTGTTTCCTGCTTGCCGTGTGCGCTACGTTTGTCTCTGTTACCGACCTTGGCGTGTTCTCAACAATTCCTGTCTGCTTGTGATCTTGACCTTTTGGCGTGTCCCAGACCATCCCTGTCTGCCTGTGACCCTGAACCTTTGGTGTGTACTCTGTTGTTCCTGTCTGCTAGTTGCCAGGACCTTTGCCTTATATCTTTACTATCCTTGTTGTTCCAGCCTCCTGCTTCCTTCTCCTGTAGTCTACCGTGAGCGTGAGCTGTGAGACCCTGGGGGCCGCGGCCTGGAGCCAGACTACAGCGAAGTCCATCCTCACCACTGGAGGATCTGGTGAACACCTGCTGGCTCTTAGACTCTGCACCCTGGGGAATCTATGCTCTAGCTCCCACTGGGATCTGTGTTAGTGATCCAGTAGACCTGCATCCTGAATCTCCCTCGGTATAATCCGCAGCAGTCAGTCCTAAGGTCTCCTACCTTAGCGGTGCACTTCCGACTCCTACGGAGTGCATCGGTCACCTGGTCTCAGGTGACCTGACAGCAAGACTGGGCACAGATGACATGAAATCCTATACTATACAAGTTACAGGCCATCATTTAAAGAAAAATTGGGTTTACATCTAATTTAAGGGCTTACTCCAACTTCAACATGCAGAAAGCACATAATGGGTACATCCCCATATTTACCAAAAATATTAACAAAGTCTGCTGATTAAAATTATATAACATTATTCCAACTTTCAGGTAATATAGTGGAATCATTAAGTGAATGAATGCATTTTACTGCATTTCGGCATTATATTGCAATGCACACGGGGAAAGAACAGTTTGAGTACGTTTTTAGTGTAACATTAAGATAAAATTAAGCCAGATTGATGAAAGGCACAAAGTAGCATGGCAATGTTTTCACAAGTTTGCCATTGATAAAAATTTGAATTACAATGTGTTCACCTATATAAGCAGATGCTTGCTAAGTGATTGCAAATGCAAAGGTCATCCAAACTATCAGACATCACTGTTGTGATGTTGTTGAGAGGAATTTTCTTTAGGAGATAGCTAGATACAAATAGACAGATAGATAGATAGATAGATAGATAGATAGATAGATAGATAGATAGATAGATAGATAGATAGATAGATAGATAGATAGATAGATATGATGTATATCGATTTAGTTATGCATTTATTTATTTTCATATTTTGGTACAGTTTTTTACAGTTTGTTTTTTAATTTTATTATACTTGATAGAGGTCTTGATCTGTACAGTTGAGACAAAATCTTGGGCAACAACAGATGCCTTCTAATAGTATCAGCTTTATGAGTATCAGCTGTATGAGCCATTAAGACCAGGTGCCAACAACACTGAGACAAATAGCCACCATCCGAGCACCATTTTTAAATGGGGGCTGGGACTCCTTAATTAACCACTTCAGCCTCGGACGATTTGGCTGCTCAATGACCAGGCCATTTTTTGCGATTCGGCACTGCTTCGTTTTAACTGACAATTGTGTTGACGTTTGATGTTGTACCCAACAAAATTTACTTACTTTTTTCCCACAAATAGAGCTTTCTTTTGGTGGTATTTGATCGCCTCTGTGGTTTTTATTTGTTGCGCTATAAACAAAAGAAGAGCAACAATTTTGAAAAAAACACAATATCTTTTACGTTTTGCTATAATAAATATCCCCCATTTTTTATCAAAAAAACATTTTTTTCCCCAGTTTAGGCCAATATGTAATATTCTACATATTTTTTGTAAAAAAAAATCACAATAAGCGATCACAATATTGATTGCTTTGTGCAAAAGTTATAGTGTCTACAAAATAGGGGATAGATTTATGGCATTTTTATTTTTTTTTTTTTTTTTTTACTAGTAATGGCGGCGAGCTGCGATTTTTATTGGGACTGCAACATTATGGCGGACACATTGGACACTTTTGATACATTTTTGAAACCATTGACCATTATACAGCGATCAGTGCTATAAAAAAGAAACGGATTACTGTGTAAATGTCACTGGCAGGGAAGGGGTTAACACTAGGGGGCAGTCAAGGGGTTAACTGTGTTCCCTAGGTGTGTTCTAACTGTGGGGGGATGGGACTGTTTAGGAGGAGAGAGAGATCAGTGTTCATACATAGCATGAACACACAATCTAATTCCTCTCCCCTGAAAGAACCGGGATCTGTGTGTTTACACACAGATCCCGCAAGTGACAGAGTGAGAACTGGGATCTGTGTATACACACAGATCCTGTTCTCACCCTGTCACAAGCATGGGCACCGTTTACACGCCGTGGCATGCGCATGCACCCCTACTGGTCAACAGGCGAAGCGACATAACACAACGTAGTTTCGCCCAGCCATGCCATTCTGCCACAGGAAAACTGCGGCAGCTGGTCGGCAAGAAGTTAAATAGACATGAACAAGTTATGCCAAATTCACTTCACCAATGATTCTTGTGTTTTATGCCAAAACATATTCTGTCAACAAAATTAAGCAAATCTCAAAATGTACAGTGGTGTGAAAAAGTGTTTGCCCCCTTCCTCATTTCCTGTTCCTTTGCATGTTTGTCACACTTAAGTGTTTCGGAACATCAAACCAATTTAAACAATAGTCAAGGACAACACAAGTAAACACAAAATGCAATTTGTAAATGAAGGTGTTTATTATTAAAGGTGAAAAAAAATCCAAACCATCATGGCCCTGTGTGAAAAAGTGATTGCCCCCTAAACCTAATAACTGGTTGGGCCACCCTTTGCAGCAACAACTGCAACCAAGCGTTTGCGATAACGTGCAATGAGGCTTTTACAGCGTCCTGGAGGAATTTTGGCCCACTCATCTTTGCAGAATTGTCCTAATTCAGTTACATTAGAGGGTTTTCGAGCATGAACGGCCTTTTTAAGGTCATACCACAACATCTCAATAGGATTCAGGTCAGGACTTTGGCTAGGCCACTCCAAAGTCTTCATTTTGTTTTTCTTCAACCATTCGGTGGTGGACTTGCTGGTGTGTTTAGGATCATTGTCCTGCTGCAGAACCCAAGTTCGTTTCAGCTTGAGTACACGAACAGATGGTCGGACATTCTCCTTCAGGATCTCTTGGTAGACAGCAGAATTCATAGTTCCTTTTATCACGGCAAGTCTTCCAGGTCCTGAAGCAGCAAAACAGCCCCAGACCATCACACTACCACCACCATATTTTACGGTTGGTATAATGTTCTTTTTATGAAATGCAGTGTTCCTTCTACGCCAGATATACTTGGACACACACCTTCCAAAGAGTTCCACTTTTGTCTCATCGGTCCACAGAATGTTGTCCCAAAAGTCTTGGGGATCATCAAGATGTGTTGTGGAGAAATTGAGATGAGCTTTGATGTTCTTTTTGCTCAGCAGTGGTTTTCTCCTTGGAACTCTGCCATGCAGGCCATTTTTGCCCAGTCTTTTCCTGATGCTGGAGGCATGAACGCTGACCTTAACTGAGGCAAGTGAGGCCTGCAGTTCCTTGGACGTTGTTGTGGGGTCTTTTGTGACCTCTTGGATGAGTCGTCGCTGCGCTCTTGGGGTAATTTTGGGCGGCCGGCCACTCCTGGGAAGGTTCACCACTGTTCCATGTCTTCGCCATTTGTGGATAATGGCTCTCACTGTGGTTCGCTGGATTCCCAAAGCTTTGGAAATGGCTTTATAACCTTTCCAGACTGATAGATCTCAATTACTTTCTTTCTCAATTGTTCCTGAATTTCTTTGGGTCTCGGCATGATGTGTAGCTTTTAAGGATCTTCTGGTGGACCTTACTGTGTCAAGCAGCTCCTATTTAAGTGATGCCTTGATTGTGAACAGGTGTGGCAATAATCAGGCCTGGGTGTGGCTAGAGAAATTGAACTCAGGTGTGGACAACCACAGTTATATTATGTTTTAACAAGGGGGGCAATCACTTTTTCACACAGGGCCATGATGGTTTGGATTTTTTTTCACCTTTAATAATAAACACCTTCATTTACAAATTGCATTTTGTGTTTACTTGTGTTGTCCTTGACTATTGTTTAAATTGGTTTGATGTTCCGAAACACTTAAGTGTGACAAACATGCAAAGGAACAGGAAATGAGGAAAGGGGCAAACACTTTTTCACACCACTGTATTCTTAGATATTTTAAGGGTCAGCTCCTGGACTTGACATTGCCATGTATTTGTTAAAACAAACCTCTAGCATTTTTTAAAGCAGCATTAAACCCAAAAATCACACATTTATTGTATTGCACCTCTCTACTTCTAAAATGTGTTGGTTGCATTAGTTTTCTTTTTTAGACTTTCTTTCTTCTATCTTCATCTGGTGATCCAGTCAGCAACTATGTTGTTTTTCAAAAGATCAGTTACATAGATGAGATCATTAAACCATTGATCACTAACAGGGTTCTTACATTGATCAGCTTGTATTTATTTATGTAATTCAGGGGTAGGCAAACTGCGAGAGGTGGAAATCTACCTGAAAAAAATTAAGAGATCAAAGATAACCAGGTTTGCCTTTTTATTTTTTAGAAGAATAAATTTACTAGCAAGACCTCAATAATAAGTAAGGACCTATAATTCCTGCTGTGACCACAAACCAAAGCCTTGTGGCCTTAGCATGTGTGCACCTCCAGCCGCTCCCTCTGCAGCTCAAGGGGAGGTGGTTGGGAAGTGGTAAAACTACTCCTCAACTGAGAGGTTTTACTTCCCCCCAACTGGTAGTGTTATTGAGCCCTAATGCACAGACCACTTTACAATGTACCACCAAAGTAAAGTGTAGACTTGCGATTTCAGGGCAGCAACAATGTGTGGGTAAGCCTTGTTTTTGCCACCTGCCAATGTCTCTCCCATAAGGCAGTGGGCGTGGACATTTACATACAAGGCCAGGATGCTTTCTGCCTGCGACAAAGTTCACCTAACATATCATGGTGGACATATCGGACACTTTTGACACTATTTTGGGACCATTGTAATTTATACAGTGATCAGTGCTATAAAAATGCACTGATTACTGTGTAAATTATACTAGCAGGGAAGGGATTAATTTCCTGGTTCCAAATCCATGTCAGCATACTACTACATGTATGCTACCATGTGGGCGCCATGAAAGGATATTGGGCTATATGTGGAAGCTTGTTAAAATGATAAGAAACACACACTCTTGAAAAAATGCAGCAGGCATAACCATGGGTCGCTCATAATCTGTGAATCTTGGTATAAGTAAACCCACCAAGTTCTGCAGAACAAGACGTAAGTTACCCCTAATTTATTATTACCTCTACATCTGTTCATGACAATGGCCAAGTTAGTCACAAAACAAGGTGAGGTATAAAATAATGAACATTATCATTGCATGAAGATTAGTTCGAGATTTGTGAAAACAGGAGGCTATAGGAATGCCGGGACAGTTGCTGATGCTGTACCCGGTATATCGAAACCTACAAGATTTGTTTGGAGTTTGTGGACTATCTCGGTACTTGGTAATAAATGTCAATCAAACATAGTAAGAAAAATATACAAAAGTTTAATAACAACCAAAAAGTATATAGACATGTAAACAATCAGGGGAGTAAAAACATATCCACCGCAACAAAACCATTTCTATCGGGTTTCCCCATAGGGTTTATGTTGAGAGGTAATGTAACAAAATTCCTCTACCGGTTTCGCGGTCAAAACCGCTTCTTAAGGAGGGAGATCAGCACAACCACAAGCAGTAGATCACAGGATCCACAAAATTCCCCCAGTGGCGAATGTGGGGGATTGTAACGGACCAACTCTAATAAGATAATAGAGCCAAAGTCTAAGCATGGGCTGATTGATCAGGCGGATCACACAGATATAACAGCTGAAATAATGGGTATAACAATCCTGCAAGATATAGTGGCCACTCACTCCCACAGGAGATGGGATGTGAAGGGTCATATAATCTGTGTATAGTATCCCCCAGATCGACAGCCCAGCGTATAAGGTCCTCTTAACTTGGTAATTTTACACCACTTCTCAACATAAACCCTACGGGGAAACCCAATAGAAATTGTTTTGTTGCGGTGTTTCTACTCTCTTGATTGTTTACATGTCTATATACTTTTTGGTTGTTATTAAACTTTTGTATATTTTTCTTACTATGTTTGATTTACATTTATTACCGAGATAGTCCACAAACTCCAAACAAATCTTGTAGGTTTGGATATACCAGGTACAGCATCAGCAACTGTCCCGGCATTCCTATAACCTCCTGTTTTCAAAAATGTATTGATTCGGATGAACTTTTATTTATTTTTCAATCTAATGTTGATTTGATGCTAAACTCACTTTATTGCCAAGATTAGTTATGCCACGTACACACGTAGCGTACTATCCGGGGGACTTAGTCTGGCGGACTTCCCGCCAGACTGTCGGCCAGACTTTCCGAACGGGCTATTTGCCCACACACGGCACTTTTTCAGTGGACTAATACGGCGTACTAAGTCCGCCGGACTATCCACCGTACTTTTGAAATGAACGGACTCGCCCACACACGCGGAGGAAAGTCCGCTCATTTTGAGCGCGTCTCCAGGTAGTCGGGGCCTGCGAAGGAGGCGTCGCTGGCCCCGCCACCTGGTATGGACTTAAAGGGGAACCCCAATGCCGAAAAAATCGGCGTGGGGGTCCCCCCCAGGTCCACATCAGACCCTTGTCCGAGCACGCTACACTGCCGGCCAGTAAAGGGGGGGACGAGCGAGCGCCCCCCCCCTCCTGAGCCGTACCAGGCTGCGTGCCCTCAACATGGGGGGTGCCTCTTCATCTGAAGAGAAGAAGAGAAGAACAGAAGATGGCGAAAGCGGCGACAGAAGAACCGAAGAGGGGGACAAGACCCCCGAAGAGGGGGACAAGACCCCCGAAGTCAGAAGAAGAGGGTGGTGGCATCCTCCGCTCACAATGGCAGGGACGCGACGGCGAGAAGACCCCCGAAGATGGAAGACCCCCGGAGCTGTGCAATAAACTATTTTAACCCTTGTGTGTTGTGTTTTTTTTACTTTTTTCCACAGGTGAATGGGTAGGGGTACATTGTACCCCATACTCATTCACATAGGGTGGAGGGCTGGTATCCGGGGGCCCCCTTATTAAAGGGGGCTCCCAGATTCCGATAAGCCCCCCGCCCGCAGACCCCGACAACCAACGGCCAGGGTTGTCGGGAAGAGGCCCTTGTCCTCATCAACATGGGGACAAGGTGCTTTGGGGTGGGGGGGCCTGGTACGGCTCAGGAGGGGGGCTGCTCGCTCGTTCCCCCCTTTACTGGCCGGCCGGGAAGTGTGCTCGGACAAGGGTCTGATGTGGACCTGGGGGGACCCCCACGCCGTTTTTTTCGACATTGGGGTTCCCCTTTAAGTCCATACCAGGTGGCGGGGCCAGTGACTCCTCCTTCGCGGGCCCCGCCTACCTGGAGACGCGCTCAAAATGAGCAGACTTTTCTCCGTGCGGGAAAAGTCCGCTCACTTCAAAAGTACGGCGGACTGGCATACCAACGGCCAGATTGTCCGCCGAAATGCAAGTCCGTCGGGAAGATTGGAGTGCAAAAATACTTTCTAAGTCCAGGTAAAAATAGCCGGAGGCTACACACGGGGGGATTGTCCGGCGGACTTGAGTTTGCCGGACTTTTCCACCCGATTGTTTGATCGTGTGTACGCGGCATTAGAGGAAGTGTTTCTATAAGGCTTCATGTACCCTGCTGCTAGCAGTACATTTAGGAGCAGTTGGGCGTTAGGAGCAGTTGGGCGTTTTTTTTCAGCTGCCCTTGAACTCTCCTCTATGTTATCTTATCAGTACATGTACAAAGGGTTGTTTATAGTAATTTCATGGCAGTTGAGTTTAGAAGCATTTTTTGGAAAGCAAAAAAAAATGTATTTGGGAAGAATGTTCAGAGGCATTTCAAATGGCAAATACCCGTAACAGCTTTCAAACACGGTAACTTGCGTTTAGCTGCATTTCGTGTATAGGCATTTTAAATGGAGATTAAGGGGAAAAATAAAAAAAATCTTCTAAACGCAAATGTGGATAAATGCCACATGCAAACGTGGCAAAACGGACGGTTTTAAACGTGGGTTACTCTCTATCAAGGTAAATCATTCAGGAGAGGTTTTAAAACATCCCATGTACATTAAGCCTAACTGACAGCAAAAAAAGTTTTTAGGATTTGAATTAAGTGTGTCCCGAATTTGACCAGCACTACTAATATACAGAAGTTTGAGAATGATGATGTGAATAGTGGTATAGTGTCTACCTGGAACTGCTGCAGTGCAGTGATGATACTGATGATTCAAAGTAAAAAGGGCTACAATAGCGGTAGCAATATCGCTTACTTTCTGAAGAAAGCTTTGGGTGGCACAGTGGTGTAGTGGTTAGCACTCTCGCCTAGCAGTAAGAAGGGTCACTGGTTCAAATCCCAACCACGACACTACCTGCCTGGAGTTTGCATGTTCTCCCTGTGCCTGCGTGGGTTTCCTCCAGGTACCCTGGTTTCCCCCCACAAACCAAAGACATGCAGGTAGCCTAATTGGCCTCTGTCCAAAATTGGCCCTAGTATATGAATGGGGACCTTGGATTGTGGGCTCCTTGAGGGTAGGGACCAATGTGAGTGTGTAATGTACAGGGATGGGGACAATTGTAGACACTCAGGTTGAACTGGATGGACTGGTGTCTTTATTCAACCTTACTAACTATGAAACTATAACTAACTAACTATGAAACTAATGACCAAAAGAACAAGGATTTTTAAGCATGCTCTGGGGAAAAAAAATTTCACAGATGTTGTAATTAGTAAAGAAGTGTGGTGGTTTAGGGGTTGCTAAAGAATACAGATTCTACTCTTTTGGATTGAAAGGTGCCAGTTGAAAAGCAACTTATTAAGATCATTCCCTTTAAAGCTCTACCAGGTCCTACCAATATAAAAGGTAGTTAGTCTGTTTAACAATAACAGATGTCATCTTCAGAAGCTATACTGGGTTCAACTGAGAGGAGGGAAGCCCATAATATGCTGCCTTTATTACCTCTCTTTTTAAATGTGTAGCAACCCCTTACCCCATAGAGAGTATTAAGGACTCCTAGAGGTCAGGTGGACTGATAGCACACCTCAGAGTTGGGCTTTTTACTTAACCACTTCAGCCCCGGACCATTTTGCTGGTCAAAGACCAGAGCACTTTTTGCGATTCGGCACGGCGTCACTTTAACTGACAATTGCGCGGTTGTACGACGTGGCTCCCAAACAAAATTGACGTTCTTTTCCCACAAATAGAGCTTTCTTTTGGTGGTATTTTATCACCCCTGCGGTTTTTATATTTTGCGCTATAAACAAAAATAGAGCGACAATTTTGAAAAAAACGCATTATTTTTTACTTTTTGTTATAATAAATATCCCCCAAAAATATATAAAAAAAACATTTTTTTCCTCAGTTTAGGCCGATACGCATTCTTCTACATATTTTTAGTTAAAAAATATCACAATAAGTGATTATTGATTGGTTTGCGCAAAAGTTATAGCGTTTACAAAATAGGGGATAGTTTTATGGCATTTTTATTAATATATTTTTTTTTTTTACTAGTAATGGCGGCGATCAGCGATTTTTATTGTGACTGCGAAATTATGGTGGACACATCGGACATTTTTGACACATTTTTGGGACCATTGTCATTTATACAGCAATCACTGCTATATAAATGCAGTGATTCCTGTGTAAATGACACTCGCAGTGAAGGGGTTAACTAGTGGGTGGCAGTGTAGGGGTTAAGTGTTCCTAGGGGTGTGTTACTAACTGTTGGGGGCAGGGCTTTAATTTAGTGAACACTGATCTCTGCTCCAATCACATGGAGCAGAGATCAGTGTCACTAGTTGCTAGGCAGAACGGGGAAATGCTGTTTACAACAGCATTTCCTCGTTCAGCCGCCCCATGAGATGATCGCGGATATGCCCCCGGTGATCGAGTCCGCTGGACCCGTGACTGGACTCACGGGGGTCCGGACCAGCATGCGAGCGCGCCGCCAGCGGCGGCTCGCGATGGCAGGGCGGCATTAAAGATTGGACATACCTGTACACCAATATGCCTGCCCGTGCCATTCTGCCGATGTACATCGGCGTGCGCTGGTCGGGAACCAGTTAAAATGGGATTGTGGACATATGGGTGCAAACCACTTTTAGTCAAAATGTAGAGTTTATTAATCACCATAAACTCAGGGAGAGAGGGTAAGGGCTAGGGATGAGCCGAACACCCCCTGGTTCGGTTCGCACCAGCACCTTCGAACGGACCGAAAATTCATACAAACTTTAGAACCCCATTAAAGTCTATGGGACTCGAACGCTCAGAATCAAAAGTGCTCATTTTAAAAGCTAATATGCAAGTTATTGTCCTAAAAAGGGTTTGGGGACCTGGCTCCTGCCCCAGGGGACATGGATCAATGCATTTTTTTTTTTTAAAAAGCATTTTCTTCGGGAGCACTGATTTTAATAAAGGGGAGAAGCTGCGCTAAAACCATGAAACCTATATATTTAACCGAAAACCAATATGATATTGTGCAAATAGGTAAAAAAACGAATTAAAAACGAATTCTAAGTAATTAGAATTCCTCAATATAAATGGAAAATGTACAAAGAAATATGTATATGTAGTCCCAATTACAAGTCCACAGTGATTGTTTAAAAAAAAAATGTCCAAAACGCCCAAACAGAAAAGCACAATGATATCCACAACGAAATACACAACTACCTTTTGAAATTTCTGCTTACCAGGAAGTAAGCCAAATACGCAGTTGGCTTTAACCCAGCCTGGGCCTTTAATTCCCAAATGGATACAACTTTTTGAAAACTTGAGATCATAAGCAAACTTTTGACTCCACACACGTGTTTGACCCAGAAAAACAATGTATGACATAGCGTAATGTTGTCAAAAAAAAACTAAAAAACATAATTGCACTTACAATATGAATCAAAATTACATGCAAAAAAAAAAAGTGTCCCAACACCACATAGAGGGCCTCCTTACCGGATAACAAGCCCACAGACGCAAACAATCTCCCAAATAGATAGGTCCTCAGCTGAATGCACAGGGGGAATCAGAAGATGATTGGTCCAAATGCGCAGCAAAAACTGAACTCTGTGACTCCCGTACGTAATAATAAATGTCAACCAGGTTAAATTAGATGAGTCCAGTATGTGGTGAAAATCGCCAGTCCTGGAGTCTCATAAATGTCTTCCCTTTGCAGTCTGGGGCACTGGTGTGATCTTACAGGGATCCAGAGAATGCTGGGAACCAGGAGGAAGGAAACAAGAAGCAGCTGGTCGTGACTTCACAAGAACAGGAAATGTGATTATTCACAGTGGCCAACCCCTTTATACTGATTTTAATGACCCTTAAAATGAAAAAAAAGGTAAATATTCCTTTAAATATTGTGCCTGGGGGTGTCTATAGTATGTCTGTGAAGTGGCACGTGTCTCCCGTGTTTAGAACAGTCCTTGCACAAAATGACATTTAACGGAAAAAAGGTAATTTAAAACTGCTTGCGGTTTTAATGTAATGTCTGGTTCCGGCAATATGGATAAAAATCTGTGAGAAAAATGGCATGGGTAGCCCTTCCTGCCCATTACCAGCCCCTTTGGGTCTTGTACGGATATTAAGGGGAACCCCATACCCAAATAAAAAAAAGGAAAGGCCTATATACTCAGAACCTCAGTATACAGGCGGTGCAAACAAGACAGGGACTGTGTAGGTTTGTAAGTAGAATCTGTTTGTAATTTTGAACTGGTACATTTTTAAAGTGTATCTCCAGTCCAAAAATCAATTTTTAAGCTTTTTGGAAAACATAGGGAAGGGTTATCACCCCTGTATAATTTTTATTGGCCATCCGTCGTTTTTTACATCTCACTTCCTGTTGTCTCCTTCTGTTTGCAAGTAGGAGACGTTTGTAAGTTAGATGTTTGAAAGTAGGGGCCTGCCCTATATGCTCTGTAGAAATTTGGCCCTAAGGTGTTGGTGTTGCCACAAGTTAACACTGTAAGCCCTCAAAGTGACTCTTGGTGGGCGCTGGAACGGGCCCTGCTGTGAAATATTATATCAAGAATTGTAATTTCATGCACCTGTTCAAACAGGTATCTAAAAGTAAAAAACAGTAAACGCTGCGCTATCCAAAAAAATAAATGAAATAAATGAAAAGAGCTGCTAGCACACCCAAAAGGATATTTCAAGGTGAAAAAACATTTACATTCAATACAAAAGTGTAGCGCTAAAAACAAGACTAAGTGACATATCTCATGTGCCACCTACTAAAAATTCCACAGTGTTCTTTGTGATAAGAACAAAAAACTAAATAAACACCAGGATTCTGTTATATATACCAATCATTTGAAATCGTGAAAAAAATATAATAGAAGCAATTCATACATATAATTGTACTATTATGTGAACCAAAAAAAAAAATGTTCAATGGTCCAAACAGAAGACAAAAAAACAAAAGATCAATAAAGTCTCTTTGTGTAAGACGATCCGATCCCACGTGTGTGGTCAAATTCACGTTCCACCTTCCTTGAATATGGAAAACATGCAAACACCACGTGACAATCCCACCACCGCAATGCGGGCTTACCGGATGTATTTGACCCAAACGAATGTATATTCGAAGGATCACACGGGCTTGTGTAGTTTAAATGAATTCACATTCACAAGGTTGGACTCCTGAGGAAAACTTCAAAAACAATCATTCCACTCATATAATGAACAATAGGTTATCTCCAGCTATATGATCCAGCTCAGGTTGTTGGATACATGTAATAAGAAAATGGGGCCATATAGCGTAATTCCATTTAAAATAAAAAAATTTAATAAAAGAAATGGTAATAAACTCACATTTGTACAGTGAATCAAGCGCTTTTTCAATAAAAATTTGGCTGCAGTAGAGTCCCGACGCGTTTCGTCCTCATAGACGTCGTCTGGGGTGATATATCAAGAATTGTAATTACATGCACCTGTTAAAACAGGGGCTGAAAAATTGGGGTTTAGGCACTGGTGCCACAACACTGCAACATCTCACAGAAACTCTAGTTGGAGAGCAAGAATGAGCCCTGCTGCAAAGTATTGCATCAAAAATTGTAATTACACGCCCCGGTTAAACAGGGGCAGAAAAATTGGGCCTTAGGCACTGGTGCTGGTGGCACGACACTGCAACCTCTCCCAGATACTCTAGTTGGAGTACAGGAATGAGCCCTGCTACAAAGCATTGCATCAAAAATGGTAATTACATGCCCCTGTTAAACAGGGGCATTGTGCCTTTTATCAGTGTTTAGTTAAAGCTTGTAGGAGGAGTTTTCATCCTACTCTGACTGTCCTATCAGGCTGCAGGACCCATGACCCTCTGTCTGGACAGTGCTGATTGGTCATGTGTTGATCAGATGCACCCTCCCAAGAAAAAAAAACTCTCTAACAATACACACCAAACTGAGCATGTACAGAGTGACTCCAAAGGCTCTGTTCTATCAGGAGAGGGATTGGGGACAGTGGAGGAAGGGGAGGATCTAACAGCCTTTTTATGCAATGCAGAGGATTAACCCCTTAGGTTGCACAGTGAGTATAACAAGCATATTTTAATGCATATACAGACAGATCTTACTGTTATGGATTTAGTAAAACTTTAAGTTCTACTTTATTGTTGCAGTCATAGGGGTGGATTTACTAAGATCAAATAGGCTGTTCACAGGGGAAGTTGCGCAGTCCAAAGGTGGTTTCCCCTTAGTGAATGTGGTGAAATTTCACTCTGCAAAGAACATTTATTCACATGCAAGGAAAATTTAAATAAACAGGATTTTTGTTTGCACTCAATTGGATGATAGATGTCAGCAGGGCTTCACTTCATTCACCAAGCTCTGGGGAAAATTCCCATGCAAAGTACAACTTCACTTGCAAATGGAACAGTCTGTTTGCCTTTAGTAAATCAAGACCACAGTATCACACTTTATTAGGAGGAAAAGCAAACACATTTTACATACATGTATGATTACTTTATTAAGTAGAACTTATGAATGCATTTAACAATGTTAATAATGTTATTATTCCATTAATAAATATTGATCTTGCCTAATAATAAAGTTGAATTAGTATTTTGTAGGATTAAAGAACAATTTTGTATGCATGGTAAGATGATTTCCAACTGCTTGTTTTATGGTATTATAATTGACCTTTTGCTTTGCTTTGCTTGCTATTGCCTATGCATACAACCTATAAAAGATTGCTTAGTTTATTTTATTTCTGACAGTTAAAGCGCTGCCATCTTCAGGATGCTTACAGCCAAAATACTATTGTTTTTCTTTATTTTGTAACAAGAGGAAACATGCACTTAAACTATTTAAAACATGCTAATGTAATGCATAGTAACCAGACAACAAAATGGTTTATCTGTTCAGTTTAAGAAAAAGTGCATGGGGTAATTAAGATACAGTATTTTGATTGTGGCTTGTTATGATTGTGCATATTAGCATAAGGATCAATGATTTCAATGTTTGTAGAAAAGAAAGAATTAGGCAGGCTTCCTCTTCACATAGAGGAAAGCATCAGGGAACAATAGACTGCACACTGCCAAATATGTCCGCGTGAACACACCCGTAAACTAATGAAAGCAAATGCCTGGTTGCCTGCTATCCATTAGACCCACATGCAATATTTTTGCTATCCTACTGCAAAAATATTTCTAATGCACATAAAACTATTTCCTATCCTGCTTAAAATGTTGTAGTAGGATAGCAGTATCGGAATAGCAGTATTGGATAGCAGTAGCAAGGAATTGTTGATGAATTAGTAATTTATTAATTCTTTATTGCTCAATAGTGATATAGTGTTTGCATATTAACCAGGGATTTATAGAACACATGTACCAAAATAAAAATAAGGGGTCTATTTATAAAGAATTCACTGTATGATTACAAAGCAAATGTTTCTCGGACATTCATCTATAATGGAGAAATTCCAACTGCAAACAAGATTTGCCAATATAGCATAATTCCACATAAGATTCTTCTGTCACATTTGATTCACCAATTAGCTGCCACATTACACATAAGCGGCATTCTCTTTGAAAATGATATCTGGATGCTGTAAAAAGCATACAAAAGTCCAGCAAGCATTTATTGTGCAAATGGCACAGCAAGTCCTTTATCAATAGGCCCAAAAAAAGTCCCTTTAAGACAATTGTTCCTGACTGACCTTCTTTTTACTGCATCCAAAATTTAGAGTTCCGTCATTCCCATACATAGAATTGCTTATACATTGCAAATTATTGTATTTAGTGTAATTCATGTAATTTAATTAATGTGAGGAGTTTAATTAGGGATTACATCTTTATAAAACAAAATGTTTTAATACAATTGAAAACAAAAATAGTATAACATGCCACCATATAATATTAATAATATATTTATATCTAAACATAGTAAAACCATAAATAATTTTAAACTTTTAAATCCCTCTTTCTGCACAAAAAAGAAAATACGGTGACAAGTTTAGAACATTGCTTTAGGTGTATATTTATTTTTCTCAAGCTTTGCTTATTATTAAACTAGTGGCAGTAAAGTGTAATCAAAGAAAATCAAAATTGTAATCAAAAGTGTAATCAAAGAAAAGACCCAATAACAGAGGTTTGAATAGCAAAAGTCAAATTAAATTATACACAGTTGTAAATGTTAAAAAAAGTAAAAAAAAAAAAAACAACAGGGAAAAGAACGATTATGGGAACAATTAGGAACACAGTGTTATCAATCATAATCAACAATACAAATGAATGGCAATGTTAACTTAAAGAGTGTGGTATGTGTACATCTATCTACCTATATATCTACTTATCCAACTGTCTATCTATCTTTCTTGCCCATATGTGTGGGTTGTATACTAACCCAAGTATCTCATTGCCCGTTGTTCTATTTGTAATTCATCTGTAGTGTTTCATTAAATTAAATGAAACTTATGCTTTGATTACTTACTGGACACTCTGAACTATTATTGCTATCATTTTAACATATTACGACATGCACTTTTAATATAACTAGAAAGCATCGGGTGCAAATATTAAGAAACACATATTGCAGGTTATTTAACATGATTGCACCTTATAGTCATTATAATACTTCTACATAAGTAAATCTGAAAGCTTGTCAAGGGATTACTGTGATATTAGAAAAAATCAACAAAATTAAGTCTATAGGTAATGTGCTTCCTAACCGTGCATTCTTGTGTATTGCTTTTAATTAAATTAAATGTCTGTGCAGTGATCATACATATGAGATCACAATTCCAGAGGGAATTATTTAAATGATACTTAAAGCATCCGCTATTCCTTTTATTTTTGGCTTAGACACACTCATTAGTGGCATATTCAAATACAAAACTAAGAAATAAAAAGCTGCCATAGATAATTATTAGTGGCCCTGATGTCAGTTAGTCAAATCAACTAAAAGGCCAATTATTGTGATAAGACACAGGTTGAAGGGCTGGTTAAAGACTATCTCATTGTAGCTTTTAGGTCAGGCTTAGCGCAATAAACCTTTTTTTTTTCCAATATATTTCAGAATCAATTATTGTAATTATTGGAATATTTACATTGGATATACCAATTACTTTTATCTGTTGCATACTTATTAAGGAGAACAGACATCTTTACATGGCAAGGTGGATTGGCAATTTTGGATGATTCTACTTTTTCCTCGTGCGTATCGGTCAGGGAAAGAAAGATAGCTTGGTAACTAGATAGATAGAAACATAGATAGATAGAGGTACAGATACAAAATATTGTTTGCGTTAACCACAAATTCTCATCTAAGGCCAAAGTATCCATTGGTAATAGTATTATACACCACATTTTCACAATTTATTTTACTACTATAAGATATTGGTGGATAAAAATATATTACAATGAATAACATTTAATGTACATTAAATACTATATAGGTTGTTTTTTTTTTCCTTTGTACGATTCATGTTTTGCGTAAAATACATTATGTGGGTAATACAAGTGTGCTTTTATTTCTTGTGGCAAAGCTTCCTCTAGGAAAACATAAATTTCCTTGTGTTGCTTTGTTTCTTCATATGTAAGGTAGGCCCTTTGCTTTATCTTGTTTTCCTTTTCATGATTCACTTACCATCTTAATTATGTTGTATTAAGTCTCATCTGATACAGACTATTTTTTTTATGTGTTTGTGCTTTTGCTATAGTTAATGTTACGCTATTATGCAATCCATTCAATTTTCACTATATAAGCATAGTTTGTGCTCTTTGGAAAAGAATGTTAGCAAAGTGTAAGCATGTACTAATAAATATATGATAATCCAACAGCAGTAATTACTTAAATTAATTTAGACAACTAAAAGATAAATAAATTAAATGTAGACGTAGTTCAGAATTTTCAGGATTGGTAGACATTCACACTGACCTTAGCGTAGGAAAAAAAAAATTGGTCCATGTCATTGGTATGCAGGTAGACAATTGTGCATTGCCTTTAAAAAAAAAGTCCTATGCTGGAAAAAGATATGCTTATTAAAAGTAAGTGGGACACAGATTTGCTTTACTTTTCTAGTCCTAGTTGGTAAAAAAAGAAATAAATATATACAAATTTAATAAGAGTTGAATTTTATGAAAATGAATTCAGCGAAGTGCACATTGCAAGTTCATATTCCTGGTATGCATGTTTGATTTAAGAAATTCAAGCAGAAAATACAACACACCATATCACCACCCTACCACTGGCATTTCTTGTGAGTCTAGCGTAACTGCAAAACTTGCTGTGACCGTCAGAGACAGAACAGCTGTAGCTTCTTCTATCTTTAGCAGGAGTCCATGACCCCATAAGTAGCAACTTCTCTTTCATTTTGTATACATCTCACTTTAGGAAGTGTCAACAATTTCTGGCTGGCTGGCGATGTACCAAGGCTTACTGTGTATTTCTCCAAAACAAAAAGGCCATGTCATTCTTCTACAACTTAATCAGTGGCTACATATAGGAAAGCCACACTGAAGCCTTTTCTGATCATTTTAATGAGGACCCCTGGCTATTCAGTCATTGAAATATAATTGACTTGCTCTTCTCTTATTTTCATAATAGACACTCCAACCAAGACTACATTTATTTTGCTATAAGAAATGTCAAGAAAGATTGGAAGTTTTCTGAGTGTCCCCATTAAAACTGAAAACATGCCACCCTGTCGTTTACATGCGCTGCAATCACTCTGTATAGGCCTCATTATGCAGATAGGAGATGCAAATGTTTCATGTATCTCACATCCAAGCAAACTACAAGTGCCAACAAAATAAGCACAGAAGAAAATAATTCACTCATTATGAACCGTATGAATTTCCATCCTGCAGGAACCTGGGATTCTACACATAATGCAGAAAAAAAAGTCAGCAGGATATAATGCATGTGCTTGATTATATCTAAATAACAGTGTTTATAGGAGGTGACATATCCTTCCCCAATAACCAATCCGCTAACAGATTATCTTCTCTCAAATGGCTAACAAGAGCTGCCAAGACAATGGTATACAGCAATTAGAATATATTAAAGTAAGAAGGTCTGTTCACTATTATTTATTTGTTATAGCACAGCCTTTTGTTTTATCTGTCAGACCTCACTTAAATTAGACAGTGAGCATCATTCTACATAAAAGCATGCATTTGTATGTGTGCGAGTTTGTATCAACGTTCATGCCTGCCATGCTATTTTGCACCAATATCTGATTTTAACCTTTATATTTGCATCACAGTGGATGCTCTGATGGGCCCTGAGTTAATAAAGATGAGAAAACTCTGGTTTGTAAGTATCAGTGTTTGATAATGTCTATGATGGACACCAACTGATTAGTGAGGCTTCTTAGTCCTTGGCAAAGCTGTTGTTAGAGGCAACACAAAGCTTAATAGGTACGATTATTGCACGTAAAATCAACTAACTGCTGTGTGCAGATTCAGCAGGAAAACACAGGGTCACTGCATTTGTAAATTCAAAGTATAATTTGTTCCTGAGACATGCTTGTAATCCAAAGCACGTATATCAAGGTGAATTTCCCCATAACATATAATGGAAACTCAAATGATTCATTCCACAACCATGTATTCATAAGTCCTTCAGTCTATAGTACATATAAAAAGATAATAGTAATGTGATAGGTTGTGTAACCATAAAATGTCCATCCACAAATGGCAGCCTCTACAATGGGATTAGAAGCAAAATCCAGCAGGAGTTACAGAGTATAAAAGAGAAGAGAGCAATATGGTTACATTTAATGAATGTACACCATTTAGCAACTTACATGGTTGATGATTAAAAGATACACATCTAATTATGCAAGCATCTGGGATAAAGCTGTCCACATAGACCAGGCATGTCCAAAGTCCGGCCCGCGGGCCAATTGCGGCCCGCCGTCCGGTTTTGAACGGCCCGCCTGGTCTTTCTCAATTTATTGTGCTGCGGGATCAGGGCTGTCAGATCAGCCGATCCCCGGCACTGTGAGAAGCTCCGTGAGCTTCAAAAGTGAAAGTAAAGTGCAGGGAAGTGTGCTGTGCTCTCTGCTTCCCCCTACAGTGCAGTACCCGGCTGAATGAGGAAGCTGCAAAGGTACTGTACTACAAGCTAGATTAGTGTTAAAAAGGCCTTTATTCATGTGTGTGTATGTATGTATGTGTATGCATGTGTCTGTATTTGTGTGCATGTATGTCTGTATGTGTGTGTGTATGTGCACATGTGTCTGTATGTGTGTGCACATGTGTCTGTATGTGTGTGTGTGCACATGTGTCTGTGTGGGTGCACATGTGTCTGTATGTGTGTGTGCGCGTGTGTCTGTATGTGTGTGTGCGCGTGTGCGCACATGTGTCTGTCTGTGTGTGTGTGTGTGTGTGCACATGTGTCTCTGTGTGTGTGTGCACATGTGTCTATGTGTGTGTGCACATGTGTCTGTATGTGTGTGTGTGTGCACATGTGTCTCTGTGTGTGTGTGCACATGTGTCTGTATGTGTGTGTGCACATGTGTCTGTATGTGTGTGTGCACATGTGTCTGTATGTATGTGTGTGTGTGTGCACATGTGTCTGTATGTGTGTGTGCACATGTGTCTGTGTGTGTGTGCACATGTGTCTGTATGTGTGTGTGCACATGTGTCTGTATGTGTGTGTGCACATGTGTCTGTGTGTGTGTGTGCACATGTGTCTGTGTGTGTGTGTGTGCACATGTGTCTGTGTGTGTGTGTGTACACATGTGTCTGTATGTGTGTGCACATGTGTCTGTATGTGTGTGTGTGTGTGTGCACATGTGTGTGTGTGCACATGTGTCTGTATGTGTGTGTGCGCACATGTGTCTGTGTGTGTGTGTACACATGTGTCTGTGTGTGTGTGTGCACATCTGTATGTATGTGTGTGTGTGCACATGTGTCTGTATGTATGTGTGTGTGCACATGTGTCTGTATGTATGTGTGTGTGCACATGTGTCTGTGTGTGTGTGCACATGTGTCTGTATGTATGTGTGTGTGCACATGTGTATGTATGTATGTATGTATGTGTGTGTGTGTGTGTGCACATGTGTCTGTATGCACATGTGTCTGTGTGTGCACATGTGTCTGTGTGTGTGTGTGTGCACATGTGTCTGTATGTATGTCTGTATGTATGTGTGTGTGCACATGTGTCAGTATGTATGTCTGTGTGTATGTGTATGTGTGTGTCTGTATATATGTCTGTATGTACATGTGTGTGCACATGTGTCTGTATGTCTGTATGTGTGTGCATGTGTGTCTGTATGTATTTCTGTATGTGTCGGTAAGTATGTGTATGTGTGCACATGTGTCTGTATGTATGTCTGTGTGTGTGTGTGTGTGCACATGTGTCTGTATGTATGTATGTGTATGCATGTGTCTGTATGTGTGCCTGCATTTGTGTGCTTGTGTCTGTGTGTATGTGTATGTTACTTTTAATCCGGACCCCCCTCCCCCCATTCTTATACCATCAAAACTGCTTTTGTAGGGCTTGTGTGTGATATTAGCCAGGACTCCTGCTCCTCTGAAAAGCAACCCATGCACAGATCTCTTTGCAGAGGCATTTGAATGGCGGTAAATAGGCATTATCTTGCCTCCTCACCACCTGTTTTAAGCCCGTAAATGCAACATCTGTGTGGCTGCGTACTGCGTGTAGGGCAGCCCATTAATTTCAATGGACTTCCCTACTCACAAAAATGCAGGGAAAGAAGTTCCCGAGCTTTTTTTTTTTTTTTTTATTGCACTGCACCAAAAGCACCCTACATTTCCAATGTGTGGGGTACCATTAAGAATTAACGGTGCCCCTTAACCACTTTCAGACCGGACCATTTTGCTGGTAAATGACCAGAGGTCTTTTTACAATTTGGCACTGCGCTGCTTTAACTGGTAATTGCGCGGTCATGCAATGTTGTACCCAAACAAAATTTGCGTCCTTTTCTTCCCACAAATAGAGCTTTCTTTTGATGGTATTTGATTGCCTCTGCGATTTTTATTTTTTGCGATATAAATGGAAAAAGACCGCAAATTTTGAAAAAAAATGATATTTTCTACTTTTTGTTATTAGAAAAATCCAATAAATTCAATTTTAGTCATACATTTAGGCCAAAATGTATTCAGCCACATGTCTTTGGTAAAAAAAAAGTCAATAACTGTATATTTATTGGTTTGCGCAAAAGTTGTCACATCTACAAACTAAGGTACGTTTTCTGGAATTTACGCAGCTTTTAGTTTACGACTGCCTATCTCAGTTCTTGAGGTGCTAAAATGGCAGGGCAGTACAAAACCCCCCCAAATGACCCCATTTTGGAAAGTAGACCCCCTAAGGAAATTGATAAGTGGCATGTTGAGCCCATCGAATATTTTATTTTTTTGCCTCAAGCGATTGAATAATGACAAAAAAATAATTTTTTTTTTTTTTTTACACAAAGTTGTCACTAAATGATATATTGCTCACACATGCTATGGGCATATGTGAAATGACACCCCAAAATAAATTCTGCTGCTTCTCCTGAGTACGGGGATACCACACGTGTGGGATTTTTTGGGAGCCTAGCCGTGTACGGGGCCCCGAAAGCCAAGAACCGCCTTCAGGTTTTCTAAGGGCGTAAATATTTGACTTCACTCCTCACTACCTATTACAGTTTTGAAGGCCATAAAATGCCAAGATGGCACAAAACCCCCACAAATGACCCCATTTTAGAAAGTAGACACCCCAAGCTATTTGCTGAGAGGCATTTTGAGTCCATGGAATATTTTATATTTTGCCACAAGTTGCGGGAAAATTACAAACTTTAATTTTTTTTTTTTTTTTTTCACAAAGTTGTCACTAAATGATATATTGCTCACACATGCTATGGGCATATGTGAAATGACACCCCAAAATAAATTCTGCTGCTTCTCCTGAGTACGGGGATACCACATATGTGGGACTTTTTGGGAGCCTAGCCACGTACGGGGCCCCGAAAACCAAGAACCGCCTTCAGGTTTTCTAAGGGCGTAAATATTTGACTTCACTCCTCACTACCTATTACAGTTTTGAAGGCCATAAAATGCCAAGATGGCACAAAACCCCCACAAATGACCCCATTTTAAAAAGTAGACACCCCAAGTTATTTGCTGAGAGGCATGTTGAGTCCATGGAATATTTTATATTTTGCCACAAGTTGCGGGAAAATTACAAACTTTTTTTTTTTTTTTTTTTTTTCACAAAGTTGTCACTAAATGATATATTGCTCACGCATGCCATGGGCATATGTGAAATGACACCCCAAAATAAATTCTGCTGCTTCTCCTGAGTACGGGGATACCACATATGTGGGACTTTTTGGGAGCCTAGCCGCGTACGGGGCCCCGAAAACCAAGCACCGCCTTCAGGCTTTCTAAGGGCGTTACAGTTTTGAAGGCCATAAAATGCCAAGATGGCACAAACCCCCCCCAAATGACCCCATTTTGGAAAGTAGACACCCCTAAATTTAGGGGTACACTAGTGAGACTAGGTAATAAATGGCGGGTGCCCTGAAACTATAAAAAAAATAACTAACCAACCAGCGTCACCTGTAACAGTTATATGGTGATCACTGGTGAAAGGGTTAACTAGGGGGCAATCAGGGGGCTTTATGCGGTAGTATATGGGGGTCCCTGGCGCTATAAAAAGCTGCGGCGAACCTAAATACCTACCTGCCTAACTAGCGTCACCTGTGACACTAATACAGTGATCAGAAAAACGATCGCTTATTAGGCTGGGTTCACACTGGAGCGATGTGGGAACGCCACGAATGCGCGGCGGGTTCCCGCATCACATGCCTCCCGGCGGCAGTTCACACTGCCTTATGCGAACTGCTGGGAGTGTCAGTGAAATGTTAATGACACCCCCAGATCAGTTCGCATATCGCAGTGCGATCTGCAAACTCGGATCGCATGGTGTGAACACCCATGCGATCCGATTCTGCTGCGGACCAAAAAAAGGGTCCCGTGCGAGTTTGCGGCGGGTGCGGCGGGTGCGACACGAATTCAGCCATACTATCTGTATGGCTGAACTCGAATCGCACAGAGATCGGATGTGATTTGCACTGCAGTGCGGTGCGAATCACATCCGTTCTCATAAACCGCTGCAATGTGAACCCAGCCTTAGTGACACTGGCGACGGGGGGTGAACACGGGGTTAAACCTTTATTGGGGGGGTTAGGGGGGTACCTTAGAACTAAAGGAGGCTAACCCTAACTGCCCTAACAGTTATTACAGTCACAAATGACACCCGCCGGGTGATCAGGGGGTTAAACCTTTATTAGGTAATAAATGGCGGGTGCCCTGAAACTATAAAAAAATAACTAACCAACCAGCGTCACCTGTAACAGTTATATGGTGATCACTGGTGAAAGGTTTAACTAGGGGGCAATCAGGGGGCTTTATGCGGTAGTATATGGGGGTCCCTGGCGCTATAAAAAGTTGCGGCGAACCTAAATACCTACCTGCCTAACTAGCGTCACCTGTGACACTAATACAGCGATCAGAAAAATGATCGCTTATTAGGCTGGGTTCACACTGGAGCGATGCGGGAACGCCACGAATCCACGGCGGGTTCCCGCATCGCATGCCTCCCGGCGGCAGTTCACACTGCCCTATGCGAACTGCTGGGAGTGTCAGTGAAATAATGACACCCCCAGATCAGTTCGCATATCGCAGTGCGATCTGCAAACTCGGATCGCATGGTGTGAACACCCATGCGATCCGATTCTGCTGCGGACCAAAAAAAGGGTCCCGTGCGAGTTTGCGGCGGGTGCGGCGGGTGCGACACGAATTCAGCCATACTATCTGTATGGCTGAACTCGAATCGCACAGAGATCGGATGTGATTTGCACTGCAGTGCGGTGCGAATCACATCCGTTCTCAAACCGCTGCAATGTGAACCCAGCCTTAGTGACACTGGCGACGGGGGGTGATCACGGGGTTAAACCTTTATTGGGGGGGTTAGGGGGGTACATTAGAACTAAAGGGGGCTAACCCTAACTGCCCTAACAGTTATTACAGTCACAAATGACACCAATGCAAAAAAAAAAAAAAAAAGCAATTGGTGTCACTGTGACTGGGGGGGCAGGGGTAATTGGGGGGGTGATCGGGGGGTAAAGGGGGGGTGTGAGTGTGCCTGGCATGTTCTACTGTATGTGTGGTGTGTTGGTGCAACTCACTGAACCTCTCTCCTTGGTGCCGGAGCGAAAAATACCGACACGGAGGAGAGAATACATCACTTCCTCTCCTGTGTTTACATTACAGGAGAGGAAGTGATGTCACGGAGGATTTCCATTCGTCGAGAGCGATCGCGAGGGGGTGGCCATGAATGAATGGCCGCCCCCCTCATCCCGGATCGCTCTCGAAGGAATGCCGACCGCCGCAGGCACCGGGGGGGGGCCCGATCGGGCCCCCCACCCGCGGGCAGGCAGGGACTTATATATACGCCCATATGCCTGCCCGTGCCATTCTGCCGACGTATATCGTCGTGCGGCGGTCGGCAAGTGGTTAAAGTGCAGAGCATTCGTCTGTGTGTTGGGAACGAGAGCGACAAAGGCAAGAGAATTCTTGTTGGGCCGTGTATTCGTGCTCGGATGGACACACTCAGACCGAATTTTCAATGGTTCAAAGAATGTCAGACAAAATGGTCGGCCCTCACGCATGTTCACTTCATCAAATCCGGCCCACTTTGAAAAAAGTTTGGACACCCCTGACATAGACCATCCTCCTCACCGCCGGCTCTCACAATTGTCAGTCTGCAATCGTGACCAGGAAGACTATACTACAGTAGAGCGAGCTGAAAGGCTTGAAGCGCTCGTGAAGTGCAGCGTGGAAGGGATGGTGTGGATGGCGGTGTAGAGGATGGTCTATGTGGACAATACCCCGGATGCCTGCATACTTAGATGTGCCTGATTTAACCAATTTAAGATCGGGCCTATTTTTCAAACTTGTTGTTTACAAGTTCAAATTTTTTTTTTTTGCTAGTTTGTGCCTACTTGTTACCTACTTGTTACCCTGAGCAAATTGATACCCAACATGTCACGCTTCAAAGTTGCGCTTGCTCATGGAATGGCAACAAACTTTTACCCTTAAAAATTTCCATATGCAACATTTAAAAAACACTACAGGTTGCAAGTTTTGAGTTACAAAGGAAGTCTAATGCTATAATTATTGCTCTCACTCTAATGATCGGGGTGATACCTCACATGTGTGGTTTGAACACCGTTTTCATATGCGGGAGCTACTCACATATACGGGTGCAAAAATCCCTTGTAATAGAAAAAAAGCATGACAGGACCTCTTAAATGGGAGATCTGGTGTCAAAAAGACCTCAGATCTCATATTTACACTAAAATACAATAAAAAAAAGAAAAATGTTGTTTGAAAAATAAAATAAAAAAATTCTTCCTTGAAGAGCTACGAACGGAAGTGATGTTTTGGCATTGCTTCCGAACTGCAATGGTATGGAGACGGGTGGGGGCCATCTTCCCCTCACTCAGCTCCATACCTAACATGGAAGAGGACCCGATTGCCTCCGCCGCTACCGGCGGCTCCAGTAAGCGGTGGAGGGCACCGGAGCTTGGTAAAAGTGATCTTGTGAATCCGCCGCAGAGACCACTTTTATCAGAAAGCACACCGCCCGCTGAAGAAGAGGATACCGTGGTTATGGCAGCTAGCTTCTGCCATAACATAACAACAATATTTATCTTCAAAAGTACTGCCGTATAATGACGGCGGGCAGTCCGGAAGTGGTTAATCATCAGCCATGTGAGTTGCTAAATGTTGTATCTTCATTAAATGTAACCATATTGCTGCACTTAGAGGCACCTCTCTCCTCTTTTATACTCAGTTGTGGTTTGACACTACTTGTATATCAAAGCATTGCTTGTATATCAAGTCAAAATGTATTTAAAAAATTTAGCTTTTCTTGAAAAGCACTCTCAAACCAAGTTACTCTCAATCCAAGGTTTTGCTGTAGTCTGAGATCTAAACTAAAAATTAATAAATATTGCAAGCAATCAGCTCTCTGTTGCAGAAGAGATATGCTCTGCTTTTTCTGCAGTAAAACACACTTACCTGCCTGCTTGTAGTGTACTATGCTGCGCCATAAAAATCTCTTGGAGGGTGCCTGCTGTTGCTCATATTACCCAATCCACTTGAAACAAGCCAGGTCAGGCAGCAATATCCTCATGTCTATAGCTATCATTAGTAAGTATCTACTATTGCTATTACTACTACCTACTATTAACATCAGTGACACACAGTGAGTGCACGTGCTCAACTCCAATTGTATGCCTGCTTTATAGCTTACAGTATATTAGTGGCAGGGAAAGGCCAAACTGTGCACCCCTCAAGATGTATGAGCATTATGTGTTAACATAATCCCCCCCCCCCAAAAAAAATTGAGCACTAATCTGCATGCTTACCCCTAAACAAAATTTCTCACTTCTCTCAGGACACATCTGCCCCCGCCCCACTGGAATCCCCGCTCCCAGCACAAATCTTTGCCCCCCCATCCTCCATTCCAGCTCAAATACTCTTTTTCTCCAAATCTCCCCAGCACACATCCAAACCCCCACCTGAAAAAAAATCACTCCTCCTAGCACAAATCCTCTACTCATCAAATTCCCCCCCCCCCCCCCGAGTGCACATCCTTTCCCCCCACTCCATATCACTTCTTCCAGCACAAATCCCCCCTCCTAGCACAAACTCCCCCCCCCCACAAATTTTCCCCTTTCCAGCACAAATCCCCAATCATCCGTAATGCCAGGAGTCCACCCCCCCCCACAAAAATGTCACCTCTTCTAGCATGAATACCCACAAATCCATCTCCCAACACAAATCCCCCAAATCACCTTTCTTAGCACACCCTACACATTTTTACCCCCTGCTGCCCTCAAATTCCCCTACCCAATACAAACCCCCTCAACTCTTTGTGGAGCAAGCCCATCTCACATGATACCACAGTGCCTAGGGCAGCCATCACTTATGCCCACTCCTTGTCCTGGCCCTGGTGTATATATACACTCCTGTCTTAAATATAGATAATTGTGTATTTAGGAAAAATACAGTATCTCACAAAAGTGAGTACACCCCTCACATTTCTGTAAATATTTTATTATATCTTTTCATGTGACAACACTGAAGAAATTACACTTTGCTACAATGTAAAGTAGTGAGTGTAACAGTGTACATGTTCTGTCCTCTCAAAATAACTCATCACACAGCCATTAATGTGTAAACCAATTGGGCATTTTCCCTCCCCGATATAATGTAACTTGTTAGTGTTACAAGGTCTCTGGTGTGAATTGTTGAGCAGGTGTATTTAGTTTGGTGTTATGGCTCTCACTCTCTCATACTGGTCACCGGAAGTCCCATGGCAAGGAACTCTCTGAGGATCTGAAAAAAATAATTGTTGCTCTACATAAAGACAGCATAGGCTATAAGAAGATTGCCAGGACCCTGAAACTGAGCTGCTGCACAGTGGCCAAGACTATACACTGGTTTAACAGGACAGGTTCAACTTAGGCCGCGTACACACGGGCGGACTGTTCGCCCAACTTTGTCCGCTGAACAGTGTTTGGGCGGACAGTCCGCTCGTGTGTGGGCTTTCAGCAGACAGTTTCAGCGGACAGTTGGACGGACAAGGTTTTTCGGAAATTCCGAAAAACTGTCCGCTGAAACCTTGTTTCAGCGAACAGCCCGCTCGTGTGTAGGCTTATTCGTCAAACAAAGTTGCGCGCATGCTCAGAAAGGATTTTCACGCCGAAAGCTATAATGCAGTGTATAGGACGTCGTATTTTTCGTCCCGTCGTACGTGCCGTTCACGTCATCGCGCACGGTTTCAGCAAACTGTTCGTTCGTCGTGTGTGGGCATGTCCGTCCATGCTAATTTTGAGCGGACTGTTTGCTGAAACTGTTGGACGGACAAAGTTGGGCGAACAGTCCGCGCGTGTGTACGCGGCCTCAGAACAGGCCTCGCCGTAGTCAACCAAAGAAGTTGAGTGCACGTGCTCAGCATCATATCCAGAGGTTGTCTTTGGAAAATAGATGTATGAGTGCTGCCAGCAATTCTGCCGAGGTTTAAGGGGTGGAGGGTCCGCCTGTCAGTGCTAAGACCATACACCGCACACTGTATCAAATTGGTCTGCATGGCTGTCATCCCAGAAGGAAGCCTCTTCTAAAGATGATGCACAAGAAAGCGCACAAACAATTTACTGAAGACAAGCAGACTGAGGACTTGGATTACTGCAACCATGTCCTGTGATCTGATGAGACCAAGATAAACTTATTTGGTTGAGTACAAAGACAAGTGTATCTTGCCTACATTTAAGCGTGGTGTTGGAGGTGTAATGGTCTGGGGCTGCATGAGTGCTGCTGGCACTGGGAAGCTACAGTTCATTGAGGGAACTATGAATGTCAAAATGAAGCAGAGTATGATTACCCTCCCTTCAGAGACTGGGCCGCAGGGCAGTGTTCCTACATGATAACGACCCCAAACACACCTCCAAGATGACCACTGCCTTGCTAAAGAAGCTGAGGGTAAAGGTAATGGACTGGCCAAGCATGTCTCTAGACCTAAAACATATTGAGCATCTGTGGGGCATACTCAAATGGAAGGTGGAAGAGCGCAAGGTCTCTAACATCAACCAGCTCCATGATGTCATCATGGAGGAGTGGAAGAGGACGCCAGTGGCAACCTGTGAAGCTCTGAACTCCATGCATAAGAGTGTTAAGGCAGTGCTGAAAAATAATGGTGGAAAACACAAAATATTGACACTTCGGGCCCAATTTGGACATTTTAACTTAGGGGTGTAATCATTTTTCCTTGCCAGCAGGTTAGACATTAATGGCTGTGTGTTGAGTTATTTTGAGTTATTTTGAGGGGACTCCAAATTTACACTATTATACAAGCTGTACATTCACTACTTTACTCTGTAGAAAAATATAATTTCTTCAGTGTTGTCACATGAAAATATATAATACAATACTTACAAAAATGTGAAGGGTGTACTCACTTTTGTGAGATACTGTATATGTAGCATTTCTTGTGTGGGGAAATGGTCCTCCCCAAACAGGAATGTGTGCTAAACCTCTAGATAAATAAGAGAACCAGAACCTTTGCTAAGTGAAAATGTGAGTGTGATACTAAAGTTGGCAGTGCCTCCACAGAGGACAGAGTCTCTCTGAACAGAGGGGATTCCCTTCCTAAGAGATAAATCAGTAATCTAAACAGAGTAATAGGGAGCAGAACTACTGCAACCAGCATATGACATTAGAATATACTGTAGATGCACACCAGTATAGAAATAATACAAGCTTTATATAAGAGGAGATTAATAGCAGTACATGCATCCATTGTACAAACAGAAATTATCAGCAATGGGTCAGATAGTAGTCCTGTTGGAATTGTGCACATCTACTTGGGTATATGTAGTTATTGAGATACCTCCAGATGAGATTTGCAGCAAAGTCTAGTTGTAAGAGCCCCTGATAATGCAGCATTTTTCTTTGTGTTGGAGACCTGAAGACAAGCTCAGGGGTCACATGGTATCCTTCGATTGTTGTCCAACCATCCTGGAATAAGACTTCCCTCTGGCAGGAACTGTGTTATGACACTAAAACTCAAAGTCGGTCTAACTAGTCTGCACTTTAGTTATTCCCTAGTAGTTTATAATAGTCTCTTCCGGTCTTGGAGAAAATACAACACCGGCAACTCCATAGACAGGACCTGAGGCTTCCTGGAAACTTCCCTTTTATATGGATATCAAAGTCCTCAAATCTGGAGTTTTTGACCCAGGTAGCAAGGACTGGAAGTAATGTTCATAAATAACTCTATGATAGGAAGAAGCACAACAGCTTACAATTACAGATAGTGTAGGGCAGAAGATCCAACAAGTATATCTTCTAAAAAAAATCTTTATACAGGACTGACTTGTAAAGCTTAATGTAGTTGTTAATTTCATACTGCAATTCAACACTGTGGAAAAAGGTAAGTAGAAGGTATTTTGCCTGAGTGCATTCTAGATACTGTATTTTGAAAATGTGTTATTCTGAATGATATTCAAAGTAATTAATCCAACAGAATGTATACATTTATTCATCTTTTTTTTATAGTATTCATTCATGCTATCATTTAAATTTTTTTAATGTATTCTAGCATTAACATTTTACAGTCCTATTGCTCTATTTTATAGGCTTGTACTCAACATACAAGGTGTGTCCAGAAAGTAATTAGAGTGATATTTTTAAAATTATTTTTATTAAATTTTTTTACAACTGAACGTTGTTTACTTCAAACTATGCAGCTTGTGAGTGTATACAATGCTCCCAGCGATTTTTTCCATTCTTCACAGAATTCCTGGAAGTCTTCAAGCGGGATGGCCTGCATAGTGGTTCTTTGGACATTATCAACACTACCAAAAAGGTGTCCTTTCAAACCCCTTTTCATCTTTGGGAATATGCAAAAGTTGCAAGGAGCCAATTTGGGCTTGTAGGGTGGATGGGGAAACACCTTGTGTTTTTCAGTCAAAAACACTCTGACAGCCAAAGCACCGATGCATTTCGTGATGAAGGATTTAAGTAGAGTCGAACTCAGGACGCACACGAAAAAAACTCTTTCAGAACTTTCAGGCAAAATCTTTGATTCACAGTTTGACCAGTAAAAAAAGAAAAGTGTGACCTAACCTGATAATGTTTTCAAGACATAAACATAACCATATACAAAGGCTGAAACATTGGTAAACATATACCATGAACACATACACTGTTTTTAACTGTACACTGTTAAAATTATGATATTGCCAGAAGCCATGAATCAGACTGAGACAGAAGTACAGTTAAATCACAGTTGTTTAATAATAAAAGTAAATAGAACAAATGTAGTCAAAACATAGCCAAAGTTCAGTTAACTGGAACAAGCCAAAAAGTCAGGGATCAGCATAGTGGAACAGCAAGCAGGATCTGGAGTCAGAAGGAATCTTTAACAGGAATGCAGGAGATAGTCTCTGTAATGTTGACCAAGGCGAAGGCATAGATTCTCTGGGCTGGATGGCTTAAGCAGGCAGTACTGATGAGCAGGATATCATCAACAGGTGAGTAACTGTGGAGAAATAGAATTTGTCAATTAGCCGACAGCTGAGCAGCCATCTCAGAGAAGCCCTGACAGATACATAATTATACATATACATAACTGAGTATATGCTGTATAAAAGCCGAACTCTCTTGACATCACATGAATAGAAAAACTCTATGTGTCCCATGAATCACGTTCACTCATCAGGAGTATGGATGCAAAAATGAATTCACTGTAAGTACAGAAAAATCTGATCTATAAATATAATAAACTCTTCATAAAAATTAGGGCGGGAAAACGTTATAAATGATACAAAAAAGTTCCCTTAGGGAATATTTCCATATACTAATACTTACAGATCAGCCCAAGAACTAAACTGGCTCATGTGAGGATAAAGGGAGTGGGAGAGGGGCTCCCCATCACATGCCTGGCCAGGAGCTGAAGCAGAAAACCCAAACCAAGTCAGGGGGTCAGCTCGTAGACAGGTCAGGTCATCACAATGCAATCCCGGAGAGGATAGAAAATCCAATAACAATATGCACCAATCTGGAAGATAATGATTGTATGGTGAGTAGTGTGTGCAATTGATAAATGGTGAAAAAGTTGAAAAAAGGTGAACATAATATGAAAAAAGTGTAAGTGAATGTATGAATTTAAAAAAGGTTATGTAAGTGAAAAAAAATGTATATAATTATATATGTAAAAAACAAACAAACAGAAAATGAGAAAAAAGTTTGAGTGGAGTCACAAAGGGCTCCTGTCTAACTTGCATGTGTAAAGAACAATGTGAAACCAGTGATGTGGTGTCTCTCTCATGGTGAAAGATTGAAGAGTGACTTCTTGGCCAAACCCCAGCTAAAATACATGAGATTCAGGGCGTGTCCCTACCTGCGTCATACTACACTCTCTGAACTGGGCAAAGATACGGATCACAAGTCCAGCAGGATTGCTGGACATGAATCCGCACCAGCATGCCCTAAAGCGCACGATGGATACAAAGTGTCCATGCCTCCCAGCGACACTAGGATGCATCTGGCCAGGCGCTGTGCATGGTCCCGATGCGCAGGAGGACACCCCTTGCCACCACCCAAAAGGGGCAGGGAGGGGAGGCACTGCTGCACATCGCAGCTCTGGACCAATCAAACAAAAATGAACACCCCTTCCCCCCGCCACACCAAAACACACACATTCAGGTCAGGTTCGAGACTGTATTAAACCCGGTGATGTGGGCAACTTGTCTGTGTACATGTAGACTAATGCAATATATTAAAAGGAGGATATAGACAGACAGCTTTGAGTCTGACTGTATAATCTCTTATGGTAATACTGACATGGCAGGTCACACGTGAAAAGTGGGTGTCTTCCACACTATATATATAAAAAAAAGTCGAAAGGTGCCAATTTGGGGTTGTAGAGTGGATGGGGAAACACCCTTTGTTTTTCAGTCAAAGATTCTCTGACAGTCAAAGCACTGGTGCGTTGTCGTGATGAAGGATCTAAGTAGAGCCGAACTCTCCTGTGAAAACTTGACTCAAAAAATCACACTCTCTTTCCAAATGGGCCAATAGGTCTTAGCAAAAGAGTTAATGGTGTTCCTTCTGATCAGGTGACAAATTCTTTGAAATAAGTTTTGCATACACTTTTATCATGTTTAAATCCTGAGTCACGATTTCATGAACAATAGGTAATTCCTGCTTCCTCTGCAATCCTTCTGATAAGTGAGCCGTCAGTCACGGTTGAGAATAGAACTCACTGCATCCACATTCTGTTCCATTTTTGACAAAGAGGGGTGCTCTGATCGTTGTTCGTCTTCAACACCTTCTCATCCTTCCCTGAAGGCCTTGTGCTATTGGTACATTTGTGTGGATGATAGCACAGCTTCTCCATAAGCTTTCCTCACCATTTCCAAAGTTTCTGATGCATTTTTGCCCAATTTTACACAAAATGTTATCACGTACTGAATTTCTTAATCTGAGGCACTTGAACAGGGTGTCACAAAAAGAATGTCTCAACTTGAATGCAACTGATCATCAGTGTTCTAATGTATACCTGGCACCCCACCCCAAGTGACCATGGCTAGCTTCTCCCTTCACAGAGCCCTTCTCGAACATAGGAACTTTATTCTTATTATATTCTGGACACAGCTCATACATCAAAATAATATACAAGTCCAGAATCCCCCTCCAGATTTTGGTAGATCACAAGTACCCTCCATGCATACCTTCATTGACTTTAGTATTAACCCTTCTACAATGTCAGCCTGACTCTTGCAAACCGTACAGCAATTTTCAGTTAAATCTACTCCAAGTAATCCACACTGCCAAGCATGTGCACAGGTGCTGGAATACACACTTCATGAAGACGGGCTAGTCACTGGCTGACTCGTGAACACAGACAGCTCCCTCACACTTCACTCCTGACAGCTCTGCAAATAGCTATCAGGCTTCAGTGCTGGCCCAAACTTATTTACTGACATTTTATTACACTGCTTCCAATTGGCCTGTAAAGTCTATTATGTATCATCCTCTCCTGGATCTCTAACCTCCCTTCAACATAATCCTGAATTACCTCCTGGAATGTCATCCCACTTCCCGATGAATAACAGACTACAACAAAAAAAGATGTGTGATACATTTCTTCAACAAAGGTACCTTTTTGTCCTATGAGGTGCTACAGGCCACAATGCTCGACCACAGAGTCCCCTTTTGGACATATGTACAACTACAACATTTTTTCAAATATCAAAACACCTCTGGTAACTGGTATCATCCTCATACTTCCTTTGAAGCTATCTGTTTTTTTTCACAACATTATGTGATATCTGCAATTAATGCACTCCTTCTTTCCAACAATAGTAGACTGTGGCAGAAATGGGAGCAGCAGTTTGACCTTGGCTTAATTGATGAGAAATGAGAGAGACTTCTAAGCCACCTGCACAAGAAACAGGTTACAAACTGCTATTGGGTTGGTATAGAGCATCCATACAGCTTCATAAGTTTTTATCCTTCAATTTCCCCTCTATGCTGGATATGCGGATCTGAACCTGGTTTCCTTCTGCACATTTAGTGGAGATGCCCGAAACTGAAAGGTTTTTGTAAAGGAATTCACCATACCATAACTAAAATAGCCACTTATACCCTCAGTTTCACCCCAGCACAATACTTGCTACACCATGCCTCACTTCCAAAATCCATAGATCATAGATCCTTAGCCATGTATTTTGTAAATGCAGCCAGATACTGTATACCCCCTAAGTGGGGATGTACAACACTACCCACGCTATCCAAATGGTTTCATCGCATCGACAAATGGCTGACATGGAGGAGCTAATCAACATATTATATGACCAACTTACGAAATGTACTCACACATGGCCCTGCTGGCTCCACTTCCAAGAGACAGAAAATTCCTTGGCACCTCAATCCATACCCACAAATGAAGTTAGAATCTCTATCCTCTGCCTTTGCAAACTGATCCCACCCTCCCCACCCCCTCCCCCTTCCCCCTCACCTGCTCAGATCCCCTCGACATTCCACCCTACTAACCCTGAACACTTGCACTCACATTGAACATATTCCAAATTGTGTGGCAGTGATGTATCCTATCCAAGGGCCCCCACGAATTTCTTTACTGCTCTTAGTCACAATGGGGTGCATAGTTACAGTTACTACAATGTTACTCATTATATGGTGGTTGTTACTGATGTTACCTCTATGGATTGTTAGAGCAACAAACATTGAGACTTCCTCAAAAAACCTGGATAGATATACACATAACCTGATTATTGTTTCTGTCACAGCCATATGGATGTTATCCCCTCCTTTTACATATAAATGTTGGAAAATCATTGCCTGGAGCGCCATTTATAATCATGTGCCTCCATCCCTAAATCTATACATACAAGTGTGCATTCCCCTGGGACTTTAAATGAAGCACATGACATCAAAGTAGTAAAAATCAATACACATGATTACCAATGTGTTAGTCCAATTATAAAAATAGATTTGATATCTACAAAATACACATATAATTCTGAAGAGCTGATGAGTAGCACAAATACAATATCCACATGGACAGAATGCAATAAATTAATTCAAAGTATAAATAAATTGAAATGTGACATCCAAGTGTATAATGCATTATTGTAACAGAGCTGCATCCAAGAACTCAACGTGTTTCGTGGAACAACGTCCACTTCATCATGGGTAAATGCAGGGTGCAGGTCTGCAAAAAACAAATAATGACAGACTGTTTGGGGAAGATTACAAAAAAAGCTAATTTAAAACTGTCATTGGGATATCCCATCCTGCTACTTACTAAACAACTCAAAATTAAACGTGGCGGTGCTGAGGATAGGAGGCTCCTGGGGACGTCTATCCCGGGAACTGTTGGCAGTGTGAACTGTGGAGACCAAAGATACTGATAGAGGACAGGGGGACTTCAAGAAACATATACGTGGACATAATAATACATGTAATAATGTGCTTAAATGAGTAAGATAGATGTATGATCATAGAAGTGAATAAGGTGTAGTCGGGTGATTGGTAAGTGAGTTGAAAACAGAAAGCAAAGTGTATAATAATGTGTTGGTGTAGCTCAAAACCCACAAAAGTCAAAAAGGGAAAAAAAAGGAAAAAAATTAGACGAGGAAGTGTTAAAAGTAAAGCATCACCCAAAGATATTCAAAACTGTGCAGGAGCTAATATGGAATAGATACATAAATGTATGATTATGAAAGTGAACCAGGTATAGCCAGGTGGCTGCTGAGTGAGTTAAAAAGGCAAAAATAGATAGTTTGTTAGTATGACTCACAACCCATATAAGTAAAAAAAAAGAGAAAAGGTGATAAAATGGAATGAGAAAGAAAGTAAAATGTAAGGAAACCAAAAATAATATGTGACTCAGCAAAGGGAATTTTTGAACAGTTAATACCTCATAGTCCTATATCCTGGGGCTGTAATTCAGAGTATAGCCACAGTAACCCATAGGAGAAACAGGGGAATGTAGTCCAACCAACCCTACCATTTATACCTGTGGTCAATGAGCACAGGTCCCTTTCAGTTCCACCCTGATGCTGCCCAATGGGGGAGGTGGTAAGCCAAACAAGGTGTGGGCTATTTTTTAGTATGACTCACAACCCACATAAGTGATGATAAAATGTAATGAGGATAGCAGGAAGCCAAAAATAATAAGTCAGGTCCCTTCCAGCACCACGCAGGTGTTGTCCATTTGGGGAGGGGCTCATTCACCGAATTGGTGAATGCTGCTAACCAGAGTGCCACCAAGGAGCCACCCCACAGGACAGCTGCAGAAGGACAAACATGCGCCGGCATGACGCTAAAGATTAATGCCATGTAAACAGCGTGGCACCAATGTACACCAAAGCTGAAACTCGTCCTCCACCCAAAAAAAGGTGTAGGGGGAGAGCAGAGCTTGCAATGTGCATCACAGCTCCCATGCAAAAAAAAGCCCTAGCCAGCCCCAGGACCCCGAAAGCACCCCTTGAAAAACAGAAAAACAAAAGAAGTATCTAGTATACAATAAACAGTAAAAAAAAAGAAAACATGTCACTGAATCATATTATTGGGTCAATCTAAGGTAAATAACATATATAGTACCACAGGCTACATCATTGGTAAAGGTGTCTTCCACCTAAATCTATAAAGTGCCTTGAAAAAGTATTCATACCCTTTCAAATTTTCCACGTTTTGTCATGTTAAAACCAAAAACGTAAATGTATTTTATTGGGATTTTATGTGACAGACCAACATAAAGTGGCACATAATTGTGAAGTGGAAGGAAAATGATAAATGGTTTTCAATTTTTTTTTTTTATAAATATCGGAAAAGTGTGGCATGCATTTGTATTCAGCCCCCTTTACTCTGATACTCCTAACTAAATCTAGTGGAACCAATTGCATGCAGAAGTCACCTAATTAGTAATTAGAGTCTACCTGTGCGTATTTAAAAAAATTGCCTGTTCTGTGAAGCCCTCAGAGGCTTGTTAGAGAATCTTAGTGAACAAACAGCACCATGAAGACCAAGAAACACACCGGACAGGTCAGGGATAAAGTTATGGAGAAGTTTAAAGCAGGGTTAGGTTAAAAAAAAATATCCCAAGCTTTGAAGTTCTCACGAAGCACTGTTCAATCCATCATCCAAAAATGTAGTATGGCACAATTGCAAACCTACCAAGACATGGCCGTCCATCTAAACTGACAGGCCGGGCAAGGAGCGCATTAATTAGAGAAGCAGCCAAGAGACCCATGGTAACTCTGGAGGAGCTGCAGAAATCAACAGCTCAGGTGGGAGAATCTGTCCACAAGACAACTATTTTTTTTTTTTTTTTAAATATTTTTTATTAATGAAAGGATAAGTCAATACAATAAACATTTCACAGCATTCAGCAAAATAGAATATTCTACACAATGTAACACTGAAGGTCTATAACATAGCAATCGTCACATCTTGATTGCAAGAACTTACTAAATGAGAAATTCTCATCCTTTCAAAATTTTCCAATACATATAAACTGTATATAATATGAACCAAATAAGGCACTTTTAATACAGAAACACAAAGAAATTCAAACAAGTAATTACTTAGTTTTATACAATTTTCCTGGCGGCCATCCAAGGAGACCATTGTGAATAAAATCTGTAGGATTTCCCTTCCAAGGAAGCAAGGATCTGCTCATATTTAAAGGTTTCATCAATTTTTTTAGTGAGTGCACTAATGGTAGGGGAAGTAGGAGATTTCCAGCTCCCAGCAATTAGGAGCCTAGCTGTCGATAAGATTTGAACTGTTATCATTCTCAGAGATGGGGGAAATTGATCAATATTTATATTCAAAATCGCTAGTTCTGGCGAAGCCTGTTTAATAAACCCAGTGATTTTAGAGATCAATGAGAATACCCCCCTCCAGAAACTTCTGAGATGGGGACATTCCCACAACATATGTAACAGCGTCCCGATCCTCCCACATCCTCGCCAACAGTCATGTGAAATATCTTTCATGAACTTTGCTGTAATATAGGGGGTGTAATACCATCTAAGTAAGATTTTCTGTGATGTCTCCCAGTGAGAGATGGACCGGACAAAGCGACAATTGCTTCGCATCGCCACTTTCCACTGGTCCGCTGAAAAGGACACAGCCAGATCCCTCTCCCACTTCTGGAAGGGGGATATCCTACTAAAACCATCCTTCTCCTGTAACATGTTATAAAACAAGGAAATCCCCCCTTTGAATGACGTTTCGTGGGTCCAAAAGGACCATGCCCTATGCGGAATCTTAATAGAGGATCTCCTATAGCGGTTCAGAAAAGATGTAACCCGTAGATAAGTGAATGAGGCTGATGGTGGCAGTGAAAATTTGCGTGCTAAAGTTTCAAAAGGGATTAACCTGTCTTTCTCCCATAAATCCGAAACCCTTACGATTCCTTTTTGCTCCCAGGTGGCTAGGTCTAAATCTCTCAAAACAAAGCATAAAGATGAAATGGGAGCGTGTATTTCAGTCAAATTTTGATGGTTAACAGTAGCTTGGACAAAATTAACGTAATTATGGGATGATCTGACTTAAGAGGAGACCCGGCAAAGGAGGAGGCCAACAGCACCGCGTATAAGGTGTTAGGACCAATCCAGGATTGTTCTATCGCCACCCACTGCTTCTCTATCTGGTGTTGAAACCAAAATTTCAGTTGGTCTAAAATACTTGCCTTGTAGTAGTCCTGTAAATTAGGAAGACCCATACCTCCCACCTCCCTTCTCTTACAGAGAATAGATTTGGCACACCGCGGCCTCCTCCCTTGCCAAACAAACGAAGAAGTTGAGTCTGCGCTGATGCAAAAAATGACAATGGGATCTTTATAGGTAGAGCTCTGAACAAATATAATAGTTTAGGGAGAATTAACATTTTGTACACTGCTAGTCTGCCCATCCAAGTGAGATAAAATTTCCCAAGTCTGTCTAGTTCTTGTTGTAGGGAGGACAGGAGTGGTATGAAATTTGCTCTAAACAATCCTTTACTGGGAGATAAAATTTTTATCCCCAGATATTGAATTGGTTGGTCCGTCCATGGGTATGGAAATTTTTTTTGCTAGCCTTTGTCTAATGTTGTCATTAACGTTTATCGCAAGCAGATTAGATTTAGATGCATTCACCTTATAATATGAAATTTTGTTGAATTGTTCCAGGATGCCATGTACTGCTGGCAGTGAAATTAGTGGATTGGACAGGGACAAAATAACGTCATCCGCAAATAATGTGATAGAATGTGATTCCTTTAGAATAGGGATACCCGAAACGCGTGTATGTGTACAAATCGTTTCAGCCAGGGGTTCCATTAAAAGTGCAAAAATCAGGGGTGACAACGGACACCCCTGACGGGTCCCATTAGTAATATTAAAGCTGTCGGAAAACATGCCTTCCGTGAAGACCATAGCTGACGGGAAAGTATATAATGCCATGATTGCCGATTTAATGTTTCCTACTATACCAAATTTATCCAATACCCACTCCAGGTACCCCCAATGGACCCTATCGAAGGCCTTCTCTGCATCTAAAGTCAGAAACAGAGAAGGATCCCCCGAGGCCTCCGCTGCATGGATTAAATTTATTATTTTCCTAGTTGCATCTGGTGCTTGGCGGGCCTGAACAAATCCTACCTGGTCGTTTTTAATTAATGACGGTAAAATTTTTGCTAATCTATTGGCTACTATTTTAGCGTAAATCTTTACGTCGACATTTAACAATGAAATGGGCCTAAAATTTTGAAGGGCATCCGGTGATTTGCCTGGTTTGGGTAAGGTTATGACAGTTGCGGCTAACATTTCTGGGGGAAATGACGTAGTTGACAAAGCTTTTTCAAAGGTGTTTAATAAATATTGACCAAAAACGGGATAAAAGGTACGATAATATTCAGAGCAAAACCCATCTGGACCCGGAGATTTATTTAATGGTAGTGCTAAAATTGTTTTTTGGAGTTCGTTTATCGTAATGGGATCACTCAGCGCCGACAGTTGTTCCTGGGCAATAGATGGAAGTGAAATGTTATTCAAAAAACTGTCAATCTTTTCCGGAGTTGGTTGTGGGACAGACTCATCATTCTTTAGATTGTATAGAGCGCTGTAATAGTCCCTTTTGGGTTAACTACTCTAGCTCCACTGGACGGGTGATGAATAAAGGGGATTTTCTGTTTAATGACTTTTTCCTTCGTTTGTTTTGCCAAAAGTTTACCCGCCCTGTTCCCTTGTTGATACCAGCGGGCCTTCCATTTTTTCATTGTGTATTTATGATTGGAGATCAAAAGTAATCTAAGATCATGTCTAAGGCTTTCTAATTGTGATTTCCAAGTGTTATCCGGGGTCTGCTTATTAAGAGATTCTAATTTTTCAATTTGGGCGAGAAGGCCATCTATTTTCTGGGTTTTCTGTTTTTTAGCTATACTACCCATTTTAATGAGGACCCCTCTCATAAAGGCCTTGTGTGAGTTCCATAAAGTAAAAGGGTCGGAAACCGACCCTACATTGCGATCAAAAAATTCCCGAATCTCGGAAGTAAGTTCTTGTAAAAGATTGGGATGAGAAAATAAAGACGTGTCATTTCTCCACCTATTTGCCCTAGTTTCGGCCTGTTTCCCTTCTACAGACATGGATATAGGAGCATGATCTGACCAAGAGATATTATGAATGCAAGACATGCCAACCTTCTGTAAAAGAAATTTGTCCACTAAGAACAGATCAATTCTAGAGTATGAATTATGTGCACTGGAAAAGTAGGAGTAGTCACGTTCTGTAGAATGTTGGCACCTCCACACATCAAACAACCCCGCTTTGGACATGAAGTGCGCAAGTGTAACCCTCGCTCTGGATTTGTTGAGACGAAACGAGACATCCAAAATCTGGTTAGGGATAGAATTGAAATCACTGCAGATCAAAAGGAAACCCCTGCGCACTGCATCCACTTTCTTCTTTACTTTATTTAGGAAGGACAATTGCTTACTGTTCGGGACATAAACATTCACTATTGTATATACTGTACCATCAATCTCTCCAATTAAAATAATGTACCTGCCTGCTTTATCCACTTCGACCTATAGGCATTTAAATTGTATAGTATCTCTAATCAATATTGCCACCCCCCTATGTTTCTTCTGGGCATTCGAGAAAAATGAATGCGGAAAATGCCTGTTACTCAATTGCAGGTGTTTAGTGTCCACAAAATGGGTTTCTTGCAGACATAAAACGTCACTGTGTATTTTAATCGCTTCTTTCCAAAGCATGCTCCTCTTGTGAGGGCTATTCAAGCCTCGTACATTAAATGAGGTTATCTTGAAACCCATGTTGTGGCGCTCACAAAATGATCCCCCAAGATATAATCACTCAAACAGTATGGATTAGTGTACCACCAGCAAATCCCAGTGTATATTCAGGTAATGCCAAGAAAGAGCAAAAAACCACCAAGAAAAATAGGTATAGTGCTGAGTCCAAAAACTACTGTGAAAAAAATGAAAAACAGAGGATCGCTGATTAATATGCGACCAGAACAAAAAGTCCCACAGAAACTGCCCACTTCCCGATGGGAGAGACCGTAGTCCGTAAGAAACCCAAATTAACGTACAGGAAACTTTAGTACCGTATATTTAGATTTTTCCAAATACACCTTATCAATTTTGTTATGAACAAAAAGAATAAAAAAAAAAACGATTCACGTGAATCAGTAGGGAAAATAACCCTTAACTACTAGAGGGCAAAAAGAGCTTTACCATAGTCCGCCATGAACCGGAGCTCAATGTGCGATGTTTGGAAGTAACCCAGAGCGATCAGTCTGAAAGTCGCCTCGGCCAGGCAGGGGATCCTGTTCGAGGTGAAGGAGATCCAGAGCGAGAACTGTTATCAAAGTCCAAGATCCGCCATTCTCGGAGAAGTCGGAGCCCTTCCTCCACCGATTTAATAGCGATTGTTGCACCGTCCTTTGTGACCAGAAGTTTCGCTGGGTAGGCCCATTTATATGGGATGCGATGGTTTCTTAATGGCTTTGTAATAGTTGCCATACTCCTGCGCCTCTGCATCGTAAAGGCTGAGAAATCTGGAAAAAAGGAGAGGCCTAGAGCAGATGGAGGAATATCTCACAAGACAACTATTAGTCGTACACTCCACAAATTTGGCCTGTATGGAAGAGTGGCAAGAAGAAAGAAGAAATTCCTATAATTTACTTTTACGTTTTTAGTTGTAACATGACAAAATGTGGAAAATTTCAAGGGGTATGAATACTTTTTCAAGGCACTATACGTGTAGAAAAATTGTGGCCTGGAGCACCATTTATAATCATGTGCCTCCTCCCTAAATCTATACATACAAGTTTGCATTCCCCTGGAACTTTAAATGAAGCACATGCCATCAAAGTAGTAATCAATACACACGATTACATATAAATGTTGATGCTTATGCTCTAAATAAGACATAGGCGACTTGACCTATTTTATGTTACATACTCTATTGTTTGTTCAATAATGTATCCCCTCCTTTGTGTAGCACTTTTACTTTATAATTTTGTTATAAAACTTAATAAAAATTACTGGAAAAGTACTTACATTTTATATTGGTCCACTATTTATATCCAGTTACTCATTTAAATACAACTTTTGGAATATTGATAATTAGGGATGAGCTTCGTGTTCGAGTCGAACGTACGTTCGACTCGAAAATTGGCTGTTCGGTCGCTCGGCGAATTCCGAACGTTTGGGCCGTTCGCGTCAAAATTCGAGTGGCGCGCGCGCGGACCACAATGCACTGCGGTGGCGCAGTGCATTGCTGGCTCATGATTGGCCAAGCATGCACTGTGACCCCGCATGCTTGGCCAATCGTAGCGCCAGCAGCGAGGAGAGCCATGATTGGCCACAGGCATCCTGCCTGTGGCCAATCATAGCTCAGGCTGTGTAGTGCACGCCCCACACTATATAAGGCCGCCTTTGAGGCGGCCTCGTGTAGTGTGTTAGCATCTGAAGCAGTGGGTGTTCTGTGTACCTTCAACACAGTACACACCAATCGTTTTTGGCTGATTTCCTATCTTGCTGCTGTGTAGTGGTTGTTGTCTGTGCCCTGACCGCAGTATACACCACTATATTCACCTCACCTATATAGCTAGTGATCTAGCTTTAACCACTTAACAACTGCCCATTGCCGATTAACGGCTTCAGGGCGGTTGTTTAACTCTGAGAGGCCGTTAATTAATGGCCTCCCAGAATTCTGCTCTCGCGCGCCCCCTGGGGCGCGTACTCGAGAGCATCCGTGACCGCCGGGCGCATCACGGATCACGGTAAACGGCCGCTCGTCGCGGCCGTTTACCACGTGATCGCTCCGTCAAATGACGGAGTGATCACTTGTAAACAAACCGGCGTCATGTTATGACGCCGATTCCTCCCTCCCCTCTCTGTACCGATCGGTACAGCGGAGGGGAAAGAGATCGGTGTCAGCAGCGATGTGGGCTGCATCTGCAGTGCCCACATCGCTGCTCACCGAATTTAACCCCTCAATTCCCTGCCAATACTCTGCAATACCAGTGCATACTCTGCAGTACCCTGCCATTACTCTGCAGTACCCCGCCATTACTCTGCAGTACCCCGCCATTACTCTGCAGTGCAGTACCCTGCCATTACTCTGCAGTACCCCCCATTACTCTGCAGTACCCCCCAATACTCTGCAGTACCCGCAATTACTCTGCAGTACCCCGCCATTACTCTGCAGTGCAGTACCCTGCCATTACTCTGCAGTACCCTGCCATTACTCTGCAGTACCACCCATTACTCTGCAGTACCCCCCAATACTCTGCAGTACCCGCCATTACTCGGCAGTACCCCGCCATTACTCTGCAGTGCAGTACCCTGCCATTACTCTGCAGTACCCTGCCATTACTCTGCAGTACCCCCCAATACTCTGCAGTACCCGCCATTACTCTGCAGTACCCCGCCATTACTCTGCAGTGCAGTACCCTGCCATTACTCTGCAGTACCCTGCCATTACTCTGCAGTACCCCCCATTACTCTGCAGTACCCCCCAATACTCTGCAGTACCCCCCAATACTCTGCAGTACCCGCCATTACTCTGCAGTACCCCGCCATTACTCTGCAGTGCAGTACCCTGCCATTACTCTGGAGTACCCTGCCATTACTCTGCAGTACCCCCCATTACTCTGCAGTAACCCCCATTACTCTGCAGTACCCTACCATTACTCTGGAGTACCCCCCAATACTCTGCAGTACCCTGCTATTACTCTGTAGTACCCCGCCAATACCCCGCCAATACTCTGCAATACCCTGCCATAAATTGCCATACCCAGCCATACTCGGAGATACCCAGCCATACTCGGTGATACCCTGAAATACCCAGCCATAGACGCCCCCCACCCCTCACCGCCCTCCGGTGCTTCTACCAACTCGCCAGTACGATCAAAGCCAGAATCTTTTTTTTATTTTTTATTTCAGGCTTCCCAGCCTAGAGGTGAGATGTGGGGTCATATTGACCCCCAGATTTCACTGTAAAGAGGACCTGTCACCCCATATTCCTATTACAAGGGATGTTTACATTCCTTGTAATAGGAATAAAAGTGATCAAAAATATATTTTTGGGGGAAAAAATGTCAAACTAAAATAAATAAAGTAAAATGAACAATAAAAAAAAAAAATAATAATTTAAAGCGCCCATGTCCCCATGTGCTCGCATGCAGAAGCGAACGCATGCGTAAGCCCCGCCCACATATGAAAACGGTGTTCAAACCACACATGTGAGGTATCGCTGAGAACGTTAGAGCGAGAGCAATAATTCTAGTCCTAGACCTCCTCTGCAACTCAAAACATGTAACCAGTAAAAAAAAATGTAAGCGTCGCCTATGGGGATTTTTTAAGTAGCGACGTTTGGCGCCATTCCACGGGCATGTGCAATTTTGAAGAGTGACATGTTTGATATCTATTTACTCAGCATAACTTTATCTTTCACTTTATGCAAACATTGGGCTAACTTTACTGTTTTTTTTGTTTGTTTTTTAAGCACAAAACTGTTTTTTCCCCCCAAAAAACGCGTTTGAAAAATTGCTGTGCAAATACCGTGTGAGATAAAAATTTGCAACGACCACCATTGTATTCTCCAGGGTCTTTTGGTATGCATATGCTGTGTGTGTGAAATAACCTGATAATATGACAATTTTGTGGAAAAAAAAAGGAAATAGGCCGTCAGTACTTCAGGTGTGATCAATTTTCAGATATTGGCACCATAGCTTGTGGACTCTATAACTTTCACAAAGACCAAATAATATCCACCAATTTGTACTTTGAATTTTGGCCAAAATTTATGAAGAAAAAATTACTAATCTGCTAAATTTTATAACAGAAACGAAGAAAAATTCATTTTTTCGCAGAATTTTCGGTCTTTTTTCTTTTATAGCACAAAAAATAAAAAACTGAGAGGTGATTAAATACCACCAAAAGAAAGCTCTATTTGTGTGAAAAAAAGGACAAACATTTCCTATAGGTCCAGTGTTGCATGACTGAGTAATTGTCATTCAAAATGTGAGGGCACCGAAAGCTGAAAATTGGTCTGGTTATTAAGGGTGTTTAAGTGCCCAGTGGTCAAGTGGTTAATAATAGAGCTTGCAGTCAGTAGTGTTAGGAGATAGTGCGTGCTGTCTGCGTGCTGTGTACCCAGTACATACCGCTATAATATAGGGCAGGCCCCTACTTTCAAACATCCAACTTACAAATATCTCCTACTTGCAAACGCAAGGAGACAGCAGCAAGTGAGATGAAAAAAGATGGACGACAAAAAAAATTATACAGGGGTGATAACCCTTCCCTATGTTTTCCAAAAAGCTTAAAAATAGTTTGTTTGACTGGAGCTACACTTTAAAAATGTACCGGTTGAAAATTAAAAACAGATTCAACTTAACACAACAAACCTACACAGTCCCTGTCTTGTTTGCACCGCCTGTATACTGCTGTTCTGAGTATATAGGGCCTGGGGGCCACACGCATTTCCTTTTTTTAATATGGGTACGGGGTTCCCCTTAATATGCGTACAAGACCCAAATAGGCTGGTAATGGGCAGGGAGGGCTACCCATGCCATTTTTCTGAATGATTTTCAACCATATTGCAGGAACCAGATATAACATTAAAACCGCAAGCAGTTTTAAATGGTGTTATTTCCGTTTAATGTCATTTTGTGCAGGGACTGTTCCAAACACGGGAAACACGTGGCACTTCACAGGCATACTACAGACACCCCCCAGGCACCATATTTAAAGGAATATTTCACCTTTTTTTTTTCACTTTAATCGTCATTAAAATTAGTGCTCCCGCCAAAACGGCAGTTTTTAAAACTTTTTTTTGCAGTGACCCATGTCCCCTGAGGCAGGAGGCAGGTCCCCAAACCCTTTTTAGGACACTATCTTGCATATTAGCCGTTAAAAATTAGCACTTTCCATTTCGAACGTTCGAGTCCCATAGACTTCAATGGGGTTCTAACGTTCGTTTCGAACGCGGGGGTCGTTCGCAAGTTCTGGTGCGAACCGAACCGGGGTGTGTTCGGCTCATCCCTATTGATAATTGACTACCTTTCATCCTCCCACATCTTTGTATTGTACTATATTTTATTTTATCTGTTTTCAGAATCTGTGTCACACATCAGTTTTTGAAGAAGTGACAGGTTGTCACAAAATATGCCATTGGTGTCATCAATAAATTACTCTTATTCACACCATGATTGTTCAAGACATGTTTTCCTTGTTTGTCCACCACATCAGAACATTACCCTCTCATAGGCACTTCTGCAACTACATTTTTTTTGGGGGGGGGGGGTTCTGAGCACATCAATCTCTCCTATTCTGTCAGCCTAGTTGCTTCTTGAGTTCAAAGAACCCTAGAAGTATAAGACAGCTCAGCTATGCTAATCTTAGCACAATGCAGTTGGGAGGAGGCAAAATCTTAACAGCCATCTACAGGAATCCTGTGTGCAGCACTGTGTCATAGTTGTCTTTTCAGTTGAATGGACTGGACTTTTTTGGCTTTTCACCTCTTTCAGCCATTTATGAAAGAGCTTGTTAGTGCTTTTCACATACTGTATTTTGTTTATTTAATATGTTCTATGCTATTTAATTGTTTTATGTATTAAAATGTATGATTCTGAGCCAGCAGTTGATGATATAGTTTTGTTTTTACATGATTACCAAGCTAACTTACTGTAGCTGTTTTACAGAAGAAAAACAAATGCCCTGTACACACAGTTGGACTTTCCAACGGAAAATGTGCGATCGGACTGCGTTGTCGGAAATTCCGATCATGGGTGGGCTCCATCAGACTTTTTCCATCGGAATTTCTGACACACAAAGTTTGAGATCTGTATTTATAATTTTCCAACAACAAAATCCGATCGTTTAAATTCCGATCGTGTGAATACAATTCCGACGCACAAAATGCCACACATGCTCAGAATAAATTACAAGATGAAAGATATTGGCTACTAGCCTCTTTATAGTCCCGTCGTACTTGGTTTATGTCACCTCGTTCTGAATGATTGGATTTTCTGACAACTTTGTTTTTTTTTGTTTTGTTTTATTCTTTATTTTCAACATAGATTTCACAGTACAATTCATTACACTCCTATATTGTCTTTAACGGTTATATCTTACAATATTTTCAGTTTACACCTTAATTCCATGTGAATTCTCCTTTTTAACGTATCCCTTTCCCCCCTCCCCTATCTTAATTATCATCTACCCCCCTTAACAACAACAAAAAATAAAATATATAATAACCCCCTCCCTGCCCCAAAGTTCTTACAACTTTGTGCGACCGTGCGTATGCAAGACAAGTTTGGGCCAAAATCCGTCAGAAAAAATCTGACGGATTTTGTCGTCGGAATATCCGTCCGCGTGTACAGGGCATTACTGTTTTGTTTTGTATTTTTGTTTGATTTTGTTTTTTGTTTTTTGTTTTTCCAATTTAGATATCTGAAGATTTCATTTTGTAGTCAACTAGAAGATACAGATGTTACATACCAAATTTTAATTAAAGGGGAATACTATGAAAACTAAGAAAAAATAAAATTAATGCAGTGCTTACTCGTTGCAAAACCCCAGACTGTTTTCAAAAGCAATGTCATGGATGTAACCTGTACTAAATACATACAGTGCCTTGCGAAAGTATTCGGCCCCCTTGAACTTTTCAACCTTTTCCCACATTTCAGGCTTCAAACATAAAGATATAAAATTTTAATTTTTTGTGAAGAATCACCAACAAGTGGGACACAATTGTGAAGTGGAACGAAATCTATTGGATAATTTAAACTTTTTTAGCAAATAAAAAACTGAAAAGTGGTGCGTGCAAAATTATTCGGCCCCTTTACTTTCAGTGCAGCAAACTCACTCCAGAAGTTCAGCGAGGATCTCTGAATGATCCAATGTTGTCCTAAATGACTGATGGAGATAAATAGAATCCACCTGTGGGTAATCAAGTCTCTGTAAAAATGCACCTGCTCTGTGATAGTCTCAGGGTTCTGTTGAAAGCGCAGACAGCATCATGAAGACCAAGGAACACACCAGGCAGGTCCGTAATACTGTTGTGGAGAAGTTTAAAGCCGGATTTGGATACAAAAAGATTTCCCAAGCTTTAAACATCCCAAGGAGCACTGTGCAAGCGATCATTTTGAAATGGAAGGAGTATCAGACCACTGCAAATCTACCAAGACCTGGCCATCCCTCTAAACTTTCAGCTCAGACAAGGAGAAGACTGAGCAGAGATGCAGCCAAGAGGCCCATGATCACTCTGGATGAACTGCAGAGAACTACAGCTGAGGTGGGAGAGTCTGTCCATAGGACAACAATCAGTCATACACTGCACAAATCTGGCCTTTATGGAAGAGTGGCAAGAAGAAAGCCATTTCTCAAAGATATCCATAAAAAGTCTAGTCTAAAGTTTGCCACAAGCCAACTGGGAGACACACCAAACATGTGGAAGAAGGTGCTCTGGTCAGATGAAACCAAAATCGAACTTTTTGCCCACAATGCAAAACGATATGTTTGGCGTAAAAGCAACACAGCTCATCACCCTCAACACACCATCCCCACTGTCAAACATGGTGGTGGCAGCATCATAGTTTGGGCCTGCTTTTCTTCAGCAGGGACAGGGAAGATGGTTAAAATTGAGGGGATGATGGATGCAGCCAAATACAGGACCATTCTGGATGAAAACCTGTTGGAGTCTGCAAAAGCCCTGAAACTGGGACGGAGATTTATCTTCCAACAAGACAATGATCCCAAACATATAGCAAAATCTACATAGGAATGGTTCACAAATAAATGTATCCAGGTGTTAGAATGGCCAAGTCAAAGTCCAGACCTGAATCCAATCGAGAATCTGTGGAAAGAGCTGAAAACTGCTGTTCACAAACGCTCTCCAACCAACCTCACTGAGCTCGAGCTGTTTTGCAAGGAAGAATGGGCAAGAATTTCAGTCTCTCGATGTGCAAAACTGATAGAGACATACCCCAAGCGACTTGCAGCTGTAATCACAGCAAAAGGTGGCTCTACAAAGTATTAACACAAGGGGGCCAAATAATTTTGCACGCCCCACTTTTCATTTTTTTATTAGTTAAAAAAGTTTCAAAAATCCAATAGATTTCGTTCCACTTCACAATTGTGTCCCACTTGTTGGTGATTCTTCACAAAAAATAAAAATGTTATAGCTTTATGTTTGAAGCCTGAAATGTGGCAAAAGGTTGAAAAGTTCAAGGGGGCCGAATACTTTCGCAAATTTGTTTTTATTTTTAAATATTTTTTATACAGATAATTAAAATATGAAATATTAGTTTGAAATGTGTAAATTAAAAAAAATAAAAATTAAGCTAAAACGTATAAACTTACCTATAATGTTTTTATGTTTATATGTTTTATATGTTTTTTAACATACATTAGGCAACCTTCTATTACCTCCTCCAGTTTTTAGCTGGATACCTTATCCCCAATCTCCTTTCCTTCTACATTTTAAAAGTTGCCCCAATGCCTGGAAGCCACCAATGGCAAATGAGAAGCTGGTGGTGTGAAGTACACATCAACGTTTTGCAAGTACTGTGTCACCCTGCAGAAATAGAGGGAGCATAGAGGACCAAAAGCTTGTTGGGGTGGGTGAAGAGTAGGCACCTCTTGGATACTGATACTCCAATTCTACTTTTCTGTATCATAGAACCAGTGTGACAATATGGATTCACTAAGTCCATACATGTAAAGGCAATATTGCTAGGTATAACTTTAGTGGTATATTTATAAAATAATGACTAAACTAATTTTTCTGTAGGGGGTGCAATATAGGCATACTGTATTCTTTCAGTTAGACGCAGTTTCTAAAATAGTTTGCACAAATGTCAATCCGCTACTAGCGATAAGCAAATGACCAAACTGGTATTTGATGCAAATTAGGCTGGTTTTACACCAAGAGAATGTTTTCGATGAATTATCAACTTGCCTTGGCAAAAAGAGCAAATTTTCTTGTGAGAAGGTAGGAGGGGTCCTACAGACCCCTTACCAGTTCACTCACTGGCTGGCATGTAGATGTTTTATTTCAGAGTACATTTTCCCTGGCCCTCATTGACCTCTGCTCAGCTGTGGATGGAACACAATGCAAATCAAACTTTTACTTATTAACATAGAATATGGGGGATTAGGGGGAGACTTTTCACCCTCTGTAACATCACTACCATAACTAGGAAGTATGATATTCTCTAAGAAGGGACTACCTTAATTAAGGAGTTGAGTTCTTCTTTAGTTGGTTAGTGATGTCACAAGGTGAAGCCACACCCTCTGCACCCTCTGACAAAGGACGGCAGCAAAGGACATTATAATTGCAAATATGACAAAATCTCCTCCAACGGCAGACTAGAGTTTAAATATTAATCACTGTTTATCGCTTTCAAATAACATAATGTCATCAAGCAGAATAATACCCCACAATACATTCCACTACTCCTCCTATATATGGGGATACCACACGTGCAAGACCTTTTATATGCCTATTCACACAGAGGGGCCCAAATCTAAGGAGCACCTTCAGATATTCAAGAGGCAAAAATTACACATCTAATTTTCTGACAACCTATCACATTTTCGAGGGCCCTGGAGTGCCAGGACAGTAGAAAAACCTGCAAAAGTACTATTTTTGGGAAAATAGAAACCCCAAGGTATTTGTTAAGAGGTTACGTTATCTGATAATTTATTTTTTGCCACAAGCTTTTAAAATATGAAAAAAAAAAAAATATATATATATATATATATATATATATATATATATATATATATATATATATATATTTTTTTTTTTTTTTTGCATCACCATTTTAATAAGATATTTATTACACACAAAATGGGCATACATAGAATTACACACCAAAGCACATTATGCTACTCCTCCTGAGTATGAGGATTGCAAAAAGTGCAAGACTTTTTAGCTGCCTAGCTGGATAGAGGGGTGCAAATTCAAGGAGCACTATCAGGTTTTCAAGGGACATACATTATGCATCTAATTTTCTGACTACCTGAAAGAAAGGGCCAGTGTGTTCAAGTATGAGATGACCAGTGCAGACACATGTATGTCCTTCTATGCTTAAAAGGTAATTCCCTTTAAAAAAGTAGCAAATAAAGAAAAAATAATATAGCGTATACAATTGCGACACAAGTCATATTGTAATTGAATGTTATTATAAATTACCTTTCCTGTTCAATCTGCAGTCACTGTAACTTTCTGAGAATGCAATATGGCTTCCGGAGTTCTTCTGTACACAGAGTGTGTACTGATCACCCCCAGAAACATTGTGATTGGCTCACCAATTTTCCCAGAAGTCTGCCTAAGATACAAGTCAAAATTTGGGCATCCCCTGCAACAAAAATGTCATATTTGGTGAGATACTGTCAGAAACAGTGAATCAGACTGAGACAGAAGTACAGTTAAATCACACTTATTTAATAATAATAAAAACGTTAAACAGAGTAAATGTAGTCAAAATATTGCCAGAGTTCAGAAACCAGAACGGATAGTCAGACATAGCAAGAGATGAGCATAGTAGAGATGTGACCAAGGTGAATGCAAAGATCATCTGGACTGGATGGCTTAAGTAGGCAGGACTGACGAGCAAGATATCATCAACATGTGCACCACTGTGGAGAGATAGGAGTTGGCAATTAGCCAACAGCAGAGTGGCCAGCTTTGAGAAGGAAGGGCTGAGCCCAGCCCTGACAGATACTTCCAGTAAGAACATGTGTAAAGAGATGCAGGCCCAGCAGATTTCCTCATTAGCACCCTGTAGGTGCACACCTGATTGATAATTATGAAACCATTCCCATTAGACTCACTCATCACAGAGGCTCGGAGGAACATACAGGGATTTCTTCAGAATAAAAAAAGGTAGGAATCTGCAACAACGTTTGTTATAATCCTTGCAATGTACACAGATCACCCAAAGGGGAATGTTTTTCTTCTTAACGAAAGTGGAGTTACGCTTTAAGATCAATTCCAGCCTTGTATGAGTGGTGCCACATGGCCTATATAAGCTTGAATATGACATGGACAAATTGCTGAGTGGTCTTCAGCTTGCTCCTGATTTACCTGATTTAATCTGACCTACTACCTCTGCCTTCCTGTGTATGACCCAGCTTACCTTTTACCTGTCTTTCAATCCATGTCTGCCTGTTGTAACCTTGACCTGTGTTTTGAACTCAGCTCCATGTAATCTTAATTTGTACTGTGCTAATGCCTGTTAACTAATCATGATCTATATACTGACACTGTCTCTGCCATATGTTCTGGCACCTAGCTGCCTGACGGTTGCTGACCTAGGCATGTATCCTGGCACTGTCCTTGCCTTCTGATTCAATAACTTGCTGACCAGATGTTCACGACTTTTTGCTCGTATCCCGGCTACTCCCCTGCCTTCTGGTCAAGTGCTTCAAAATCAACCCTCATTCCAATCTGTGTCTTTGCATCCTCTGTCACCACTATCAGAGTTGTTGGACAAGACGTGCAAGAGATATACATATCACATTTTCAGAGGCCCTGAAATGCAAGGACAATAGAAATACCTGCCAAATTTCCCCATTTTGAAAAGTAGACACCCCATGATATTTGATAAGGGCCATGTTGACACCCCAAGATATTTAATAGAGGCACGTTGAGTCTTTTGAAGATTCCATTTGCTGCTTAGCTGCACAGAGGGGTCCAAAATTAAAAAAGTCAAAGAGCATCTTCAGGCTTTCAAGGGGCATATACTATGCATCATATTTTCTGACTGAGGCCCTGAAGTGTCAGGACAATGGAAACACCCACACAATTACCTCATTTTGGAAAGTAGACACCTCAGATAATTTTTAAGTGGCCTGGTCAGTTTTAAAGATTTCTTTTTTGCCAAAAGTTTTTGGAAAATTAAGAAAGGAAATAAATTCTTTTCCACAATGTTGTCAGTTTAATAAGATATTTCTTACACACAGCATGGGCATACTTAGAATTACAACCCAAAACACATTCTGCTACTGTTTCTGAGTATGAGGTCACCACATGCGTGAGACTTTTTCAATTTTTGGATTGATTATGTACCTGAGATTGTATCTGTGATAGAGAAGATATGAGGGACATTCAAGTCTTCACTTCTTCATCAGTGCTGAAATCCTAACCATTATTTTCCACAATGTTGTCAGTTTAATAAGATATTTCTTACACACAGTGTGGGCATACTTAGAGTTACAACCCAAAACACATTCTGCTACTATTTCTGAGTATGAGGTCACCGCATGCGTGAGACTTTTTTAATGTTTGGATTGATTATGTACCTGACATTGTATCTGTGATAGAGAAGATATGAGGGACATTTAAGTCTTCACTTCTTCCTCAGTGCTGAAATCCTAACCTCTGAGGAACTCTTTTATGGGTTTAAACAGGTGGAAATCATTCAGAACGAGGCCCGGGTTGTAAGAGGGATGTAACAATACCTCCCAGCCAAGTTGCTATAATGTGCACATAGTACTGTGAGCAGTATGAGCTTGTGCGTTGTCAGCTCTTCTTTGCCAGTCAAAAGTGGAAAACTGTCTTGGTAACCAGCATGCGCTAACTTTTCAAAAATGCAAATGTTCGTGAGTGATTGTGTTTACCGTTCTCACAGAAAGATTTGTCTCTTGTACAATTTCACGACAGCTTATGCATAGATTCTCTAGTATCAGGCGTTTCACGTGCAGAAAGTTCAGAGGAATGATTGCTGTGGGCTGGGTACCACCATGGCTGGGATCATCACTGACAGATGTATGGCCTTCTTTAAAACATTTAAACCATTCAAGTGTCTCATCACTGTACTGTGTGTGAAGTCTTCTGCAGATATCCACAGATTTTACGCCTTTGTTCACAAGAAACAATATCACCACACGCTGTTCCATGCACACACTAACACTGTTGTCTGTCATCTTTATTAAAGGTCTTTGGACTGACCCACCACATGTGCGCTGCCTGTCAGTAATAGGACACACTTGCCACTTACTACTGTATGTAGAACCGCCACTTTAACATCCCTCTTTATACCTGTAGAATTAAAAGTCCCGATTTGGCTTGAACGTTTCTCATTAATATCCAAAATAAAGCAGTTAAAATGTGTGGCCATGAATCCAACACTGGAAACACCATAACCAACACTGACGCTATATGCGATAAGAAACACTTTAAACACAGGAACTGGGTATGATCAGCAACACTTGAACCATTGGCACTGGTTATATCCTATTAGAATACAAACACCTTCACCAAACTGTGTAATCTAATACCTTGGACTAAAGCAGACCATAGATGATTTGATTTGCTTGATTCCCCCATTAACACATTCAGTATTGATGGGATTTCCCTCCAGCAACACTATTGTGTTCTTCTGCCGGGGGGATGGGTCACACAGAGAGTTTTTCCTGCCAGCAGAAAACAATGTCTACTGTGTCCTAATTTCGTGGAGGTTATCGTCTGTGGGGGACATTTCTGGGAAGGCACAGAGAATAGTCAGAAAAATCCAAAAATCTCATTATATTATATCCTAGACATGATTGACGAATATATGGGCATATGGTAGACTGGGTGTGTAAACCAATATGTAGATAAAGTCGGCAACCAGGTGGAAATTAAAAAACAAATTCTTTATTTTGTCCAGGGAGTACACATGTTCCAAACAGAGCCAACACTAACGTGTTTCAGTCTATCAAGGAGGGCTCCTGCCGGCCGTGATTGCATGATTGGGTCGCAGTACCATTATCTTGCATATATGTAAACAATTATGGCTGCAGTTGTGACTGGTTGGGTTTTTTATGTTTAAAGTCAAGCTGAAAAATGTTTTAAATTCTAATGCATTGATAGGCTTCCAATGAAATGGTCAGAACTTAGTAAATGAGCAGAAGCTTTGCTGACTTACATCAACCAATCATGTGCTGAAAAATGCTGTTTTTTTATTCTACTTGCATGTGATTGGGTATTCTTTGCAAAGTGAATCTTTACCTCATTTGATAAGCTCTGGAGCAACTGCACTGCAAGTCTATTTTCCTTTAGTAAATCAACCCCAACCTGTCCAAGGCAAAGGGTTGAGAGGGGACAGAGTTGTTAAGCTAATGTTGGACTCATCAGCATATTTAGCAAGGCCAGGTCAAGTGAGTGATAAGATCCAAGGAGCCCAACAGGTCAATGGTAGTATTAGCGTGATCCATGGAATCAGGCAAAGTACAGTAGCAGGGTTTAAGTATAATGAGAACAGAGAGGAACCCAAATGAATTAGCAGAGCCAACAGTATAGGAACTAAGCAATGACTGAGACACAAGATCCACTACTGGGACAGAAAACCAAAAATGGGAAAGGAAAGTAGGGCGTACGATATAGGAATCCCATATGGCAAAGAAGCACACCTTAGGGATAAAAAAAAAATGAAACTCTTCATGGGACAACCAAAGTATGGATGCTGATGTGCTTTTAAAGTAATATAGAACAATCAGAAGGTGTACCTTTAGCAACACCAGTGCGTGTTCACAGTTTACCAGAACAGAAACTCAGGACAAAGTCTGTTTATGTCTGGACCCAGCAAGCAGAGTATATGCAAAGTCCCGACAACATGCATGTGCCAAAAACCCATTTATCTCCCTGTAACATATGGTACATCCATCAAATAGGAATAATTTCCTAAAATAACTATGCAGGTTGCCACTATTGACTTCAAGTACACATATCAGGAAAGTTATATTAATCTAAGGCCGCGTACACACGCGGGGACTGTTCGCCCAACTTTGTCCGCTGAACAGTGTTTCGGCAAACAGTCCGCTCGTGTGTGGGCTTTCAGCGGACAGTTTCAGCGAACAGTCCGCTGAACAAGGTTTTTCGGAAATTCCGAAAAACTGTCCGCTGAAACTTTGTTTCAGCGAACAGTCCCCTCGTGTGTAGGCTTGTTCGTCAAACTAAGTTCCGCGCATGCTCAGAAAGGATTTACACGCCGAAAGTTATAATGCAGTGTATAGGACGTCGTATTTTTCGTCCCGTCGTACGTGCCGTTCACGTCATCGCGCACGGTTTCAGCAAACTGTTCGTTCGTCGTGTGTGGCCATGTCCATCCATGCTAATTTTGAGCGGACTGTTTGCCGAAACTGTTTGACGGACAAAGTTGGGCGAACAGTCCCCACGTGTGTACGCGGCCTTAGAAGTTCTTACCTGCATACTTGCATACATATTTTTTAATTATTAACTCAAAGTACAAAAGGAAGAGGGAGCATTAAGCCAGGCAACTTTCATTTTCAACAATTAGCCTATTTCTCTGAGGAAAGGTTTTATATAAAACCCCTTTCAAGTCAAAATTTAAAACAAAAACCTTAAAATGCGTACTTGGAGTACAGCCTGCTAACCCACTATGTATTAAATTTATTCATCCAGGCATTGTTATAATGCAATCTGCTTATTTGAGAACCTCTACTTTTGAGGCAGAACAGAAACTCCAAAACACACGCATCACTGGCTGCTTGTTATCTCCAACATACAAGAGGCCCCATGAAAAATAAGTCAGTAATACATGGGCTCTACCCTGCCTTATAATTGTGCACCTGTTTGGTGATATGGAAAACCAATAAAGGGAAAGTTACCTAACATAGGACTGAGGAAGTACATTCCCAGTGAACATATGAGGTGCTATCTGAACTCTCTTGGTATTGTTATAGTGTTTGGTGGATAGAATTTCTATCTTATTGACTGGTTAATTTTGCTGATTTTACTTTATTTTTAATAGACATTCATTGTATTAACTACAACACAGGATAGTGAGTGATTTATAGTAGTTTCGTTTTCAGAATCACAATTAAAATTACTTAATTTATTCAGTATAAATTATACTAACAAGCCTTATGCCGCGTACACACGGGCGGACTGTATGGCCTACTTAGTCCGCCGAAACACATTTTAGCGGACAGTCCGCTCGTGTGTGGGCTTCAGCGGACTTTTTCAGCGTGCAGTACGGCGGACTAAGTATTTCGGAATGTTCGAAATACTGTCCGTCGTACTCGCATTTCGGCGGACAATCCGCCCGCGTGTATGCCAGTCCGCCGTACTTTTGAAATGAGCTGACTTTTCCCGCCCGGAGAAAAGTCCGCTCATTTCGAGCAGGTATCCAGGTAGGCGGGGCCCGCGAAGGAGACGTCGCTGGTCCCGCCGCCTGGTATGGACTTAAAGGGGAACCCCAACGCCGAAAAAAATCGGCGTGGGGGTCCCCCCCAAGTCCACAACAGACCCTTGTCCGAGCACGCTACCCGGCCAGCCAGGAAAGGGGGGCGAGCGAGCGCCCCCCCCCCTCCTGAGCCGTACCAGGCCGCGTGCCCTCAACATGGGGGGGTGCCTTGGGGAAGGGGGGGCCGCGCGGCCCCCCCACCCCAAAGCACCTTGTCCCCATGTTGATGAGGACAAGGGCCTCTTCCCGACAACCCTGGCCGTTGGTTGTCGGGGTCTGCGGGGGCGGGGGGCTTATTGGAATCCGGGAGCCCCATTTAATAAGGGGGCCCCCGGATACCGGCCCCCCACCCTATGTGAATGAGTATGGGGTGCAATGTACCCCTACCCATTCACCTGTAAAATAAAAGTACCAAAAAAAACACAACACACGAGATAAAATACTTTATTGCACAGCTCCGGGGGTCTTCCGTCTTCGGGGGTCTTCTCGCCGGACTCCTCCGCTATCTTCTTGTAGCTCTTTTGCTAGCGGAGGAGTCCGGCTTTCTTCCTCGCCGCCGGCCTCTTCTCCCGACTTCGGGGGTCTTGTCCCCCTCTTCGGTTCTTCTGCCGGGCCACCGCGCCTTCTTATAGCTCTTTTACAGGCGGTGGCCCGGTGGCCCGGTAGGGACAAGGGGCGGTGTCACATGGGTTGGTCACATGGGTTGATGTCACATGGGGACTATGACATCGTAAGGGGGCGGGGTCACCATGTGACACCAACCCATGTGACATAAAGCCATGTGACACCTCCCCTTGTCCCTATATAAGTGGCCGCGCAGTGCGTCCCTGGCATTCCGGCCGGAGAGATCGTCGAGGCAACATCTCCTGGAGAAGAAGAAGAAGAAGAAGAAGAAGAACGGAAGGCGGCGGCGGCGGCGACAGAAGACCGGGCCACCACCTGTAAAAGAGCTATAAAAAGGCGCGGTGGCCCGGCAGAAGAACCGAAGAGGGGGACAAGACCCCCGAAGTCGGGAGAAGAGGCCGGCGGCGAGGAAGAAAGCCGGACTCCTCCGCTAGCAAAAGAGCTACAAGAAGATAGCGGAGGAGTCCGGCGAGAAGACCCCCGAAGACGGAAGACCCCCGGAGCTGTGCAATAAAGTATTTTATCTCGTGTGTTGTGTTTTTTTGGTACTTTTATTTTACAGGTGAATGGGTAGGGGTACATTGTACCCCATACTCATTCACATAGGGTGGGGGGCCGGTATCCGGGGGCCCCCTTATTAAAGGGGGCTCCCGGATTCCGATAAGCCCCCCGCCCGCAGACCCCGACAACCAATGGCCAGGGTTGTCGGGAAGAGGCCCTTGTCCTCATCAACATGGGGACAAGGTGCTTTGGGGTGGGGGGGCCGCGCGGCCCCCCCTTCCCCAAGGCACCCCCCATGTTGAGGGCACGCGGCCTGGTACGGTTTAGGAGGGGGGGCGCTCGCTCGCCCCCCTTTCCTGGCCGGCCGGGTAGCGTGCTCGGACAAGGGTCTGTTGTGGACTTGGGGGGGACCCCCACGCCGATTTTTTTCGGCGTTGGGGTTCCCCTTTAAGTCCATACCAGGCGGCGGGGTCAGCGACGTCTCCTTCGCGGGCCCGCCTACCTGGAGACGCGCTCTAAATGAGCGGACTTTCCTCCGCGTGTGTGGGCGAGTCCGTTCATTTCAAAAGTAGGGCGGATAGTATGGCGAACTTAGTACGCCGTATTAGTCCGCTCAAAAAGTGGTGTGTGTGGTCAAGTCCGTTCATTCGAAAGCATGACGGACTGTCCGTCGAATTGTCTGACGGACTAAGTTGGCCAGACAGTCCGCCCGTGTGTACGCGGCTTTAGTTACCAGGTTTCCTATTGAATAAATTGGCAATTGGCATTACCACCTTCATGACTAGGCTATTTTTCACCATTCAGCATTTTGCTACTTTAACCACTTCAGCCCCAGAAGGATTTACCCACTTCCTGACCAGGCCATTTTTTGAGATATGGCACTGCGTCGCTTTAACTGAAAATTGCACAGTCATTCGATCTTGTACACAAACAAAATTGATGTCCTTTTTTCCCACAAATAGAGCTTTCTTTTCGTGGTATTTGATCCCCTCTGCAGTTTTTATTATTTGCACTATAAACAAAAAAATTGTGGACATTTTTGCTATAAAAAATATCCAAAAAAAAATAACAGATTTCTTCATCAGTTTAGGCCAATATGTATTCTTCTCCATTTTTGTGGTAAAAAAATTGCAATAAGCGTATATTGATTGGTTTGCACAAAAGCTATAGCATCTACAAAATAGGGGATATATTTATGGCATTTTTATTATACATTTTTTTTTTTTTTTACTAGTAATGGCAATTTAATCAGCGATTTTTAGAGGGACTGCGACATTGACAGATCGGATACTTTTGACACTTTTTTGGGACATGACATTTATACGATCAGTGCTATAAATAGCCACTGATTACTGTGTAAATGTCACTGGCAGGGAAGGGGTTAACACTAGGGGATGATCAAGGGGTTAAGTGTTCCCTAGGGAGGTGTTTACATTGACACATCCCTGTTCTGGTTCTCTGAGGAGCGATCGCGGGTAGCCAGCAGAAATTGTGACCCCCGGCCACACACATTGGCTCCGGCATTGTGCGTGCACCCCTATAGCTCTTAAAGCGCCCAACAAACACCTAAGGCGGTTGGCGCAGCCATGCCAGCCTGCTGCAGTATAATGATGGTGGCTGGTCAGCAAGAGATTAACTGCCAATTCCACAGTTATTGGTATTATTTGATCACCACTAGATTTTTTTATCATTTAAATAAAATATATCATATATATCATTTCTGATGTATCCGCAGTCCCAAATTACCCCTTTTGGAAATTAGATAGTCTGAGGTATTTACTAAGAGGCATGGCGTGTTTTTTTTTACGTTTTTTAAAGCGGGATTCCACCCTAAAGTGGAACCTCCGCTGATCGGAACCCCCCCCTCCGGTGTCACAATTGACACCTTTCAGGGGGGAGGGGGGTGGAGATACCTGTCAAAGACAGGTATTTTCACCCACTTCCGGGCATAGACTCCCACGGGAGTCTACGCCATTTCCTGCCCTGCCGCGCTGTCTACTGGGACACACACGGGTCCCAGTTACAGCGCGGAGATTACCTATTGTGCGGCGCGGCTCGCGCATGCGCAGTAGGGAACTGGGAAGTGAAGCCGATTCGCTTCACTTCCTGATTCCCTCACCTAGAATGGCGGCGGCAGCAGCCGAGGCCCGAGCGGTCGATCGGCCTCGGCTGCCGGCATCGCTGGAACCCGGGACAGGTGAGTGTCCATTTATTAAAAGTCAGCAGCTGTAGTATTTATAGCTGCTGGCTTTTAATAATTTTTTTTTTGGCGGAATCCCTCTTTAAGTAAATTTTTGTCACAATTTTGGTAAACGAAAAAATGAAATACACTTTTTTTAATCACAATTTTTTTTTCTACATACTGTCACCAGTGCAGTACAGCGTCATCATATTACTGTGTTGGTGATCAGGGGTACTGACTAACGACAGTACATTCAAAAAATAAATCAATACATTATTTTGTATTCCATTTTTAAGATGTTTTTACTTTTTTTTTAACATTGTTTCCTTTTTGTACAATTTTTTTTAAAACCTTTTATCACAGTAGTTCAGTGTCAGAGTGACAACTCTAAAAAGGGGGAGGGGAATGGTGATTTTTTTTCCTCACTCTTTTGCTGTTACAGTGATGATCACTGTAACAGCAATGTTTCAGCTGTCATGAATGGGTTACATTCATACCAGCTGTGATTACTATTGTGTGCTATGATTGTCCCACAGCTATCACATGGTACAAGGCTGCTGTGATTGGTTATTACCATGTGATAGCTGTGTGTTAGGATCAAGCTTGCCTGCTGGTGGCACTGTGGTGCTCTGGGCCGTATACTGCAGTTCTAGTGTCCACCAGCAGGTGTCTCCCAGCAGTCAGCAGGCTCCAGCAATCAGAACCACCTGGCCACACCTGCTGGGAGGGTACTTAAATTCCACTTCTGCTATGGCTCCTTGCCTTAGTGTTTTGGGCGTTCCTTGTTTGCTGTGTTGCTGCCAGACTTGGTTGCCATTTACCCTTAGTCTTTCCGTGCATCCTGTACCCTGTTGCCTTGTTCCTTTCTCAGTCTTGTTTCCATTCTTCCCATCCACTCCCTCAGTTTTCTCCCTGCCTTGTATATTTCCTGTGTATATACTGTATCTGTATATTTAGCTCATTGATAGGTTTCTGCATTTTGATTGTTCAGTTTTGATTTCTTGCATTCTCATGTTTATTGCTGTTGGTGTGTGGTTATTGTTCACTGTAAATAAATCTCACTTTAATGATATACATACATAGTCTGGTGTAGGTACATGTATCTGGTCTCACAGCTGCTGATTCCTGACACTGTGGGCCAATCACAGCATCACAAATAATGGTCTGGTCATGAAGGGGGTAACATTTTCCAAAAGTTTTTCAGCTTACTGTGCTCCCCCACCTCCCTATATACTTACCTAAGTCCTCAATCAATCCAGCTGAGTGCACGGCTGCATCTCTTCTCTCCCCTCTCTTTATCATCACAGGGATGCAGCAGGAGCCATTGGAGGAGGAAGTGGGGGCAGAACTAATCTGCTCTGTGTATGTCTATGGGAACACAGAAAAGGAGGATAACCAGCACAGAGCAGGTGAGTATAACATGTTTATTATTTTCATTAACTGCATGTTGCCCACCCAACATCAAATGACTGAGGGGGGCGGTGCGGTTCTCGTTCTGGGATGACGTCATATGATGTTGTCCCAGAACGGCTGCACTCACGTGGGGCATGTAGCACGGTGATGTTGCTAGGACGGCCGCGGTTCTTTAACCATGTGATCGGCTATGTCTAATCACAGCTGGTCACATGTAAACACAGAAATGCCGGTAATCGTCTCTCATCACCTCACACTCACAGCGTGTGTGACGAGGAAAGCCGATCAGCAGCATCTACTCGCAGGGGACATTAAGACATGTAATTAGGGTACTGATCATCAGTGCCCTGATTACAATAAAGTGCCTCCAGTGCCAGGAATCAGTACCCACCAGTGCCAACAATCAGTGCCGATTAGTGATGCCAGTCAGTGCTGGCTATCAGTGCCACCTGTCAGTGCTGCCCATCAATGGCCATTATGTATGCCCATCAATGCACATCAGTGCCACCTATCAAAACCCATCAGTGCTGCCTATCGATGCTGCTTATCAGCACCCACCAGTGCTGCTTATCAGTGCCCATCAGTGCCACCTATCAATGCCCACTAGTGCCACCTATCAGAATTTTGTTTTTGTAAAAACTAAAAAAACAGCAGTGATCAAATAGCGCCAAAAGAAAGCTTTATTTGAATGAAGAAAATTATAAATTTGCATGGTTACAGTGTATCATGACCACGCAATTTTCATTTAAAGTGTGACAGCACTTAAAGCTGAAAATTGGCCTGGGCAGGAAGGGAGTGAAAATGCCCTGTAGGCAAGTGGTTAAAAAAAAATGTACCTTTAGTAACACTTAAGGGAATATCGTCCATATTTTCACAGTTCTTACTGAAACTGAACTTCATATTCCATATGAAATCTAATGAATGCATTACACAGGGACATTTTTGATGCTTTTATTGTACTGTGCACCTATACATGTATTTTTTGTTTACTATCAAATAATTCAATCTGGATAATTAGTTGTCTATTACGGTGTACAATGATTTATTTTCTGTCCAAAAAAAGCTATACTTTGCACATTATGTTATTTAAAATATACCTTGTTAACTCAGGATTTGCTTGCATCATGAAGTCTTGTAGAGCTGGGCTATATATTTCTAATGTAAAGATCTGATTCCATGTGACAAGTTACTAGTAAAACCTAAATGCCAGCAGGATTTCATGTACTTTATCTATGGTGGCAAATTTTCTGCTTTTGGTATTTAGTGTCATCTACTACACAATCACTGACTTGTACTTCATAAGAGTTTAATATCATTGTTACCACCTATCTTTATATTCTACTGCCTCAAGCATTAAAAATGGGTAGACCATCCTATTAAACATTTTACCACAACGCATCAACTTCAGTACCAGCTATAATTATATTACAGTCAGACAGAAAGAGAAGGGTGGAAAATAAACATTGGCATATATGCGACAGGACAGCACAGTTGTGATGGTCAATTTAAGGTCTTGTCCAATACATTGCAAATAATGTTACACATTGACAAGTCACTGGATAGTGGTCCTATTATATGAGCGAGACTTGCTAGCTAAGTAGTTTCCACAAACAATGCAAGAAAAAGAGAGACTTAGAAGGTAAGTTAGCCATTACAAAAACAACTGATCATACACAACAGTATGTTGGTATTTGATTGTAAACAGTTTTATCATAGCAAGTTACTGTAATTTGCTTCTGTTATGTATAGGTATATATTTAGATAACGCTGGAAAATAATGTGATATTTCTATATCATATGCTTACTGTGTGAATATTTTTAAAACAGTGCTTATGGTTTGTCTTTGCTTTTTTTTTCTCGGTTTTCTTACTTTACTTACTTCTTACTTTTATTTATTTATTATGTTTTGCGCATAACTTTTGTTGTGTTCTGTACTTAACCATCTTTCCATCTTTCACCATGAATGGTTAGCAAAAGAATGCTTGGCTAAACCCATTCAGAATAGGCTTCTTGCATACTGTATCTTGGAAAACCCATTAAAACGTGTAATGTTATATGATAATGTATCATTTTCATATTAAATTCAAAGCAGTACAATAGAAAGAGAATGCACAGAGAAACTGTCTAGTTGAACAAAAACAAGCTTTTAACAGTGGCAAAAATATTACTCTATGCTATTGGAATATCTCCAAATTTGGACATTACAGTGGGATCACAAATTAATAAGTTGCTTTAAATACCATAAACGAGAAGTCGGAGCTGTAGAGAGCTGGCTTGCAGATGGATCGTTTGATAATATCAAATCTCAGTGACCTGCAGTAGGAGGCATGACTGCAGGGTAAAGGGCTTTACTGAGGACTGGAAAATACTTAAACTGCTACTGTTACATGTTAATTGTGTAGGGAAGAGCCAAATGTATGTGGGTTCATTTTGAGGTGGATTTTGGTGAACTTTACTGAAGCTCGGGTGCTAAATTCAAACCTCATTGATTTAATAGGAGATGAATGTTAAAAAACAGTAATGACAATATTCTAGGCTAATTGGCAAGGAATTGTCAAACAAATGGGGTGCTCAGGACTACCCTGGGGAACATGTAACAAAGCAAAAAATTATTTGGAGCTATGATTTTAATAATGCTTAAAATGAAATATTAAAATTCAAAATCCCTTTAACCATTTGGCTACTGGGCACTTTCAGGCCCTTCGTGCCTATGCCAATTTTCAGCATTCAGTGTTGTCACACTTTGAATGACAATTGAGCAGTCATGCATTTCATTTTTATCATTTTTTTTTCACACAAATAGAGCTTTCTTTTGGTGGTATTTAATCACTGCTGGGTTTTTTCTTTTTTGCTAAAAAATGAACAAAGGCCTCAATTTTGGAAAAAAAAAGGTTTTCTTAGTTTCGGCACTGATAGGCTGCATTGATGGGCACTGATGAGGCAGCACTTATGGGGGCTGATGAGGCAGCACTGAAGGTCACTGATTAGGTGACACTGATGAGGAGGTACTAATATGTGGCACCGATGGGCACTGATAGGCGGCACTGATATGCTGCACTGATGAGCACTGATAGGTGGCATTGATGGGTACTGATAGGCGGCACTATTAGATGGCATTAATGGGCACTGATAGGCGGTACTAATTACTGTTTAAATTAGTGATTGATCCCATGTCTAGATTTATAAATGACTCTCCCATCTTGTCAGGCATCAAAATAGGTGATTTAACACTTAAATCAGCATTATTTGCAGATGACGTTCTAATTTTCCCCTCAATCCAGTAAGGAATATGCAAATACTACTAGATTTTACCTTTAAGGGCTGCACAGGGTTAAAAATAAATTTTTCTAAAAGTGAACTTTTGCTGTTAAATACATCAAAATCAAAAGTATGGGCCTCTACCTCCCTATTTAAAATAGCTACTCATAATATCACATACCCAGGGATAAAAATAGGAAGAGAGCCTTCACCACTATATTTTTGAAGTACCCACCACTTATTTCTAAAATTGTATCAGAGTTGAAGGCATGGATGAGTCTTCCAATCTCACTTTTTGAGAGGTGTCATCCGGAACCCAAAAATGGACAGTGCAACCAAGGCCAAAGTTTCCAACGTATGGAGAGCAAAAACAATACAAACAGTGATGTCCATTTACCACCAAGAACCATCAAAACTAAAATCTTTTACAGAGTCATCTACAGAATTTCAACTACCAGATGACCATAGATACTATTACAGCCAACTAACTAAAAATATCAAGTCTTGTTATAGTCCAAAAAAATACCCTTTTCAGCATTTCCTAATAGACCATGCAACACAACGTCAAAGATACTCAATATCTGACATTTATTGTCCTTTAAATGATCAATTAACTGCATTACAGTGACACTCGCTATTAAAAGGATGGACTAAGGAATTTCCAGATGAGGCATTAGATGATAAACTTCTTGAAGGATATCAAAAAATGTGAAGTTTAATAAGAGGCGAAAGTTGGAGGGAAACACAATTTAAGCTACATCGGGCCTTCATGCCCTTCTTGATTGATAGATTGGATTCCTCAGCCTTAACCTGTTCTTGAGTGGCAACATACAACCCACGCTACTTCATAGAATGGGGATCTGTGCCACGATATCTACCTTCTGGCACCAAATTCTAAACGACATGCATACTATGGAAACAAAGAAGAATGGCGGCACATCCGGAAGTAAAATTAAAAGAATTTATGGAAAGTCCATAAAATCAAGCGAACATGACAAACATCAATCAATCCAAAAAAGGTGCTCAGTGGACACATTTCACACAGAAATGCATACTTATCACTGTGATGAGTAAGCACGTCTTTGTGAAACGTGTCCACTGAGCACCTTTTTTTAGTGGATGTTTGTCATGTTCGCTTGATTTTATGGACTTTCAATAAATTCCTTTCATTTCACTTACGGATGTGCCGCCATTCTTCTTTGTTTCCATTAGATTTCCCTGGCTGTGGACCAGGCATGCACCCAGATCTCTTCAGCAGCTCATAAGATCCTTACAAGTGGCTTTGATCGGTGTGTTCCTAGCTCTTTCTCTACATACATACTATATAGAGGATACAAATCGAAAAGGATCCTATGATCTGCCTTTTTGGATGTTTTGGCCCTTCCTCCTCATCATCACCCTTAACACCAGTTACAATACCATCATAGTCTTCTATATGTTTGTTGACGGCTCGCAGAACTATATTAAAATCCTGGAAATCACCTATTGCACCTGTCAGAAACCATGAATCAGACTGAGATAGAAGTACAGTTAAATCACACTTGTTTAATAATAATAATAAAAAGGTAAACAGAGTAAATGTAGTCAAAACATAGCCAGAGTTCATGAATCAGAACGGATAGTCAGACAAGCCAAAAAGTTCCAGAGATGAGCATAGTAGAAGAGCAAGCAGGATCTGGGGTCAGAAGGAATGTCAGTCAAGCAAGTATTGAACAGGAACACAGGAGAGCGTCTCTCGAGATGTGACCAAGGTGAAGGCAGAGATCATCTGGGCTGGACAGCTTAAGTAGGCAGGACTGACAAGCAGGATATCAATAGTTGAGTCACTATGAAGAGAAAGGAGCTAGCAATTAGCCGACAGCTGAATGGCCAGCTCAGTGAAGGAAGGGCTGACAGTACCCCCCCCCCCCTTAATGACCCCTCACCCTCGGAGGACCACCAGGCTTGAGGAGAAAACATCTATGGAAATCACGGAGGAGGACAGGGGCATGTACGTCCGAGGATGAGACCCGAGAGCATTCCTCCAGACCATACCCTTTCCAAGGCAGCAGGTACTGTACAGGGTGAGGACGAGGCACTGAGGTGGTAAAGTGGTTACAGACCAAAGGTTTTAATAAGGAGACATGAAATACATTTGAGATAGGCATATTAAAAGGAAGGTCTAATGCGTAAGCCACTGGGTTAATGCTGCAAAGAATACAGAAAGGCCCAATAAACCGAGGTGTGAACTTCAGAGAGGGAACACAAAGTCGGAGGTTGCGAGATGACAGCCAGACCCTGTTCCCATCCTGGTAGGAAGAAGCCGGCAGGCATCTGCGGTCAGCATGGAGTCTTTACCTATCAGTAGCATGTCACAAAGTCTCCTGGATTCGTGCCCAAGTGGAATGAAGACCACGGAGATGCTACTCTAATGCAGGAATACTCTGCGGAACAAATGAGTCAGGCAACATGGAAGGTTGTAAACCATAGTTCGCCATAGACGGGGACAGAATTCAAGGCACTATTGTGAGCAAACTCCGCCCACGGTAAGAGGTCTGACCAGTCGTTATGACGGTCAGGAATATATCAACGTAGGAATTGCTCCAAGGACTGATTGGCTCATTCTGCAGCCCCATTAGACTGCGGGTGATAGGCAGAGGAGAAAGAAAGCTGAATTTCCAATTGTACACAAAAGGCTCACCAGAAGGGGGACACAAACTGACTACCCCTGTCCAAGACAATCACCTTGGGTAGCCCATGTAAGCAAAAGTTCTCCCAAGCAAAAATAGAAGCCAGTTCCTTAGAAGTGGGCAACTTCTTAAGTGGAATACAATGGGACATTTTCGAGAACCGGTCAACCACCATAATGATAACTATCTTGCCCTGGGAGTTGGGTAACACCACAATAGAAACCATAGACAGGTGGGTTCAGGGCCTCTCTTCACTGGCTATGGGTTGTAGGAGGCCCACTGGAAGGTGTCATGGAGTCTTACTCTAAGCACACATGGAAAAGGCAGCTATGAAGGTGGTTACATCAGCACGTAGACTAGGTCACAAGAATTGTTGGGAAATGGCCAAAAAGAGTTGATTCTTCCCAGGGTGGACAGAAGCCTTGGGAGAATGGTAAGTCTGGAGCACGGCAGTACAGAGACTCTCTGGGACAAAGCAGCAGTCACAAGGTTTCTCAGAACGAGCATGGACCTGAGCGGCAAGAATTTTGTCGCTCAAAGGAGAAGTGAGACTGGTGCGAACCGTAGCCAGAATACGATCAGAAGGAATCAAAGGAACCAGAACTGACTCCATCTTGGAAGTAGAGAAATATTATTGTAACAAAGTGTCAGCCCTTACATTCTTAGTAGTGGGTAAGAAAGAGACAATTTAATTTAAACTAGACAAGTAAAGAGCCCATCGCACCCTCTGGGAGAGAGGCCTTTAGCCTCTCTCAAGACTAGAATGTGAGATTCTTATGGTTAGTAAGAATGAGAATCTACACAGTGGTACCTTCGAGGAGACATATAATTAGAGGGTACTAGTGCGCTTCACCTTACTAATCTATGTATAACAAACCAAAAAAAATTTTTAAATCATATTAAAGTGTGGAAGCAGCCTGCAAAAATAGTGATCTCCACACTACTAGTGATACAATAAATAATAAATAATTTGCGGCGCTCACCATAAAAGAATAACTAATCAATAGTACACTAAAAAATATAAATAGAAAGTGCAATAAGTGTGAATCACCTCACAAAGTGCAAATAGTGCAATTAAATAAATGCAATTCAAGTAATTGCTGCGATAATATATGTGCTCATATAATATATATATGTCCAAAATGCAAAATCCGAGAACATAAAAAATGTGCAAAAAACAATTTTAAAAGACACAGTAAATATATAAATCATAAATGTTCATAAATTCCCGTTCATGCAGATGCTTTGTGAGCTATAAACAAAGTCCATGCATAAAAGTGCCTTCCACGGTGTGTACTGATCCAGTGAATCAATTCAGTGCCAAGCCAGTGCACCACCTGTTTCCCCCAGCCTCTCACCTCCAATACTTGATAAAGAAGCACAATTTAAAAGCCAGAGCTATTTCCTCCACAATCATCCAGTGGCTAGTATCCAGCTGACTTTTTCTTTCCCAGGTTCTCCACCTCTCACATAAGTAAAGAACAGAAGGACAAGGGGGCTCTCATGTGTAGTATCCAGATGAAACGATTTTAATAACAAACAATAGTAACTTACAGTTCAGTAAAAGACAGCGAGTAGATGTAGTAACAATCCGAACTTCCGGTCTCGGCCGCGACCGGAAGTAACAAGTCCAATACCACAGCTCCTTCCCTGACGCGTTGCGTCACGATCACATGCACTATTTGCACTTTGTGAGGTGATTCACACTTATTGCACTTTCTATTTATATTTTTTAGTGTACTATTGATTAGTTATTCTTTTATGGTGAGCGCCGCAAATTATTTATTATTTATTATATTACCTTCGAGGAGACGTCTCCATTCTTTCTGGGCTAAAATGATTGCTAACAGCTCTCTGTCACCAATCTCATAAATTGCACTCCGCAGGTGACAATTTCTTGGAAAAGTAGCCACAAGGATGCATAGTGCTCTCAGAGGTAGGACGTTGAGAGAGAAGGGTGCCAACTCCAGTGTCAGAAGCATCAACCTCAGTGAAAAAAGGTAACATATGATCAGGATGTGCCAACAGAGGAGCATAAACAAAGGCAGCCTTGAGACTCTCAAAGGCCTTAATGGACTCCGGAGACCAACTCTGTGGGTTACCGTCCTTTCTGGTCATATGAGTCAGGGGCTTGACCAGAGACAAGAAGTTACGAATAAACTTCTGGTAATAGTTGGCAAAGCCAAGAAAACGATGCAGAGGAAGTAAACCCATGGGTCGGGGCCACTGTAAGGCTGCTGAAAGTTTCTCAGGGGCCATCGAAAAACCAGCAGTGGAAATTACACAACCCAGAAATGTAACCTGTTCCCAATGCAATTCGCACTTCTCCAATTTGAGATTGTTCTCTCTTAGTTTCTGAAGCACACAACAGACACTTGTGTGGTGGCTATCCAGAGACTTGGAAAATATGAGGATATCATTGAGATAAACCACCACACATAACTGCAACAATTCTCGGAGGACATCATTAATAAATTCCAGGAAAACTGCCGGGGCGCTACAAAGGCCAAAAGGCATTACGAGGTACTCATAATGGCCTGGTATTAAACACAGTTAGGGGGAAAGCACTGCGCTACAGTTTAGTATATGTGGAAGAAGGCCACAACAGCCAGAAACAGCAGCCAACACCAAAAACAAACAAAGTTCAACAAACAAAATAATAAAAACAGTGTAGCGCTTCAATGATAAATGTGGTCAGCATAAATTATAAAAATCAAGACAAAGATCATATAAATATGAATGCCTAAAGGAAAGTCCAACATTGGCCGCACATTCCACTATGTAGCAGGCATGAGGGTAACCGAACCGTCACAGAGGAGGGAAGTTGGGCTAGGCGAGTGTGTTCATATAAATCTGCTTGACTGAAAACATCAGGAAAAAGTGGATAAAATACTTCTTACCGACTTAGTTGGACTCATACAGTCGTATGACAGTTGAGTCTAGAAGGCTTTAGGTCACAATCTGGGACCAAGGAGTACAAAGAGGGAAGTCTGTTGAGCTGATGGATGAGCTCCAAACAATTGTAGGCTCTATGATGGATCCTTTCAAATGGAGCTTCAAAGTTGTTGGTAGTCAAGCTCAGACGTGGTCCGTTGTACTGATGCTCCAATCTCACCGGAATGGGGAGGGAGATGTTGTAGAGGTTTAAGCCGGAGAAACGGGAAAAAGGAAAAAAGAAAAAAGGCTCCACATGGTGTAGGTCAGACGGTATAAAAAGGGTTGGTTTATTGAAGTCAAAAAATAATTAATGACTTGGTGATCACATAAAAAGTCTAAAATAGAAAGTAAAAGCAATGTAGGGTGCCAACAGCTCGCCCAACGCGTTTCGACATATGTGTCTTGTACATGCCCCTGTAGAAGACACATATGTCGAAACGCGTTGGGCGAGCTGTTGGCACCCTACATTGCTTTTACTTTCTATTTTAGACTTTTTATGTGATCACCAAGTCATTAATTATTTTTTGACTTCAATAAACCAACCCTTTTTATACCGTCTGACCTACACCATGTGGAGCCTTTTTTCTTTTTTCCTTTTTCCCGTTTCTCCGGCTTAAACCTCTACAACATCTCCCTCCCCATTCCGGTGAGATTGGAGCATCAGTACAACGGACCACGTCTGAGCTTGACTACCAACAACTTTGAAGCTCCATTTGAAAGGATCCATCATAGAGCCTACAATTGTTTGGAGCTCATCCATCAGCTCAACAGACTTCCCTCTTTGTACTCCTTGGTCCCAGATTGTGACCTAAAGCCTTCTAGACTCAACTGTCATACGACTGTATGAGTCCAACTAAGTCGGTAAGAAGTATTTTATCCACTTTTTCCTGATGTTTTCAGTCAAGCAGATTTATATGAACACACTCGCCTAGCCCAACTTCCCTCCTCTGTGACGGTTCGGTTACCCTCATGCCTGCTACATAGTGGAATGTGCGGCCAATGTTGGACTTTCCTTTAGGCATTCATATTTATATGATCTTTGTCTTGATTTTTATAATTTATGCTGACCACATTTATCATTGAAGCGCTACACTGTTTTTATTATTTTGGTATTAAACACAGTTTTCCACTCGTCACCCTCCTTAATCTTCACGAGATTGTATGCCCCTCTTAAATCAAGCTTTGTGAAAACTGCTGCTCCCTTAAGGTGGTCAAATAACTCCATAATCAACAGAATCGCATAGGCATTCTTAATTGTGAAACGATTAAGACCCCTATAATCAATACAAGTTCTCAGTTTACCACTCTTCTTCTTCGCAAAGAAGAAACCAGCAGCAGCAGGAGACAAGTATTTGCAGATGAAACCTCGAGAAAGTGCGTCTGCAACATATTCCTCCATGGCCTTATCCTCCAAGACCGACAAAGGGTAAACCCAACCATGAGGTGGTATGGCACCAGGTTGTAGGTCAATTGCACAATCATACGACCGATGTGGAGGCAAACTACCGGCTTTACCTTTGTCAAAGACATTACTAAAATCGCGGTACTCCTCCGGCAGGGAGGAGAGAGAAGAGGTACACAGGACCTTGGCTACCTTCTGGAAGCATGTCTTACTGCATTGTGGCATTCAGGAGAGAACCTCAGCATGGAGCCAACAGAAAGAGGGGTTGTGCCTCTGTAACGAAGGATAACCAATAACCAGTGGAAACTTAGGTGAGGAAATAACTTGGAATTGCATTATCTCATGGTGAAGAGCCTCTATGGCCATGGACAATGGAACAGTCTCATGAGTCACATGGGCAGGATGTAGAGGTCTCCCATCAAGAGCCTCAGGGGCAAGTGGAGTGTCACGCAGCAGCAGCGGAATCGAGTGTTTCGATACACAGGCAGCATCCATGAACAGGCCTGCAGCCCCATAGTCGATTAGATCCTGTATTTTGATGGATGACTCAACCCAAGAAAGGGTAACTGAAACCAGGGGCTTTTCCTTCTAGATAACTGGGGATGAAACAATAAGACCTAAGGTCTGTCTGTGTCAGCACCTCAAGGTGTTCCCTGGACAGGTAGGGCAAGACTTCAAAAAGTGACTTGCCTGGCCACAATAAAGGCACAATCTCTCCCTCTTCCTAAGGGTTCTCTCATCCGCAGAGAGACGCAGGAAGCCTGAGCGCATGGATTCATCTTCACAGATCAACTGGGTACACAAAGTCATGGGATGTGAGGGGGGCAAGGGTGGTACTACAAAGTTTGGAGACAAATGTACAGGAGACTTCTGCAAGTGCTCCTTAAAAGGAAGTTTTTCTCTGAGTCTGGAGTCAATGAGGATGGCAAAAGCTTACAACACAGGTTGTATAGGAGCAGCCGCAGTGGGAGATTCCAGGTGAGCCGTGATACTCAGGAGTGTTTGTAATGCCATGGCAAACTGATTCATGCGGTGATCCTGCTCATCCAATCTGGAAAAAATATTACCAACAAGGGGACTGACTGCATCTTCTGAATTCATGGCCTTCACCTACTGTCAGAAACCATGAATCAGACTGAGACAGAAGTACAGTTAACCTCCTCGCGCCCGCCCTATAGCCGAATTACGGCCGTAGAGCAGGCGCGTTCGTTTGGGCGGTCGTCCCTGGACGGCCTGATGTTTACTTCCGCAATGCGCGCCGCCGCGGGCGCGCATCGCGGAAGTTCTGTGTTCGCCGTGTCCCCCGGGGACAGGCAAACACAGATCGCTGTAAACGGCCAATCACAGCGGCCGTTTACAGCGTGATCGGCGTGTCCAATGGGAGATGATCTCATATGTAAACATATGAGATCATCTCGCAGCGCCGCTCTCCTTCCTCGCACAGACAGTGCGAGAGGGGAGAGATGAACGGCTGCAGCGGCAGCCGTTCTGATTCCGGAAAAAAAAAAAATTAAAAAAATGAAATAAAAAGTGCCATCCGCCCCCAGCAGTGCCATCCGCCCCCAGCAGTGCTATCTGCCCCAGTGCCATCCACCCCAGTGCTACCTGCCCCCAGTGCCATCCACCCCAGTGCTACCTGCCCCCAGTGCCATCCACCCCAGTGCTACCTGCCCCTAGTGCCATCCACCCCAGTGCTACCTGCCCCCAGTGCCATCCACCCCAGTGCTACCTGCCCCCAGTGCCATCCACCCCAGTGCTACCTGCCCCCAGTGCCATCCACCCCAGTGCTACCTGCCCCCAGTGCCATCCACCCCAGTGCCACCTGCCGTCAGTGCCACCTGCCCCCAGTGCCACCTGCCCCCAGTGCCACCTGCCGTCAGTGCCACCTGCCGTCAGTGCCACCTGCCGTCAGTGCCACGTGTCATCAGTGCCACATAGTGCCATCTGTCATCAGTGCCACGTATCAGTGCCATTTGTCATCAGTGCCACCTGTCAGTGTCACGTGCCATCTGTTGTCAGTGTCACGTGTCATCAATGCCACTTATCAGTGCCATCTGTCATCAGTGTCACGCGTCATCGGTGGCATGTATTAGTGCCATCTGTCATCGGTGCCACGTTTCAGTGCCACGTGTCATCAGTGACACGTATTAGTGCCACGTGTCATCAGTGCCACGTATAAGTGCCACGCGTCATCAGTGCCACATATTAGTGCCATCTGTCATCAGTGCCACATATTAGTGCCATCTGTCATCAGTGCCACCTGTCATCATTGCCACGTATCAGTGCCATCTGTCATCAGTGTCACGTGTCATTGTCCTGGTGCTTCAAAAGTGTAATAAATAGTCAACAAGTTAGATGTGTAACTTATGTTCCTAGAACACATGATGGCGCTACCTGCATGTTGGGCCTCTCTATGTGGCCAGGCTGTGAAAAAGTCCCACACATGTGGTATTGTAATACTCAGGAGGAGTAGCAGAATTTTTTGGGGGGTGTCATTTGTGGTATACACATGCCACGTGAGAGAAATAACCTATTACAATGACAATTTTGTGGAGAAAAAAAAAAAAATGAAAAATCTTAATTTTGCAAAGAATTGTGGGAAAAAAATGACAACATCAAAAAGCTCACTATACCTCTTACTAAATACCTTGGAATGTCTACTTTCCAAAAAGGGGTCATTTGGGGGGTATTTGTACTTTCCTGACTTGTTCGGGTCACAAGAAGCGAGATAGGCCACCAGTACATCAGATGTGATCAATTTTGTGCGATTCGCACCACAGCTTGTAGACTCTCTAACTTTCACAAAGACCAAATAATATCCACTAATTTGGGTTATTTTTACCAAAGACATGTAGCAGTATAAATTGTGACCAAAATTTATGAAGAAAAATTAATAATTTGCATAATTCTGTCACAGAAACAAAGAAATATGCGTTTTTTTTCAAAATTTTCGGTCTTTTTTCATTTATAGCGCAAAAAATAAAAACCCCAGAGGTGATCAAATACCACCAAAAGAAAGCTCTATTTGTGGGAAAAAAAGGACAAAAAATTCATTTGGGTACAGTGTTGCATGACTGAGTAATTGTCATTCAAAGTGTGAGAGCACCGAAAGCTGAAAATTGGTCTGGGCAGGAAGGTGTTTAAGTGCCCTGTAAGCAAGTGGTTAAATCACACTTAATAATAATAACAATAATAAGGTAAACAAAGTAAATGTAGTCAAAACATAGCCAGAGTTCAGGAATCGGAACGGATAGTCAGACAAGTCAAAATTTCAGGGAGCCAGAGATGAGCATAGTAGAACAGCAAGCAGGATCTGTAGCCAGAAGGAATGTCAGCCTGGCCAAGCAAGTTTTTAACTGGAACACAGCAGCGTGTCTCTAGAGATGTTACATAGTAGGCGACGTTGAAAAAAGACACAAGTCCAACCTATGTGTGTGTGATTATATGTTAGTATTACATTGTATATTCCTGCATGTTGCAGTCGTTCAGGTGCTTCTATAATATTTTCTTCACCAGAGCTTCACAAGTTGCCACTGGTGTCGTGTTCTACTCCTCCACTTTCCATTTGAGGATGCCCCACAGATGCTCAATAGGGTTTAGGTCTGTAGACATGCTTGGCCAGTCCATGACCTTTACCCTCAGCTTCTTTAGCAAGGCAGTGGTTGTCTTGGAGGTGTGTTTGGAGTCGTTATCATGTTGGAATACTGCCCTGCGGTGCAGTCTCCATAGCGAGGGGATCCTGCTCTGCTTCAGTATGTCACAGTACATGTTGGCATTCATGGATCCCTCAATGAACTGTAGCTCCCCAGCGCTGGTAGCACTCATGCAGCCCCAGACCATGACACTCCACCACCATGCTTGACTGTAGCCAAGACATACTTGTCTTTGTACTACTCACCTGGTTGCTGCCACACATGCTAGACACTGTCTGCTTGTCTTCAGCGGGCTTTCTTGTGCATCATCTTTAGAAGAGGCTTCCTTCTGGGACAACAACCATGCAGACCAATTTGATGCAGTGTATGGCGTATGGTCTGAGTAATGACAGGCTGACCCCCCCCCACCCCATCAACCTCTGCAGCAATGCTGGCAGCACTAAAAAGTCTATTTCCCAAAGACAATCTCTGTATATGACCCTGAGCATGTGCACTCGACTTCTTTGGTCGACCATGGCAAGGCTTGTTCTGAGTGGAACCTGTCCTGTTAATCCACTGTATGGTCTTGGCCACCTTGCTGAAGCTTAGTTTCACGTTCTTGGCAATGCATGTTGAACTTTCAGTGACCAGTATGCGAAAGTGAGAGCGATAAAATCAAATGTAACACACATGCTCCCCATTCACACCTGAGACCTTGTAAAACGAGTCACATGACACCGGGGAGGGAAAATGGCTAATTGGAATTCTAGGCAGGTGGTAGCATAGGTGGTATTTAAACTCATGACCTAAGTGCTGCTATCTAAGAGTGCTAAAGAGTACAATTATGCTTAGAATATAAAGAAGTACCATGATTACAGAATGATCAAATATAAATAGACCTCTACATTTTCATAAAGTACGAATTAGAGGTAAAACAAGTCACATCTACAAATTTTTGATGATTTAGCAATGATCTTGCATTTGTATTTTAGGAGAGTATATATTTTCATGATTTATGTTCATTCGTTAATCATTGTACTACTGTATATTCTAAGTATAATTGTGCTCATCTCAATGGCTCAATGTGAAGCACTCCTAGAAGGACTCAGACCATGGGTTCAAATCCCAAGCAAAATATCACCTGCTTAAATTTTAAACAGCAGAGTGTGCTGAACATAGGCGAAAGCCTATTTGTCACTGCCACATGAGCATGGTTGTTTCCATAATTTGCACGTTCAATTATATGTAATGGTATGTTATTTAGCAAAAATATTATTGTGTTTAAATAAAATAGTCAAACACATTTGAACACGTGGGGTGTTAACATGGTTGGGATTTGAATCATCACATAAATACTTTTTGTTGATAAGTGCAAACTACTAAGCCAATGTGCTGAGTACAATTAGACTTGCATAATATTTTAGTATGATTAAAGCATGAACATAGATAATTAGAACTCTCCTAAAAAATAAATGTACAATTATTATTTTTTTTACCTACAGTATAACAGATGTGTAACTGTAAATGATAAATACATGTAACCTTATGAAATAGCAGACATTACTCTGTAATAATCATTTAGAACAGCATTCATAGCAAAAGAAGAAAACAAACTATGTACAAAAATTGTAAAATAAATAAATAGTGACACACGAGGTAGAGCACACCCCACATAAAAATGGTTTATTGGCATACATGTACACACATCAGTGGCGGAATTATCAGGGTCGCAACAGTCGCAAGTGCGACTGGGCCCTGTAATTCTCTGCCACTTCAGGGGGCCCACCGGCAGCCCGCCCGCCGCCCTCTGCCCGCCGCCCGAGGGGCCCACCTGACTGTCCGGCCGGGGGTGTGCTGTTATTCGTTTTCGCTTGTCATGCCGTGGTGAGGGGGGGGGCTTCCTTCACCAGCGTGAGAGAAAGCGTGAGAGAATTGCTCGTTTGGCTCCGCCCCCGCCTATCCAGAGCGACTGAAAGGGAACAGCCAATTCAGTCAAGGCGGGGGAGGAGCTCTCTGAAGCAAGGCTTTCTTGTAGGAACGGAGGCACGCTTCATGCAGGACTTGATCAGCATCACTCTGCAGGATTCTGAGGAGGGGGAATCGATCATCATCGATTGATTGGCGGTAAGTCGCCATCCCCCCTCCAGATTGTGCCAGCCTGCCACCCCCCTCCAGTGCCACCACCTGCCCTCCAGTGCCACCAGCCCACCATCGCCCCTCCAGCCTGTGCCACCCCCTGCCCTCCAGTGCCAGCAGCCCACCACCCCCCCTCCAGTGCCACCACCACCCCCCCCCCAGACTGTTCCACCCCATCCCCCCCAGACTGTTCCACCCCATCCCCCCCCAGACTGTTCCACCCCATCCCCCCCAGACTGTTCCACCCCATCCCCCTCCAGACTGTTCCACCCCATCCCCCCCCCCCCCCCCAGACTGTTCCACCCCATTTCCCTCCAGACTGTTCCACCCCATCCCCCCCCCCCAAACTGTTCCACCCCACCCCCCCAGACTGTTCCACCCCATCCCCCCCAGGCTGTTCCACCCCATCCCCCCCCGACTGTTCCACCCCATCCCCCCCGACTGTTCCACCCCATCCCCCTCCAGACTGTTCCACCCCATCCCCCTCCAGACTGTGCCACCACCACCCCTCCAGTTCCACCACCCCCTCTCCAGTGCCACCAGCCCACCACCCCCTCTCCAGTGCCACCACCACCCCTCCAGACTGTGCCACCCGCCCTCCAGTGCCATCACCACCCCTCCAGACTGTTCCACCACCCCCCTCCGGACTGTTCCACCACTTCCACTCCAGACTGCCACCACCGCCCCTCCAGTGCCACCCCTCCCTCCAATGCCACCACCACCCCTCCAGTGCCACCATAGTGCCACCAGCCCACCACCCCCCTCCAGTGCCACCACCACCCCTCCAGACTGTGCCACCCCCTGTCCTCCAGTGCCACCAGCCCACCACCCCCCCTCCAGTGCCACCACCCCCCCCTCCAGACTGTTCTACCACACCCCCCAGACTGTTCCACCCCACCCCCCCCCAGACTGTTCCACCCCACCCCACCCCCCCCCGACTGTCCCACCCCATCCCCCCCTCCAGACTGTTCCACCCCATCCCCCCCTCCAGACTGTTCCACCCCATCCCCTCCTCCAGACTGTTCCACCCCATCCCCTCCTCCAGACTGTTCCACCCCTTCCCCTCCTCCAGACTGTTCCACCCCATCCCCCTCCAGACTGTTCGCCACCACCGCCCCTCCAGACTGTGCCACCACCTCCCTCCAGTGCCACCACCCCCCCTCCAGTGCCACCAGCCCACCACCCCCTCTCCAGTGCCACCACCCCCCTCCAGTGCCACCAGCCCACAACCCCCTCCAGTGCCACCACCACCCCTCCAGACTGTGCCACCACCTCCCTCCAGTGCCACCACCCCCCCTCCAGTGCCACCACCCCCCTCCAGTGCCACCAGCCCACAACCTCCTCCAGTGCCACCACCACCCACCTACCCGCCGTCACCACCCCTCCAGACTGTTTCACCACCCCCCTCCAGTGCCGCTACCCCCACCTCCCTCCAGTGCCACCACCCCCCCTCCAGACTGTGCCACCCACCCTCCAGTGCCATCACCACCCCTCCAGACTGTTTCACCACCCCCCTCCAGACTGCCACCACCACCCCTCCAGTGCCGCTACCCCCACCTCCCTCCAGTGCCACCACCCCCCCTCCAGACTGTGCCACCACCACCCCTCGAGTGCCACTAGCCCACCACCCCCTTCCAGTGCCACCACCACCCCCTTCCAGTGCCACCACCCCTCCAGACTGTGCCACCACCCCTCCAGTGCCACCACCCGCCCTCCAGTGCCACCAGCCCTCCACCCCCCCTCCAGACTGTGCCACCACCACCACCCCTCCAGACTGTTCCACCACCCCCCCTCCAGACTGCCACCACCGCCCTCCAGTGCCACCCCTCCCTCCAATACCACCATCCCCCCTCCAGTGCCACCACCCCCCCTCCAGTACCACCAGCCCACCACCCCCCCTCCAGACTGCCAACACCACCCCTCCAGACTGTGCCACCACCACCCCCCCTCTAGTGCCTCCACCACCCCTCTAGTGCCACCACCACCCCTCTAGTGCCACCACCACCCCCCCTCTAGTGCCTCCACCACCCCTCTATTGCCACCACCACCCCTCTAGTGCCACCACCCCCCCTCCAGACTGTGCCAGCACCCCTCCAGACCCCTCCAGACTGTGCCACCACCACCACCCTTCCAGACTGTGCCACCACCAGCACCCTTCCAGACTGTGCCACCACCACCATCCCTCCAGACTGTGCCACCACCACCACCCCTCCAGACTGCCGCCACCCCTCCCTCCAATGCCACCATCCCCCCCTCCAGACTGTGCCACCACCACCACTCCTCCAGACTGTGCCACCACCACCACTCCTCCAGACTGTGCCATCACCACCCCCCCCCCCCCAGACTGTTCCACCACCCCCCCTCCAGACTGTTCCACCACCGTCCTCCAGTGCCACCCCTCCCTCCAATGCCACCATCCCCCCTCCAGTGCCACCACCCCCCCTCCAGTACCACCAGGCCACCACCCCTCCAGACTGTGCCACCACCACCCACTCCAGTACCACCGCCACCCCCTCTCCAGTACCACCACCATGCCACCCACCTCCAGTACCACCACCACCCACCTCCAGGACAACCATGCCTCTCCAGTACCATCGCCACCCTCCTCCAGTACCACCACCCACCCTCCGGTACCACCGCCACCCCTCTCCAGGACCGCCACCCCCCTTCAGTACCACCACCGCCACCCACCTCCAGTACCACCACCACCCACCTCCAGTACCACCGCCACCCCCTCTCCAGTACCACCACCATGCCACCCACCTCCAGTACCACCGCCACCCCTCTCCAGGACCATCATGCCTCTCCAGTACCACCGCCACCCACCTCCGGTACCACCGCCACCCCTCTCCAGGACCGCTACCACCTTCAGTACCACCACCGCCACCCACCTCCAGTACCACCGCCACCCCTCTCCAAGACCACCATCCCCCTCCAGTACCACTGCCACCCCTCTCCAGGACTACTATCCCCCTCCAGTACCACCACTGCCACCCCCCTCCAGTGCCACCATCAGCCCCCCTCCAGTACCACCACCACCACCCACCTCCAGTACCACTGCCACCCCTCTCCAGGACTACCACCGCCACCCACCTCCAGGACCACCATCCCCCTCCAGTACCACTGCCACCCCCCTCCAGTACCACCACTGCACTGGTGACACAGGTTTCACTCGGGACACAGGCTGCACAGAAATGTTTTACTTTGTTCTACAGTGGAAAAAAATATAGTATCAAAATCATGCTTTTCGGGGGGGGGGGGGGCCCTTCCTGATTTCTTGCATCGGGGCCCTGAGGTTTCTAGTTACGCCTCTGACACACATGATCATAGCTAAATACTGCAGTGCAGTTCCATATAGGAAACTTGTTGGCAATTGCCAGTTATGGAACCGCGACAATGCCGAATTGGAATTCACTAATGCATATTTGTGTGTTTGTACTCACTTTTCCGTTCACCTAGTTGAGGTCTTAATTGGCTTAATTGGGAGTAACTAGATGTAGAGTGACTACTTTTTCTCCTTATTCTTAGTGAATTAGGCCCCATATGTCTGTGGAAGTTCTAAGGACTTTCAACATAGTGAACCACAATACTATACAACTGTTAATTTTAATTAGCATTATTAATTATTTTAATTATTACTAATATAAAGTATTTTTATTTATTTTATTTCTGTTTTCTTTCTTTGCTGTTTTCTTTTTATATATTTCATAGTAGATCTTCTATACAGATTATTTGGTTATATTATCAAATAAATACAAATTACCCATACATGCTTCCACTATAAATTAATAATTTGGTAATAGTTACCTATTTATATATATGTTAATGTGATTAAAATTGCATGATATTAGGTACAAATACATAATATCAGTGCTGTAAAACGAAATATTTGTAGTGGGTTAGATACAAGCTTTGTAAATCTCTCCTTTTCTGTTTCTGTTTAAGGCTTGTAAATTGCAAATTTTCAATAACATTTTTGAATATATATTGCATACAGTATCTCACAAAAGTGAGTACACCCCTCACATTTTTGTAAATATTTTATTATATCTTTTCATGTGACAACACTGAGGAAATAGTGACTATACAGCTTGTATAACAGTGAAATTTCCTGTCCCCTCAAAATAACTCACACACAGCCATTAACCACTTGCTTACTGGGCACTTAAACCCCCCTCCTGCCCAGACCAATTTTCAGCTTTCAGCGCTGATGCACTTTGAATGACAATTGCGCGGGCATACAACACCGTACCCAAATTACATTTTTATCATTTTTTTCCCACAAATAGAGCTTTCTTTTGGTGGTATTTAATTACAGCTGGGAGTTTTATTTTTTGCTAAACAAACAAAAAAAAGATGCAAAATAAAAAATAAAAAAAATCATGTTTAATAGTTTGTTATAAAATTTTGCAAACAGGTCATTTTTCTCCTTCATTGAAATGCGCTGATGAGGCGGCACTGGTGGGCACTGATAGGCTGCACTGGTGGGCACTGATAGGCACAGTTAAGGCGGCACTAATAGGCACAGATAAGGTAGCACCAATAGGCACAGATAAGGCAGTACTGATGGGCACAGATAAGGCAGCACTGATGGGCAAAGATGGGCACAGATAAGATGGCACTGATGGGTGGCACTGATGGGTGGCACGGTTGGGTGGCACTAAGGGGCACTGATAGGTACCACTGATATATGGGACTGATGGACACTGATAGGTGGCACTGATAGGTGGCTCTGATAGGTGGCACTGCTGGGCACTGATGGGCGGCACTGATGGGCACTGGTAGATGACACTGATGGGCATGGATATGTGGCACTGGGGTGCAGCACTGTTGTTGAGGCAGATTGTGGGCACTGATAGGTGGCACTGTGGGTACTGATGGGTGGCACTGTGGGCACTGATGGGTGGCACTGATGGCGGGAACTTTTTTATTATTTGGGTGGCACTAGCAGGGGGCAGGTGGGCACTGATAAGCTGGCCGTCATCGGGACTAATGTCCCGATCACGGCCGTCGGTGATCGGCTTTTCTTTTTCTCCTCGCGCTATCAGCGCGAGGAGGAAAAATAGCCGATTACCGGCTCTGTTGTGTCACATGATCAGCTGTCATTGGCTGACAGCTGATCACGTGGTAAGGGGTCGGGATCGACCCCTTGCTCCAATCCGTGATCAGGCGAATCTCATAGACTCGCTGATCACAGAGCGCGCCACGTGCACCCCTCAGGGGGCACGCAGGCCGCTCGTGCACGGGATAACGTCAATAGACATAGTCCCAGCAAAGCAGGTCCGTGCTGTAGCCGTCATTCGGCTATAGCGCGGATCTCAAACGGTTAATGTCTAAACCGCTGGCAACAAAAGTGAGTACACCCCTAAGGGAAAATTTCCAAATTGGGCCCAAAATGTCAATATTTTGTGTGGCCACCATTATTTTCCAGCACTGCCTTAACCCTCTTGGGCATGGAGTTCACCAGAGCTTCACAGGTTGCCACTGGAGTCCTCTTCCAGGTGTACTCACATTTGTGAGATACTGTATATATATATATCACCTTGATTTATTATTTCATAGTATTTCATGTTAGGGGTCCATGCCATTATTTTATTATGAGGTCCCATTCTCAAATTGTATCCATTTAAATATTATTTGATTACTCTTTTCCAAATTATTATTATGGTATTATACTGTATGACTAAGACAATAGCAAGTCTGTTGGTGAGACTTAAACCAAAAAAACAGGTTTCATCTTATTCAGACATTAACATTACACCTCATACCATGGAAAATCAGAGCAGAATAGAAAATGAAAGGAACATAGAAAAACAAAAAAGATCAAGCCATACTTCTTTTTGAAGCCAAAAGGATTAGGGGATAGATAATTGTACTGCCATTGTTAATTTAGCCTTCAACCTTTTCCTATTGTTGCTTTTCATAAAATGATTAACTACTCTGTGTTTTCAGAAAACTTCAAATTATACAATGCTAGACATTTCTATTATGTTCAGGCTTACATTATATATAATCACCTAACATACACTGTGCAATCAATAATAATTAATTAGCAGTATTGAATATGCTTCAATCTATAGCAAGATTACACTGGTATATTATGTAGGCATTAGACTTAATGAGGAGATCCAGACCCACCCCCTCCAAAAATTAAAAGTCAGCAGCTACAAATGCTGTAGCTGCTGACTTTTAATATTAGGACACTTACCTGTCCAGGGATCCTGTAATGTCGGCAACCCAGTCGATTTTCCGATCGGCTCACGGACGCTGATGCCGCCATTCGTGGTGAGGGAAACTGGCAGTGAAGCCTTTCTAACTGGCCCGGCAGTGGAGGAAGGAGGAGGGGGGCCGAACTTCCAGGGGATCTCGCCGAATCTCGCCGCAGCCAGGTCTCCCAAAACTGGGGACAGGTACCTGTCAAAAACAGGTACCCATTCCCCCCTGCCCGGAAAGGTGCCAAATGTGACACTGGAGGGTGGCGGAAGCAAACAATCGAAGCTTCTGCTTTTGAGTGGAACTCAGATTTAAAGTAAATGCAAAGCCAAAAAAATTTTGTTTTGGCTAGAGTAATAAGGTTTTTAAACTCATATCAGGTGTATTGTGAACAAGACCCACAAGGCATGAAATGCATTTGCGTCTGTTGTCTGTTACTGTGTCTCTTAGGGAGAATCAATAAATTCTGAAGATTTTAAAGAGCAAGCAAGGAGTTGCGGACCATCTTTTCTCATGATTGCCATTGCAGCTGTGCAACTGCCTTACCACACCAAGGTAGGTCCTAAAAATCTTATTGGATAGTATCCCCCTACCTTTGCTTTATTTTAAGGTTTTATTGATACCTATGTCTCTGAGGGATACCATACATTTTATAATCTGACCATACAATATAAGTACAATCAACCTACGATTTACCATAACTATGTAATATCAGGACCTACATATGTATCCAATCAATTAACATTTGATCAAGCAGGAACTTGCAATAGCATGCCTCCACCACCTATGATTGGTTGACCCGTTTTTACAGCTTCCTGGCAAGATAGCTCAGGCAGGTTCAGGCTCGTGTCTGAACCCCCCCCCCCCCCCCCCCCCCCCCGAGCTCGTCTCTGCTGGGAATCACTGTAACTAAAAATGAAACTCAGGGAAAATACAGGTGTTTTTCTTGTCCCTGGAAGAGAGGAAGAGAGGAGGGGGAACTAGGGAGAGGGAGAGGGGTCTAGAGGGAACCTTTATCAATTTCTTTTCACTTAACTAAATTATTGGAAATTTCCCCAGTTGAGCAGAGATGGCAAAAATTCACTTGCAAAGTGAACAGACTATTGGCCTTAGGTCAATCAATCCCAGAGTATATAAAAAACCCTAACAATGAACTTCTCTTATTTGCTTCCTTCTGATGTGTTTATTATATCACTGAAAACATGTTATTATATCTATTTGATAAGTGAAAAATACTTGTTGATCAGAAATTCAGAGATATACTGTGTTCTCTGCACACTGTTATTTTATAGAGCCCTCCTAATTCTTATCGTTGGCTACAGAATTGTCTTGTACACATGGTCGGACATTCCGACGACAAAATCCGTCTGATTTTTTCTGACAGATTTTGGCCCAAACTTGTCTTGCATACACACGGTCGCACAAAATTGTCGGGAAAATCATATCGTTCCGAACGAGGTGACGTAAAACACGTTGGAAAGTCCAACCGTGTGTACAGGGCATGAGTGTCTAAGTTGCAGAGATCTGAGAGTGGTTGAAAAGTTTAGCAAAAGACACTGAGAGGGCTGACATACTCAGTCCATAAAAATACTGTATGTTGTCAGTCTCCAATAGACATGTGCAGAATGGAAAAATTAGTTTTGTTTCGTTTCGGATAGATTTGTTATGTTGCTAATTTCCTTACGTTATGGAATTAGTTTTGTTTGGTTTCCAAATTCGTTTAGTTTTGTTTTCCTTAAATTTTGTTTTGTTTTCATTAAAATTTGTTTCACCCAGGTTCACACTGAGCAGCGGGAATTAAGTTGTGTGAGTTCAGCAGGCTTCTGCACAGATATCATTGGAAATTGCACCCTGAAACCGCAAAAAGTATGGGACTGAAACTACTTTTTGAAATTGGTGTAAATGTGGTAGCAAATGTAGCATCGCACCAATTAGGACGGTGCCATTGCTGGAAATTGCAGCCGATTTGACATGTCAAATCGCATGTCAAAATGCACCAGTGTGAACCAGGGCTGAATCTACAAATTTTCTAATGCATTCCAACTTTTCAGAACGATTCAAATTTGGATCGTCAAAAAAAATGATTGACCAATTCAAATTCTGTGTGAAGAAATAGCTGGTTGTTAAGCAGTGGGCTGGAAAGCGTGCCGCCCGTGTCCTTAACAACCATGAATCATCATCCGTCAGTGGGCTTCCCCCCTTACAGATGAATGTAAAGTAAACAATGCCCGCAATTGCAGCCCGGCAGGTAAGGAAAGGGGTGGGATGAATGAGGGCCCCCCCCTGAACCATACCAGACCAAGGGGACAAGGTGCTTTGGGGTCAGAGGGGCAAAGCCCCCCTGCCCCAAAGCACCCACCCCCCATGTTGAGGGCAAGTGGCCTGGTATGGTTTAGGAGGGGGGGTCGCTTGCTTTCCTGACCTGCTGGGGTGCATGCTCGGATAAGGGTCTGATATGGATTTTGGGGGGGACCCCACGCCAGTTTTTTTTTTTTTTTTTGGCATGGATTTCCCCTTAAAAATCACTTTAGGTCTGGTATGGACTGGGGGTGGACCCTACGTTGTCTTTTTTACATTTTTCTATTTCCAGCATTCTATTCTTTACATTCTTCTGTCAGTGGGGAAATCCACTGTTAAGGTTAAGGATGCAGGCGGCCAGCTTCCCGTCCCATTGCTTAACAACCAGCTATTTCTTTACACAGAATTCGAATTAGTCGATTGTTTTTTTGACCTGATCCAAATTCTAATTCTTCTGAAAAGTTGGAATTTGTTAGAACAAAATTTGTTACTATTCATTACTATTTCATTTGGAGATTTGGATATATAACCAAAAATTTGTCAGAATTTCTATTCGAACCGAAACAAATTGCACATATCTAGTCTCCAACAGTGCTTAAAGTGCTTGAAAACCCTTGCATATACAGTACCTGGAGAAGTGACTAGCCTCAGGTGATACACAGAGATGAAACAAATTCTCCTGCATAAGTTGCACCTATCTATCTGCAGCCCTCTCGCCTCCTAAAGCACACATTCAAATATAGCATCTCTAAGTGGCGAGGATCTGACATCACACACTGAAGAGCATATAGCAGGGAGTTGACTGTAACCTGAGAACTGAGCGTAAGGAGAGGATGCATGCCTCCCCTTAAACTCATAGACAAACATGCACAGCTGAGGTTGTCAACCACAGGCTGTGTGCTGGAGCTCCCCTCCCCAGCCCCCCTCTATCCCATGGAGTCAACGTTGGCTGTCAAAAATGACTCATGTAGATAGCAGAGCAGGCAGGAAGGCAGCAGACAGAAATCACACTTAGGCTACTTTCACACTGGGGCGTTGCGGGCACATAAGCGGTAAAGCAACGCTATATTTAGCTTTACCGTAATTTTAGCTGCGCTATGCAGCCACTAGCTGTTTTCTATAGGAAGGGGCGCTTTAGGAGCGGTAAATACACGGCTCCTACAGCGCTCCAAAGCTGCATGCTCAGATAAGGGTCTGATATGGATTTTGGGGGGGACCCCACGCCAGTTTGTTTTTTGTATTTTGGCATGGATTTCCCCTTAAAAATCACTTTAGGTCTGGTATGGACTGGGGGTGGACCCTACGTTGTCTTTTTTTAATTTTTCTAAGCGCCCCAGTGTGAAAGGGGCCTTTATGATTTGGATTGAGGCAAGTACACACTATAGAAGGATATGATTGGTTCATTTGTCATGTACAACCACTTTAAGAAATGCATTTCCAGCAGATCAGCATATGTTTTTCGGTACTTGCAGGTTTTTATAAGTGATAAATGTATTGTAGAGATGCACTGCATTTTTGTGTTTTGCCTTGTCTTACACTTTAAAAATATAATTATCTGCATTTAAAATAAAAATGTCATGTTTTAGTTATTTATGTTTTTCCTTGGTATACACTTTAAAAATATACTTATCTGCATTTAAAATAAAATATTCAGACACAAGTGTATGAATTTCTTTCCTTGTGGTTTATCGTTATTTTAAGTAACTAGGTCTCTCTCTTGTTGTGCTAGCTTGCAACTGTGTTCTCTCATATTTGTACTGCATTTGTGCGTCAGAAAAACGTGCACAAAACATACACTACATGCACTGCTTCTAGTTGGTTATTGGTTGTTCTATGTTCATATGTTTTCCAAGACATGCAGTCAGCTTAAACATCAATTAAATATTTGGAAATATGTTTTGTGTTTCATGGACACTATGCAATGACCACTGATTTTATTGTGACTGTATCGGGAGTACAACAATGTATATGTGTTTATATACCTTTAAACTAATTTTTTTTACTTGTTTAATTATAATTCATCTTTATAAAATACAGAATATCTGATTGCTATCTGTCATCTCTCTGTATTTCTTATTGCACGCTTTATTTTTTATTTTAAAATAAATCTGTCACCACACCATAAAAAAAAAAAGAAAAAAAGACTGTACATTTTAATTTCCCTTTTGTGCCTGAGGATGATTTTTTTTTAAAACATTTCATATCTCTTAGAGGATATTGTTCAATCTAAAGATACACACAAGCTTTAATCATTTCCAAAAATACAGATAAAGAGTTCAGGTATTGGAAAGGTCCTCCTCTGTCAACCTGTAGCCTGTCTGGGACCCTTAATTAGTTATAGAGATCATGATATAGAGGCACTTGAAACCGCAAAGAGTGGTAGTTCGTTGTGGAGAAACAGAACAACCTTTTGTACCTGGTAATTTAAAGAGTAGCAACAGGCTAATATGCAGACAACAGAGGGTGTAGCATGTGGTGTGGTTCTCATCAGAACAGCAGGCTTCTAATGAGGCCTAGTAGTGGATAGCAGCTGGTAAACTCTCTACTCCAAATACATGGCTCACAGAGTCTTTATTAGATAACAAAGGAGTGCAAATTGCTCAAAGTCCTAAGTAGGCAGTGAGAACATGTTTATGTGTTGAACCTCAAAATATAACTGAATTCGACATTGAATTTGACAGTAGGACTAGACATCACTGTTACGGTCCTAATATACATTTTCTTTTCGCTGTAAAGCTACATTTTAACTCTCACAATGAAGATTAAAAAAAAAAAAAGTAAAAGGTTTTTATACAGCTAAATGAAAAGATTCCCGCTAGGACCGTTAGTCTTTAATAGTAATATTTGGGGAGCATTCACCAATTTATAAATTAAATGTAACTTGCAATTCATAAAAAGCAATCTTGCACTTATAAAAAATATGTGTAGACTGGGAGATTGTGCAAGTGATAAATATTTCTTTTTATTATGGTTTTCTCAAACCTCTACCTTTATAAAACTCAATAAAACAAACATTCCAGACAAGCAATTTGTAATTATATCTAATTAATGTACTCCTTCTATTTATGGATAGAATTTTTGTTAACTTCCAAATCATGTCGATGTAGATATGGCAGAAGTGTCATATCCTGCTCATGCAACAGGTTTATTGTTTTTTCAAGCAGTTTTCTTCTTAATATAATATCGGGACTGACCATGGGCACTCCAACATAGAAAGAAGGAAGTGATTTGATTCTGAATATCAGTAACAACAGAGCAAACACAGATACAAGGCTGCAATGAAGTTTTCTAAATTACTTGATATATATGTCATATAAAAAAAGACGTGGTGCTTTTCGCAACAAAAATGGAGTATAACTTCTTCATTGTAGCCTGGCTTGTGTTCATGCTATTCTTCTTATATCTGTTTATGATTTGTATCTTTCTTCTGCTGCTGACCTTGGTATCCTGCTGACCTTGATTGCTGGGATTTGGCTTTTTTTTTTCCTAATTATCAGGCTCTCACTTCAGTGGACTCCTTTTTTCAAGCCATTGACCATTAATACAATGAACTTGGCCATGCTAGCACTGCAAAATTTCCCTTTATATCCTTTTGCCAAAGTGAAGAGATAGCCAAGGATTCAGGAACACTGCTCTGACATTAAAGCCCCATACACACTATAAGATTGTCTGCTGATTTTTTTTTTTCCTTCAGGTTTACCAAATCCATATAATATGAGGTCAAACCTTAGGAGTTTGTGTATGCAATCAGGCAGGCCCTTGTACTACATGGTTTTGGTAAATCTGAAGGAAAAAATCAGCAGAAAATCTGATAGTGTGTATGGGGCTTTAGAGATAAATATCAGATTCCCAGGGAAGGAGCACACAATAAGGCCTGATTCACACCTATGCATTTTTAGTGCTTTTTGCATGTTTCAGATTTGCACTACAGAACGTGTTCTATAGGAAACCATGGTAGATGGACTGTAGTGCAAATATGCAAAAAGCACTAAAAATGCATAGGTGTGAATCCAGCCTTAGAAGCTAAATTTGTCTCCATCTTACAGATTCCACTAAAGAGTCCTTAATTTATTACATTGATCCCAATCCTTTGAGGAAGCTATGTATCCTCTTGTTACAGTTAATCAGTGCTATAGAAAAATAAGGAAAGGATGCATGAAAAATGTTCATGGCAACATTTTATAATGGTGGCACTAAAACAGATGTTGCATTGGCAACACTAGCTCAAAGAATGCTTTTTGTGCATTATGAAGTAAAAACGTTTTAGAAGCATTCTGAGACATTTTCTTGCATGTGCAGTTTCTTTATTGCACATTCTTAAAACTGCTGATCAAAAGGTTTAAAATGTGCAATAATACTACAAGCCTGATTTACTAGAAGAATGTGTATGTAAGTTAGCACATCGATTGTGCGTGAAGAAACAAAGCTTATACTCAAGGTATTTACCATGCAACCATGATGTGGGTTATAACATATACATAGAATTTAGTAATAAGTGTTGTTTGCTATGGAATGTATGTACCTATCTAACTACTGTTATCATGTTTACCATATCAAGCTATTATTAAATGAGACTGAAAAATCGAATTGTGTAAAAAGCCTCAATGAACCATAATTGGAGGGGTGTTGTACCTTTAAATTTAGACACTAGCCTGTGCATGAGATTGCATACAATTGTGCTTTGAATAAAGATTTAAATGAAACAGGTCTACACATAGACATGCTTTCAAATAGTGTGCATTTTATTGCTTAACAAGTCAGTTACATTTGTTTCTTTTTTCTTTTTCTTTTGTTTTATAGAAAAATATTGATGTTTATATTTCACAGTGTACCTTATAGAGATAGAGGGGACAAAGGCAACATCATTTATGTTTATAGTTCATATGTACTCCTACCGGCTCCCAACTTTTTGATATAGGAATGAGGGACACCTATTAGCAAAAGTATGTAGGCACAGGACTGTGATGCAGCCCTAAAATCTGAACATACATATTGAATTGTTCTGTGACCCTGTGTTTTATGTGTGGGCTATACCACTGGGAACCACCTAGGCTTGAATGTAGTCTGATTTTCTAGACATTTCGAATTTTCTAGAAATTTCAGCTCTGTTTAACCACTTCAGCCCCGAACCATTTGACTGGCCAAAGACCAGAGCTATAATTGCGCGGTCATGCAATGCAGCTCCCCAACAAAATTGGAGGTCCTTTTTTCCCCACAAATAGAGCTTTCTTTTGGTGGTATTTGAGCAGTTTTTATTTTTTATGCTATAAACAAAAGAAGAGCGTACATTTTGAAAAAAAACGCATTATTTTTTACTTTTTGCTTTAACCGCTTCAGCCCCGGAAGATTTTACCCCCTTCCTGACCAGAGCACTTTTTGCGATTCGGCACTGCGTCGCTTTAACTGACAATTGCGCAAATTCGTGCGATGCGGCTCCCCAAAAAAATTGATGTACTTTTTTCTCCACAAACAGAGCTTTTTTTTTTTGGTGGTATTTGATCCCCTCTGCGGTTTTTATGTTTTGGACTATAAACAAAAAAAGCATAAATTTTGAAAAAAAAACACATTATTTTTTACTTTTTGCTATAATAAATATCCCCAAAAATATATTAAAAAACATTTTTTTTTCCTCCGTTTAGGCTGATACGTATTCTTCTACATATTTTTGGTAAAAAAAATCTCAATAAGCGGTTGATTGGTTTGCGCAAAAGTTATAGCGTCTACAAAATAGGGGATAGTTTTATGGAATTTTTATTAATAATTTTTATTTACTAGTAATGACGGTGATTTTCATCATGACTGCAACATTATGGGGGACATATCGGACACTTTTGGCGCTATTTTGGGACCATTCATATTTATACAGCGATCAGTGAGATTAAAAATGCACTGCTTACTGTGTAAATGTGCCTGGCAGTGAAGGGGTTAACCAGGAGGGGGCACTGCAGGAGTTAAGTGTGTCCAAGGGAGTGATTCTAACTGTGGGGGGGAGGGGCTGTGTGTGACACAACACTGACCACCGCTCCCGATTACAGGGAGCTATGATCAGTGTCACTAGGCAGAACGGGGAAATGCTTGTTTACATTAGCATCTCCCTGTTCTTCCTCTCCATGAGCCGATTGTGGGTATCCGCGGTCAGACTCACAGAGCTTGCGGCGGGCACGCACACGTGCCTGCTACACGGACCCCGCAAGATCACGTACAATAACGTGATTTTTGTGCAGCGTTTCCAACCTGCCGCAGTTAACTCATCCACCATTTTGTGTCTCCTTGTTGTCTAGCTATTTGCTTTGAACTACCAAACAAACATCTTACAAGTGTAAATAGCACAGTGGAAATGCTGGAAATATTTATCTTCTGCAATACAGTGCTACATTGACTTACATGGTTATATAGTTAGTCAGGTTGAAAAAAGACACAAGTCCATTTGGTTCGACCAATACAAAAAAAAATCATACAATCCCATATACACAATTCTATACCCACAGTTGATCCAGAGGAAGTAGAAAAACCCCAGCAAAGTATGATCCAATTTACTCCAGAGGGGGAAAAAATTCCTTAATGATCCCCTGAGAGGCAATCAGATTTTCCCTGGATCAACTTTACCTTTAAATGTTAGTACCCAGTTTTATTATGCCCATTTAGAAAATAATGCAGGCCTTTTTTAATGCAATGTACTGAGCTGGCCAAAACCACCTCTGGAGGGAGTTTATTCCACAGTACTATTCCAGTCATTAATGAGTCCCTAAAAATTAGAAACAATGGCTTTGAAATGACAGAGCTTAATTCTTTTAGGATCCGTAGATGCCATCCGGTCCTAGTGCTTTATCCACCTTTATTCTATCTAAATATTTCTGGACCATATCACTTCTGAGCCATTGTGAATTATTTGGGGCTGTGTCAATAATATATCATCCCCATTATGACCATGAGCTCACTCCATGTTCCTTTGTATACTTACATAGTTGATAAGGTTGAAAAAAAGACACAAGTCCATCAAGTCCAACCTGTGAATGTGCGCTTTTATATCAATATTACATTGTATATCCCTGTATGTTGTGGTCATTTAGGTGCCTATCTAATATATATATATTTTTTTAATCATCTATGCTTCCTGCTGAAACCACTGCTTGTGGAAGAGAATTCCACATTCTTATCACTCTTATTGTAAAGTTTGTGGTTAAATCGCTTTTCCTCTGATTTTAGTGAATGGCCGCGAGTCTTTTTAAATGCCCTTTTGCAGAAAAGTTTTATTCCTATTGTGGGGTCACCAGTATGGTATTTGTACATTGAAATCATATCCCCTCTCAAGCGTCTCTTCTGCAGAGAGAATAAGTTCAGTGCTCGTAACCTTTCCTCATAACTAAGGTCCTCCCATCCCTTTATTAGCTTTGTTGCCCTTCTCTCTCCTCGCTCTATTTCCAGTACATCCTTCCTGAGGACTGAAGCCCAGAACTGGACAGCATACTCCAGGGGCGGCCGGACCAGAGTCTTGTAGAGTGGGAGAATTATCATTTTATCTCTGGAGTTAATTCCCTCTTTAATGCATACCAATATTCTGTTGGCTTTAATATTGAACTGATCCCCAACAAAGATCAGAACACCGCGCCACAGATCAATACAAAAATAGTATTGCACAGCAGCCACTATAAAAAAAAAAGCCAAATATTAAAACATTACCTATAAGTAAATATATAATAGAGGTAAAAAGTAGCACTTAGGAATGATGAAAACACTCAAAAAAAAAGTCCCCTTAGTGAAAGAGTGCACAGGAATGCATAAAAATATTGCTAGTCCATTAATTCCATAAGCAACATCACAGGAGACATGGGCCGTCAAAAAATGTGTTTTGTTTCGTTCCGTAAGAAAAAAAATTGGTATTTCGTGTACGAAATTCAATTCAGATTGTACAAAATACGAATTTTCGTTAGATTCATAAACTTTTCGTTTAAATAACGAAAGTTCATTATGATGAATTTATCATTATGAGGGGCTCCCACCATCCCTGCGCTGACTTCCTGGGTTTTTAACCTTTAGTTTTTCGTTAACTCTTCATAAAAATAACAAAAGTTCATTATGATGAATTTATCATTATGAGGGGTTCTCACCATCCCTGTGCTGTGCTGACTTCCTCTAATTGGTGAACAAAACACCAGTCATGTTTCTGTTAATTTTCGTTAAATAAATTTCATATTTTGTATGAAATTCGTAAGCATAGAAATTCCCATAGGGCTCCCACCATCCCTGTGCTGAGTTCCCAGGTCTGTACACCTGCTGTGTGTCCATCATGAGGGGTTCCCAGTTCACATTCAGACTTATGATATCAAGTTTACAACTGTCACACATCGTGTGAACATACGTGGTCCCACTTCCCCAGTCAGATGTACACTCACCAGCTAATATTGTTTCACACTTTCGTGTTTTGGCAAAAAGAGCAGTCAGCAAATCAAATTACAGCGATATCCCCATAGCTCATGATCCAAAGATAATCATGATATGCGGAGAGAATAAACTCTAAATAGTGTGATACCATTTAAAAAGTTTATTAAACAAACACTCCTTACATCACTGGCCTAATGGTCGTGCACTTACCAGAAGGTGGTGAAGTAATCACATTGGTATCATGTAGGATGCCAGAGGTATCAAAAAGTAGCGGTGAGCATATGAAGTTTCAAATTCTGCTCGCTTTTTCTCATCCAAACACTCGGAACATCACTTCCGCTGATACATGATCGTCACTTCTGGTTGCCTTACAGGTACGTTCCAATGCGTTTCCTCATACCGACTTCATCCTGGGATTGACTGTACAGCATGGCAACCTTATTTAACTGCTTGCTGACCAGCCACCACAGCTATACAGAATGGCACAGACAGGCGAATCACCATCATGACACATCGCTCCTTAAGGCGGCCGCCCGTCAGGAACCACAACTGAAGCAAGTAATGCCAATGTATTAATGCCAATGGTTCCAAAATGTGTCAAAATTGTCCGATGTGTCCGCCATAATGTCGCAGTCCCGATAAAAATCGCAGATTGCTGCCATTACTAGCAAAAAAAAAAAATAATAATAAAAATGCTATAAATCTATCCCCTATTTTGTAGACACTATAACTTTTGCGCAAACCAATCAATATAAGCTCATTGCGATTTTTATTACCAAAAATACATAGAAGAATACATATTGGCCTAAACTGAGAAAAAAATTGCCTTTTTAAAAAAATGCGGATATTTATTATAGCAAAAAGTAAAAAATATTGTGTTTTTTTTTTTTTCAAAACTGATGCTCTTTTTTGTTTATAGCGCAAAAAATAAAAATTGCATGATGAGATGATAAAATACAACCAAAAGAAAGCTCTATTTGTGGGAAAAAAAAGGACATCAATATTGTTTGGGTACAACGTTGCACGACCACCCAATTGTCAGTGCCAAATCGCAAAAAGTGCTCTGGTCAGGAAGGGGGTAAAATCTTCCAGGGCTGAAGCGGTTAAATACACCCACTTATGCAAATGACAGAGAAATGACTCCCACCCAGTGTCCCCACGGACATGATATGTCTAGCATCCACCACATATACACACAATCATTCCAACGGTACATGACTAATCATTTCATAAACTATAAATTAATATACATTCATAAATTAAAATTAGAATGATACATATATTAATCAAAATAGCATACAACCAATTATAGTATATATATATATATATATGTATATATATATGTATATATATATACATATACACTTAATGACATCAATCAATATAAATTCATTAAGTACAGAATTATTTTAAAAAAAAAGTAAAATATATATATACTCTCTATTCTACTCTACTTTTTAAAGCAGTTTAGATCTAGCTCTATGTTCAAGCCAAGGGTGTGAGACATTTCATGAGGAATATCCATTTCATCTCCCTCTGGGACAAATCCCTCACTCTGTTGGAGCCCCTCCATGATGAAAAAACACAGTCTATCCCACAAAATTGCAGTAAAGATGGATCCCTATCATGCTTTTCTCTAAAATGCAGAGACACACTATGTTTTCTAAAACCGGTCCTAATATTGGTGAGATGTTCAGCAGTATGAATCCTAAGCATTCTGTTTATATAAAACAGGCCACACGGACACCATAACAGGTATATCACATGTGTTGTATTACAAGTGATCCCTTCCCGATTGGTGAAATGTGTTCATCCCCTGTTACTTACTTCCACTGTCCGGCAGGCAAAACATTTTCTACAAGAGAAAAGGCCTTTTTTATCTATATGTATTTTTTGTTGTCCAGACAAAACCTTTCTAACTACTCGATCACCAAAATTAGGTGCTTCCGTATATATGAACTTGGGTTGATCCGGCAATACAGGGCCTAAATGTCTGTCCATACATAGGATATGCCAGTGTTTTTTAAAAGTCTCCTCAACATCCCTTTATTGGCTATGGAAATCTGAAATAAAACCCCATTGTTGAGGGTTATTATAAGTCTTAAAAACCTTGACTGCAAGGCATTGGTTCCTAGGGATAGCTCCTATTTCACAAATGGTCACTATGAAGTCTTTTGTATGTGTCCCTATCATTCAGCATTTCCATAAGCTGATTATGATAGAATGATTTCTCCAATATTACTGCACCACCGCCCTTGTCAGCTGGGCGTATAACAACATTATTTCTATCTTCCAGTGATTTAAAGCCATTCGTAATATATTCTGGGTTAATCCCTTTCTTTACCTGTAACCCTTCCATATCTTTCAACACTAAGTTCTTAAATAAATTTATATTATGGTTAAAATTGTTTTGAGGGTTGAAAATGTATCTATTAAGTAATCCGCTATCAATATGGTCAGAAACCACAACTGAAGCAAGTATTTAATAAATCGGCCCAAGTACAACTGAAGCAATTATTTAATAAATTGGCCTTCTCTTTGTCCCCAGTCACCCGCTCTAGATTCTTTTGTAAAGGGTCTGCATGCTCAGACCTGACCTTTTTTACTATTAATATATTTGAAAAATATTTTTGGGGTTATCCTAATATCTTTTGCAATCTGTGGTTCGTTTTGATTTTTTGCGTTCTTGAATTCCTTTTTACATATTCTGTTATATTCTTTGTAACATTTAAACAATGATATTGTTCCTTCATTTTTATATTTTTAAAAAGCTCTTTTCTTGTTATTTATAGCTTTTTTAACTTTGGTTGTGAGCCACATACATAGGTTTTATTTTTAGCCTTTTAAACACATTGCCCAATGGGAATATACTTTGCAGGGAGTTCACACACAGTCTTTGAAGAACGTCTATTTCTGTTCTGTGCTCATTAATGCCAATATTCCATCCCAGTCTAAGTCTTGGAGAGCAGCCCTCATACTTGGAAAATGTGCTCTCTTAAAGTTAAGTGTTTTTATATTTCCAGTATGAGCTTGTTTCTTACAGCTAACATTTAGATTAAACATTAAATGGTCACTGCTATCCAGATGTTTTTTATATATATTGGTAATAAGCTCTGTATGATTTGAGATTACCAGGTCCAGCAGAGCATCATTCCTAGTCAGAGCCTCAATAAACTGGACCATAATATTGTCTTTTAATAGGTTTATAAATGTTTGCCCTTTAACTGTTCCTGCAGTGCCATTACTCCAGTCAATCTCTGAGTAGTTAAAACCCCCTATTATCACTGTCTCAGGCCTTTCTATCTGTGCAAGGAACACATGGGACATGGGAGGTCTATAACAAACACCAATGATAACCTTTTTAGTATGCACACCCATGTACAGTTCCACTCATAATGCTTTAGACTCATTTGACTTCCTTTTCTTAAAATAACACAAAAAATGTATTCAGCTTCCATAAATATCATATCCTTCCATTATAGGCTAATGTCACTAAGCTGGATTATATCTGGGATCTCCAAACATCCTAAGCGAATTGCCATTTACTGAATTTCAGAGTTTAGGTGGGCTGGACTGTGGCCCATCAGGGTAGAAAATGCCCCAGCATCAGCGAGAGTGAACAATGCTTCAGGCTTGGTGGTGGGTTTGAGTAAAAATTACATAGTTCCTGTTGTCAGTAGGATGGTGCCCTTTTATTATTTATAGTGGTAGGAGTAGTGTGTCCATGGGAGGAATAGTTCCCCATGTTTGGTGTAAGTGCAAGGAATAAAAGACCATCATTGGTTTCAATACGAGTAATAGGCTCCCTTTGATGCATGTCATTGAGAGTGCCCCATCTTTGGTCTGTGTGGGAGAAATGATTTTTCATCTATTGCATCAGTGGGAGAAATTATGTCCCATTGTTGTTGTCAGTGGAAAGAATAAAGTCCCATTATTGGTGCCAGTGGGAGGAATTATGCTTTACTATTGGTATCAGTGGAAGGAATGTTGTCTAATCATTGGTGTCAGTAGGAGGAATAGTGGGGGAAATAGTGCCAGTTAAAGGCAAGCAAAAGACCCCAACAAGCCCACGGGCCCCAATTTGGAGACCACTGGATTACATTATAAGTCTGTTTATTATTTTTTCACTAAAAATATTTAGCTCAAAAACATAAATGTAACTTGTGGGTTTTTTTGTTTATCTAAAATGAGTATGTAAGAGTCTAAAGAATTTTATATTCATAAAGTTGTTTTACTACCACAACATATAACACCATGTACAGCATCTCACGAAAGTGAGTACACTCCCCTCACATTTTTGTAAATATTTTATATCTTTTCATGTGACAACACTAAAGAATTTACACTTTTCTACAATGTAACAGTGTAACAGTGTAAATTTGCTGTCCCCTCAAAATAACTCAACACACAGCCATTAATGTCTAAACCGCTGGCAACAAATGTGAGTACACCCCTAAGTGAAAATGTCCAAATTGGGCCCAATTAGCCATTTTCCCTCCCTGTCATGTGACATGTTAGTGTTACAAGGTCTCAGGTGGTCATTGGAAGTTCAACATGGCACCTCATGGCAAAGAGCTCCCTGAGGATCTAAAAAAAAAAAGAATTGTTACATAAAGGTGGCCTAGGCTATAAGAAGATTGTCAAGACCCTGAAACTGAGCTGCCCCGCCCACTACTGGGGTGTTGTATAGCACAGAAAAAGGAGAGCTGATGCTGCCACCTGTTTGATTACAGCGCCGGGAACATCACAGCTTTCATTTCAATAGCTGTGTGTTCCCTGCCATGCACAACGTCCTATACAGCCCCTCCCCTTGATCGGCACTTTGATAGACAGATCACCCACCCCAGGATTGGACGGGTGTTCTGTCTATCAAAGTTCCCCCGGAAAAGGGGAAGGGGCAGTATATGATGGCGTGCACTGTGGGGAACACACAGCTATTGAAATGAAAGCTGTGATGTTCCCGGTGCTGTAATCAAACAGGCGGCGGCTCTCGTCTCTCTTCCCTCTCTTCCCCTGAACAGACTGGCTGCACTGGGGACACGCAGGCAGGCTGGGCTGGCTGCACTGGGGACACACAGGCTGGGCTGGCTGCACTGGGGACACACAGGCAGGCTGGGCTGGCTGCACTGGGGACACGCAGGCAGGCTGGGCTGGCTGCACTGGGGACACGCAGGCAGGCTGGGCTGGCTGCAGTGTGGACACGCAGGCAGGCTGGGCTGGCTGCACTGGGGACACGCAGGCAGGCTGGGCTGGCTGCACTGGAGACACACAGGCAGGCTGGCCTGGCTGCACTGGGGACACGCACGCAGGCTGGCCTGGCTGCACTGGGGACAAGCACGCAGACTGGCCTAGCTACACTGGGACATGCACGCAGGCTGGCCTGGCTGCACTGGGGACACTGGCAGGCTGGGCTGGGGACACTGCAAGCCTGGGCTGGCTGCACTGAGGACACTGGCAGGCTGGGCTGGGGACAATGTCAGGCTGGGCTAGCTGCACTGGGAGCACTGGCTTGCTGGGCTGGCTGCAATGGGGACACTGGCAGGCTGGCTGCACTGGGGACACTGGCAGGCTGGGCTGGCTGCACTGAGGACACAGGTTGGCTGCATCTGATTGGCACTTGTGAGGCTGCATTGATCTCTTGTATCATGTCCACAGTCTCTGACCATATCCTGTACCATGTCCCCAGTCTCTGACCATCTCCTGTACCATGTCCCCAGTCTATGACGATCTCCTGTACCATGTCCGCAGTCTCTGACCATCTCCTGTACCATGTCTCCAGTCTCTGTCCATCTCCTGTACCATGTCCTCAGTCTCTGACCATCTCCTGTACCATGTCTCCAGTCTCTGACCATCTCCTGTACCATGTCTCCAGTCTCTGACCATCTCCTGTACCATGTCTCCAGTCTCTGACCATCTCCTGTACCATGTCTCCAGTCTCTGACCATCTCCTGTACCATGTCCCCAGTCTCTGACCATCTCCTGTACCATGTCCCCAGTCTCTGACCATCTCCTGTACCATGTCCCAAGTCTCTTACCATCTCCTGTACCATGTCCCCAGTCTCTGACCATCTCCTGTACAATGTCTCCAGTCTCTGTCCATCTCCTGTACCATAGCCCCAGTCTCTGACCATCTCCTGTACCATGTCCCCAGTCTCTGACCATCTCCTGTACCATGTCTCCAGTCTCTGACCATCTCCTGTACCATGTCTCCAGTCTCTGACCATCTCCTGTACCTTGTCTCCAGTCTCTGGCCATCTTCTGTACCATGTCTCCAGTCTCTGACCATCTCCTGTACCATGTCTCCAGTCTCTGACCATCTCCTGTACCATGTCTCCAGTCTCTGACCATCTCCTGTACCATGTCTCCAGTCTCTGACCATCTCCTGTACCATGTCCCCAGTCTCTGACCATCTCCTGTGCCATGTCCCCAGTCTCTGACCATCTCCTGTGCCATGTCCCAAGTCTCTGTCCATCTCCTGTACCATGTCTCCAGTCTCTGACCATCTCCTGTACCATGTCTCCAGTCTCTGACCATCTCCTGTACCATGTCCCTAGTCTCTGACCATCTCCTGTACCATGTCCCCAGTCTCTGACCATCTCCTGTACCATGTCCCAAGTCTCTGACCATCTCCTGTACCATGTCTCCAGTCTCTGACCATCTCCTGTACCATGTCTCCAGTCTCTGACCATCTCCTGTACCATGTCTCCAGTCTCTGACCATCTCCTGTACCATGTCTCCAGTCTCTGACCATCTTCTGTACCATGTTTCCAGTCTCTGACCATCTTCTGTACCATGTCTCCAGTCTCTGACCATCTCCTGTACCATGTCTCCAGTCTCTGACCATCTCCTGTACCATGTCTCCAGTCTCTGACCATCTCCTGTACCATGTCCCCAGTCTCTGACCATCTCCTGTACCATGTCCCCAGTCTCTGACCATCTCCTGTACCATGTCCCAAGTCTCTAACCATCTCCTGTACCATGTCCCCAGTCTCTGACCATCTCTTGTACCATGTCCCCAGTCTCTGACCATCTCCTGTATAAAAATATTTCTTAAAAACAGTAATTTTCGGTATCGGTCATTTCCGGTATTGGTTTTTGGCCTAGTGTATTTTTCATTTTCGGTATTTTTCATTTTCGGTATTTTTCATTTTCGGTATTTTTCATTTTCGGTATTTTTCATTTTCGGTATCGGTTTTGGCACCAAAAAACCCATTCTGGGCACCCCTAATAAAAATATAACAAAATACTAACAAAAGGGGTGTACTCACTTTTGTGAGAGACTGTAACTGTTCCTAGAAACCAAGCATATTTGCCAGTTATTAGTGATGAGTGACAGGAGAAAGAAGCATACACATTTTAAGGAAGTGTTACAGAATGACGTCTTTCATGTAACAAGAGGAGCTACAGACATACATGTCTCTCTCTTACCTTTTCCTCATGAACCACTTATGCTTTCCAGAACTTTTAGGGAACACCTTGATTACTGTATATAACAGCTGAAGTATGTATTCTGGACTGCACGCTGCTGGCATGGAGGAAAACATGTATGAAGTGTAACATAAAGGTTTGTTTTAATTTTTACTACAAAAATGCAATGATTCGTTAGTTACCCTAAGTGATCAGCACCTTACTATGTTCCTCTTGACAGGACAACATGACCTCATAACGTGAAACAGGATGTGTTAGCAGCAACAAAACTAAAATAGCAGATGCTCGATTTTATTTCACTCCATAAGGTACAGAACACTTAGCTCTGGAGTCTGCTTCCACCTTTTTAGTGAAATTCAGATGGCATTTAAAAAATCTTTCAATAATATTTTGAAACCTAATTGATAAATAGCAAGGTAGAGAGTGGTTTGGGAGTGTTTTGTTCCTTTTTCAAGTGGGTTATGTTGCAAGGTCTGTGAATAATGCAATATATGTCCACCCATTACGTGGATCTTTTGCTTTACTAAAGACCAGGGGTTCACATAGTCACAGGCTGTCACAACTGATGTAGACAGGAGTAGGGGTAAGCAAACTGCAGCCTTTCAGCTTTTTGAAACCTAAAATCCCCTCATGCCTCTGCCTCTGGTCATGCCTGTGGTTGTCAGAATCTCGCAATATTTAATGGGATTCAGAGGAGTTCATTGATTAAGGCAAATAAACTGTGCACTTTGCAAGTGCAGTTACACTCATTTCTACTAGAGTTTAGTAAATGTGGAAAAGCTTCACTTTGTAAAGAATAACCAAACAGGTGCAAGGAAAATAATAGCATTTTTTTCAAATCAGCAGAGCTTTGCCACATGTGCTAAGCTTTGTAGAAAATGAGTGTAACTGCACTTGCAAAGTGCACAGTCTATTTGGCTTTAGTAAATCTGCTCTATAGTTTCTCAACAGCTGGAGGGCCGAAGACTGAGTACCCCATTGACTAGATGTATCATTAACAATAGGTAGACCTTTAGCCCTTGTACACACAGTCGGACATTCTGACAACCAAATCCGTTGGATTTTGTCCGACGGATTTTGACTGACGGATTTTGTCCGAAACTGTTGCATACACACGGTCGGACAAAGTTGTCGGAAAATCCAATTGTACATAGCGTGATGATGTTATTTTGTTACGACGGGACTACGTTCAGGCTAGTAGCCAATAGCTTTGGTCTAGGAATCTGATCTGAGCATGCGTGGCACTTTGTCCGTCGGAGTAGGCTACACATGATCGGAGTATGTCCGATCGGAGCATATTGTCGTAAAAATTTTATAGACAAGTTGGAAAACTTAGTCCGTCGGATATTCCGATGGAAACAGTCCGATGGAGACCACACACAGTCAGATTATCCGACAATACGGTCCGATCGGACACATTCCGTCGGAATCTCCGACCGTGTGTACAAGGGCTAAGAGTACTTTATTTCAATGTACTTTTACCTGTGTTCATTTTTTGTAATTGGGACAGCACTTGGGTGGTGCTCAAGCACTGGAAAGAATTTCCATTGTACCCACATAGCACCTCCCATGATTTACCTGAAACAATTTATATTTACTTTTACTTCATTTAGCAGCTGTCATGGGTACAACTACATACAAAAGCACCCCACCCCCTTTCAATCACCCCTGGGTTTTCAACTTCTCCTGGTTTTTCAACTTCTCCTGGTTAGTACTATGCTTGTGACTTCTATTATATCTAGTGTGGAATTGCAGGAAGACCAAGAAGCAGAAAGCCCATAGCTTGGAACATACACAACCGACTGCCATCCCTCAGTACCACTACTCAGAGGAACCACAGCTGAAGCTGAGATAATCCATGTGCAGTGCTATGGTAGAATGGGTAGAATGTGTATCTGTGTGATTGCCGTTATACTACAAGTGTAACTGCATAGTGATAAACAGAAACAGAAATATTTTATTATTCATAAGTCACTTCACAATGTTGGATAACACGTTTTCTGATGCAGTCGTTTTTATCGGAGTCACTGCCGAAGGGGAGATTTGGAGCACTATTCACAATGATCAAACAGCAGGATAAGGATGCACTTGTTACTTTCTGTTTTCAAGCTCCCAAAGCTACCAAATCACTAATTATATTCCCCCTTCTTAGAGCTGAATTTTGCTAGTAAGCATTGATGGGCTGTTTAAATTGAGTTCTGGTGGTAGATATGCTGTACTAAGAACTTTCAGGAATGAAAACACTGTATAGCAGGGGTGTCAAACTCAATTTAATCCCAGGGCGCATTATCATTTTGATTGCCCACAAAAGGGCAGTTTGTATCTGTAAGACTAGATGTCCAGAGCATCCCCTACCCTTACGTCAGACATCACAAGCCCCACCACAATCAGAAGTCAGATCCCCCACCCTCCCTTACATCACAGTGACCCCCATTACCTTGTACTGCTGCTGAGAAGAAGCTGGAGGCATTGCTGGAAAGCAGAAAGTACGGGGTCTGGATGAGGACCAGAGAAAGGCTGGAGCCCTCCTACAGCTGCAGGAGAGGCGCGCGAGCCACATGAAATGGCCTGGGGGGCCAGATTCAGCTCATAGGCCTTGTGTTTGACACATGTGCCGTATAGTATGATTAACATTTTTAAGCATTTTCACATGTATGTCAACATAACAATATTATAAAATATTTTAGAAAAAAAACACAAATTGTTGTCCCACTTGCAATAAAAACATAGTCATATGCAAAAAACTTAGGGAAAAAGCAACTTGCATTCCCCCCTCCCCCCAACTCATCCTCATATAATAACCCCCGATCTTATTAATCTTAGCTGTATAGCCCACGCTTTGTGTCACATAGCAAGGATTGAATTATGCTGATTGAAGGTGAGATTACATCTCAACACATTTTGAAACACAGCTTCTTCAGGAGGCAAAGAGGTGATATGGTTCCAGACTGTTACATAAGTGGAATTATCACAGATCAACACAGGATTAGGGTAAAGGGGTAGCCCAGGGCAGCACCCCCGCACAAAGAGGGAGAGGACATCAAAGAGTCAAAGGCAGTCTGTTCATATTTACCCACACCCAGTAATAAAGTGGTAATTCCTCTGTTCTAAGATATAGATATATCTATGGCTGGCCCTCAAAAATGAATGGCTGTAATTAGACGTTTGTGTGTGACCATCTTTAACCTCAGTCATGGAATCTGAGTAAAGCACATACTGTATATCTGTAGTATTTACTTATCTCTCTCCAAAGCTCTAAGTGTCGTTTCTCTCTGGTGCTTTGTTCCTCTGTTATCAGCATGAGTCACTTCTGAGATGTTTTTTCAACACATGAGATAAATTTGTGCCAGTGAAGGGGGGGAGCTCAGCAGACATCTTGTCTATTCAGAACACAGTTCTTCTGCTGTGTGGATGGGCATAGTGCCTTTCCTCAAATACTGCAGCCTCTCTGCCCTCTTCTATGTGCTCCTGACAGATGAAGAAAGATTTTAACCCTTTTCTGTCCTTTTGAAGGGGTGTAGGGGGGAGAGAAAACTGCAGATAAACAAGTAAAACCTACTGTATGTAGGATGATTTGCAATCTTTTCTGACGAGTCAATGTTCTTACAAATTCACTAAAGCAACCACTGTGCAATACCCCTGCACTATTAAAGCCATATTAACCCCAAATGCAAACATTTATTATATTGCAGCTTTCTTGTGCTGCGTACACACGGTCGGATTCTCCGACGGAAAATGTTTGATGGGAGCTTTTTGTCAGAAATTCTGACCGTGTGTAGGCTCCATCAAACATTTTCCATCATACTTTCCAAAACACAAAATTTGAGATCTGGATCTCAAATTTTCCGACAACAAAATCCGTTGTCGGAAATTCCGATCGTGTGTACACAATTCCGACGCACAAAGTTCTACACAAAATCAAGCAGAAGAGCCGCACTGGCTATTGAATTTCAATTTTCTTGGCTCATCACACGTCACTGCATTCTTGATGGTCGGAATTTCAGACAACATTGTGTGACTGTGTGTATGCAAGACAAGTTTGAGCCAACATTCATCGGAAAAAAATCCCATGGATTTTTTGTCGGAATGTGCAATCATGTGTATGCGGCATTAGATGTGATGGCTGCATTTGTTTTCTTTTTTCCTTTATTTTCACCTGGTATCTAGTCAGTTAATCTATTGTTTTATAAAAGAACATGTAATCTTCCAGCTGTATCCATTTATAGGAATGAGACAACCCATGTAACATTGTCAGGGGTGTTTACAATGATTAGCTTTTATTTATTTATTTAAAATCATTATCCTAAAAGGAAGAAACTGTTGCTGTAACTGATTATAAACTGTTAGTTGGAGTTTGGCTTATCCAGAGCGGGGGCACTCTAATACAGGCGATGGGCTACTGGCCAGATCACTGGGTGAAAATAGAAGGGTAAAAAAGCCTAAAAAAGTAAACTTATGCAGCCACCACATCTAATGATTGGAAAGATGCAATATATTGCATTTTTAATTTTGGGCTTAATACCACTTTAAGGATGTATTATACTTTTCCTAAAAGGGAAATTAATTACATTCTTACAATGATGAGGAATGTTCACACAATAACTCTCTGTAGCCTTAAAGGGGTTGTAAACCCTCATGTTTTTTCACCGTAATGCATAGGATGCATATGAGAAAAAACTTCTGACAGTGAGGTAAGCTGGGTCCACTCTCCAGAGGCAGGAGAACTCATGGGACAGTGAGAGGACCAGTTCCCAAAGAGCAGGGAAAAATGCCTGATCCCCAGGGTAGGAAATTCGTTTTTCCTCATAGAGAGCACTGAAAGTTTGATCCATTACACTGCAAGATGACTTAGGAAGAGGTGTTTGGAATCAAGACTAAGCAGTGAAGTAATTGACACACAATGTACTAATAAAATTTTGTTGTTGCCTGAAATTGTGTTTTAAAATCAGGATTTCAGTTCAAAAGACTGTTTGCTGCAGGTTTTCTTATTCTGCTGCAGCACTTGATCGGGCATAAGTGAAAAAAGGTATACCCTCAGCAAAGTCACTGATGGAACAATTTTTTTATTAGTAGCCTATCTTTAATTGTCACCCAATGGCAAATTAGTAGTTTGCAGTTAAAAAAAAATGCATTTGATCTGAATCACAGCACAATTTCTACCAGTGTTTACAGGAGCAGACCAATTAGGGAAACAGAGACAGAGGGTGAGATGACCTTTTTGTTTTATGCTGCTTTTATGAAGGTGCTGCTTGAAGAGTTAGAATGGCCTTGTCTCTATTTATCAGTCTACATTGACACATTCCTTTACAACAAACTCATAAGACATAGCTTAAGCTACTAGAAACTACTGAAACATAAGCACTTCTTGTTTTTTTGTTATTTGCGTTGTCTCATTATGTCCTTTTAGAAATATTTACATTTTCTCAAGTTTCATGTTTTGTTTGATAAGACTGGTTTGTTTTAGTTTTAAAAAAAATCCACAAAAACTTACTAAAGTTTGCATAGCACAATTTCAAGCTATAGCAGTATCGCTCTGAAAGAAAGTATGCTAATTAGAATGTAATGCGATACATAGGCAATGTTCTGCTGAAACTCTCAGTATCTAATAAATGGATAACTGTGCATGTAAAGGGTTAATGCTGGCCGCAGATATAAGACAGATGTACTGTATCAAGATATAATTCATCAAAATGATCTTTATTAAATCAAATTTATCAAATGATCTTTTGTGTGTTTTCTTTTTTACAAATATGCACAGTTATCAATTCAGGACCGTTTTTAAGGCAAGGGAAAAGGGGCAGCTTCCCTGGGTCCCATCATTGTTGTGAGGCCCAAAGCAGCTGCCTCATACTTGCCAACTATTCCAGTTTAAATTCCCTTATATCTTGTAGTTTTATTTCCATGCTGATGGTTGGTGTAAATGCTCTTATTACATTGGTGTCAGTGTAGAAATCCCTCTTTTCTATTGGTGGGAGGTGTAAAATCCCCGTTACATATTAGTCAGTGCAAATTCCCCCTCACATTGATGGTAAGTGTAAATCCCCTCTCACGTTGGTGTTCATTGGAAATTCTCCATTACATTGGTAGAATCCCCCACTATATACTTGCCAAAGATTTCCATATTTGCTCTACATGATTCAGAATTTGTCACAGTGTACTGCCTCCTAACTAATCCCATCCCCCATCACTGCCACTGATCCCATCAACCCCCAGCATTGCCACTATTTTACACCCCTACATCTCTCTCCCCCAGCATTGCCACTGATCACACTCCCTCCCGAGCATTGCCACTGATCCCAGGAGTCCTAGGATTCCTAGGAGTTTTTTTATCTATTGATGGGTCCCCTCACCAGTCCATGGTGTGCAGGCAATGTGGAGATGATGTGCTGTAACCTTTAGAAACCAATCAGTGAGCAGTAATGCTGTGCACTAACCTCTTGCAACCAATCAGCGAGCAGTAATAATGTGCAGTAACCTCTAGCAACCAATTAAGGAGTGGTATAGATGTCCAGTAACCTCTAGCAATCAGTGAGCAGTATTAATGTACAGTAATCTCTAGCAACCAATCAACAAGCAGAAGTCATGTGCTGTAACCTCCAGAAAATAAGCAGTGAGCCATAATGTGTGTTATAACCTCTAGCAGCCAGTCAGTGAGTGGTAATGATACACTGTAACCTCTGGCAACCAATCGAAATCAAAGCTGGATCTGATTTTGTAAACAAATTTTGAATCTAGCTAATATTTATTGTATGTCTCAAAGCATGTGGAGAGTGAAATTGTATGAAAGAGGGGGCCCAAAAAAATGTTTGCCCAGGTTCCAGTCAATAATAAAGATGGACCCATATCTATTATGTTCCTATTGCTGCACAAGGGCTAAAAGAATCTTGCCCGGGTTCTGTTCATAGGGGGGTTTGGTAAATCTTGTTTGAAAACTGAAAGAACCCAAACTTAGCAATGAACCTCATTAAAATCTATGGGTGTGGGTGAATCTTGATGCAAAATTCTGGTTATTTTCAAGACTTATTAGCCTTGAAAATAACCAGAATTTTGTATCAAGCCATTGTCAAAAATGGCAAGAGGGCTGGGCACTGCCATTGGGGACATTTAGCAAAGCAAACAAATGTTTTTTTAAAAATACCATACAGCAGGGAGAGGTTCATTTTGGTGCAACTTTAAAGGCAACAGAAGTGAAAATTTTACTCTTAAAAAAAGCTGCAATCTTACCATCTTCAGTGGGAAAAAGAAATAGGGGTGCTGCTGGATCCGGCGGACTGGCAGAACATGACCTTGGCTTTATCTAAGAGCTCTAAGAATGTACTTATATTGGAAAATGCCTACAAAATCCTATCGAGATGGAACTATACTATAGGCTGGCTCGTTTTATCCCAGCCTATTCCCTGCTTTGTTTCTGAGGATGTTCACAAGTGGGAATGATGACACACATTTGGTGGGCTTGCCCAAGGGTGTGCAGACATTGGGTCAGGGTCTATGGGCTTCTTCGCACTTAGCTTCACACTGATCTCAAGAGAAATCTGTACAAAGTCCTTCTTTGCAAACCAATCCATTAACTACTTTGCCCTGAACAATGATTGGCCTTGCACCTCTTTACTACAACTAAATTGATTATTGTGAGAGCCTGGGAAAACCCCAGCTCTTAGCTTCAAAGCATTCAAAAACCATATGAATGACATTATGGTTAATGAGAAATTGATAGCTATATCATCAGATACCCATCAGAAATTTCTTCAGGTTTGGCAACCCTGGATCGCCCATGCACAGCCATCTCGGTTCGATGATACTCTTTTGTCATTCTAGTGGTCTTGTGTCGCAGTTTCCTTGGACTCCTCTTCCTCTTTCCTTTATCTTGTTTCCCATTTTCTCCTTCTCTGTTTCCTCTGTCTTCTTATTTCTTAGTTAGCTAATATGGTTATCTGGCTGCCAAGCATTGGCCTGGAGGAGGGGTAAATTCCTGCTGATATCAGATGCAGTGAAGCTCCAAAGTTGATGTGAACCTCTTGATAACATACGTTACATGACTTACCTATATGGCCATGTATAATTGGTGCGTTCTCTGGTGTGGTGGTGGTAGCTCACCGAAACACTTTGCTGAAGATCTCCAACACTGTTTTGAAGAATATTTGCACAGCACTATAGCACTTTTTGATGTTTATTATGCACATAAAAGGGCTATTATATTGTAAAGACACTTTATAGCGTTAAAAAAAAAATTGGGTTTTGTAAACTATATATTTACACTTTTTGGCTTTAGTGCGATATAAGGAGCTTTGTTATGCCATAATATAAAAAGAAAAGATGAGCTAGGTTTCATATTGAAATACATATCAAAGTGTATTTATTTAAAGACAATAGCCGCAAATATTGTAAAGTTACTGGACAATATGTAAGCAGCTTGGTATGGTTGCAATAAAAGAGGGGGAGAGGCAAGTTTTCTTTTTAATATGTTAAAAATGGGTTTTAATAAGTTCCAAAGATAGACTTCAAGGTCAGGTTGCAAATATATAATAAAAGGAGGACAAAAGATTTCTCAAGAGGTTCATCAATGAGGATAAAGCGGGTTTATGAAAAGATACAATTTGCTTTATTACATAAACATGCATAAAACCATAATAACCTTCACAATTTCATAATAAATCTATTGACAACATTGTCAGTAAAAGACTTGCAGCCACCATGTTCATGCCTACATGCTCACACACACACACAGTCACACATCAAGTACCCTATAAGGGGGATTTTTCTGGTAGATGTAGCGCTAGTACAGCAAACCTGTCAGTATGATGATATCAAAATCCAGGGATCTGGAATGAAGTTAATCAGTAAGGCTCGGTTCACACAGGGGGCGACGCGAGGCGACACGACTTGCCGCGCCGCGACCTGCCGCGACCTCAGCGGCGACTTGCAAATGACTTCTGTATAGAAGTCAATGCAAGTCGCCTGAGGTCGCCCAAAAGTAGTACAGGAACCTTTTTTCTAAGTCGGAGCGACTCGAGTCGCTCCTCTTAGAACGGTTCCGTAGTATAGAACGGGGGTGACTTGTCAGGTCGCGGCACGGCAAGTCGTGTCGCCTCGTGTCGCCCCCTGTGTGAACCGAGCCTTACTTGAGAGATCCTCCTCCCATAGGCCCAAATGTAAGCAAGCATAGGAGGGAGCTCATGGGCACGCATTGAGGTACCCCTGAGTTGCTTATACTGTAGTGAACCCTCAAGAATTGGAAACAATTATTTTCCAACATGAACTCGAGTGACCACAAACTCATTGTGGGCACCCAATTCAGGAAATTTCTGTTCCAAAAAATGCATCACTCCCCGTGAACCCCATTCATGTGGGATTGAATTATAAAGTGATTCGACGTTGATACCAACCAATAGTGCTCCCTCTGAAAAATGTATGGATTCAAGCCTATTTCATGCAATACCTGTGGGACAGTTCCTCAAAACTAAATTAAATTGTTCAGCAGAAAATGATTTCCAATTTGAAGCAGAGGGCATGTATCATAGATTCAGAGAAAGGGGCTATATCCTAGTTGCATCAGGAGGGCTAAAAAGAGAGCAATTGTGTGCAAACCTCAGGATCTCCTGCAGCCTAAAAAAGATCCTAAACAAGTATCCCCCAAAAATAACCCCACTAGAATTATTACCTGGTATGGATCACAGTGGAACCAGGTTAATTCAATTTTGCATTAACACTGGCATATAATTACCAGATCTCCAGTGCTGGAAGGGATTGTGGGAGAAAGACTGCTACTTACAGCTCTTCTGGCCCTAAAACTTATGAGACAATCCTACCCACTCTGAGTACCGTAGAACAATTGTTCTAACTGATTTGCTACCTTTGCGAGGCGGTACAACAAAAACTGACTCCTTTTTGAGTAAAGACAGAGAAAAAAAGTTTAAGATCCATCATTGTATCAATTGTTGGACTACCCATGTTATCTATATGCTTACTTGCCTGTGTGGCAAAGCATGTAAAACTAAAGCATGGTAAAACTAAAAGGCAACTTAAGATCCGAATCAGTGAAAGTATTCTGTTTAATACATTTTTATTGAGTATTTCAACAATGAATATAAACATGCAAAACTTCAAAGAAAACAATATATAGTTTCAAGTCAAATAAATCCCTGGGAATACACTTGATTGTTTTATTCTTATGAAATAAAAAGAAATGGAAAAAAATGAAAAAAGGGGGGCAGGGGATGGGGGGGGGGGTTGCTTGTCTGGCTGTTGATTCCAATACAACTTTTATATTACATTATACTACAAAGGGTATTCCTTTCCCTTCATCATCTAATCATCTAATGTACTCCTTTTAAGTAAATATTTATAATAAAACTTTTATATATCTAAAACAATATTACTATATAAGGATGTCGTTTTAAACTCATACCAGCATGTCCATATTTTTAAATATTGTTCCATAGCATCTCTAGCCATGTATATTAACTCTTCTAAAAAACATATATCATACACCTTTTATAACCATTGGACTACCGTAGGTATAGCATGTTGTCTCCAATATACAGGAATCAGCGATTTTGTAGCATTCAATAAATGTGGAGTGATTGACCTCCTGTATCTGCCTATTGATACAGTGAAATAACATGGACCAAGGTCCAAGTTTTATCTCATATTTTTTTATTATAGAAATTATATCAGCAACTGCTTTCCAATATCTCTGAATAAGTGGATAAGTCCACCAAATATGACTGCGTGTCCCGATACCTCCGCATTCCCTCCAACACAAAGGTGATTTCGGGGAGGACATTGCCTGCAGTTTGTTTGGAGTATAATACCAATGAATTAAAAGTTTATAATTCCATTTTAGTTAAAATAGAGGAAACATGGGCTAACTGCATAATCTTATCTTTTTGTCCATCAGAGATATTGGCTTGTAAATGTTTTTCACAACTAGCTACATAATCAGGATAAAGAGAACCATTGAAAGATAATAAAGCTGTATAGAACAAGGATATACAGTGCGGGAGATGGCTCTTGACCACATAATTGCTTTGACATGGTTCAATTCAGACAATGATCGAAGTGAATGTGGTAATTTATGCACAAAATGGGATAGGTGTATATATCGTCATATATCCATGGAATTAAGCTCAATGTTTCCACAAATAGACCTTGGCTTTATCTAAGAGCTCTAAGAATGTACTTATATTGGAAAATGCCTACAAAATCCTATCGAGATGGTACTATACTATAGGCTGGCTCGTTTTATCCCAGCCTATTCCCTGCTTTGTTTCTGAGGATGTTCACAAGTGGGAATGATGACACACATTTGGTGGGCTTGCCCAAGGGTGTGCAGACTTTGGGTCAGGGTCTATGGGCTTCTTCGCACTTAGCTTCACACTGATCTCAAGAGAAATCTGTACAAAGTCCTTCTTTGCAAACCAATCCATTAACTACTTTGCCCTGAACAATGATTGGCCTTGCACCTCTTTACTACAACTAAATTGATTATTGTGAGAGCCTGGGAAAACCCCAGCTCTTAGCTTCAAAGCATTCAAAAACCATATGAATGACATTATGGTTAATGAGAAATTGATAGCTATATCATCAGATACCCATCAGAAATTTCTTCAGGTTTGGCAACCCTGGATCGCCCATGCACAGCCATCTCGGTTCGATGATACTCTTTTGTCATTCTAGTGGTCTTGTGTCGCAGTTTCCTTGGACTCCTCTTCCTCTTTCCTTTATCTTGTTTCCCATTTTCTCCTTTTCTGTTTCCTCTGTCTTCTTATTTCTTAGTTAGCTAATATGGTTATCTGGCTGCCAAGCATTGGCCTGGAGGAGGGGTAAATTCCTGCTGATATCAGATGCAGTGAAGCTCCAAAGTTGATGTGAACCTCTTGATAACATACGTTACATGACTTACCTATATGGCCATGTATAATTGGTGCGTTCTCTGGTGTGGTGGTGGTAGCTCACCGAAACACTTTGCTGAAGATCTCCAACACTGTTTTGAAGAATATTTGCACAGCACTACAGCACTTTTTGATGTTTATTATGCACATAAAAGGGCTATTATATTGTAAAGACACTTTATAGCGTTAAAAAAAAAAAATTGGGTTTTGTAAACTATATATTTACATGGTTTAATTCAGACAATGATCGAAGTGAATGTGGTAATTTATGCACAAAATGGGATAGGTGTATATATCGTCATATATCCATGGAATTAAGCTCAATGTTTCCACAAATAGACAGTAACGATTTCATTCTCAAGAATTTGATGTAGCTGAGGCTGGTAATCTCTGAACCAGCGTCTAAACCCTCTATCCATCAGACCTGGCAAAAAATAAGTATGTCCAAAAAGAGGCATTAATGGGGAATTATACTTCCAAGCATAAAGAGAATGTAAGAGGTTCCATATGGGTAGAGTGGATATGGTCAAAGGGGATGTTGAAGATGCAAGACATCTAAATGAGAGTGGGAGCCACATTACCACAGACAAAGCTTTATCTGCCAAGGCGGTTTCCACTTGCACCCAATGTTTAGCATCATTAGATTTCCATTCAGAAATATGCTTTAAGACTATCGCATAATAATATAATTTAAAATTTGGAAATGCCAACCCTCCCATTTTTGTTTAGTTCGATATAGGACATCTCGAGAGATTTTCGCATGTCTTCCCTTCCATATACAGTGTAAAATAAGAGTCTGTAGGTTAGAGAAAAAACCTATAGGAACACCCATGGGAATCATTTGAAAAGAGAAACAAGATGTGAGGTAGTATATTCATCTTTATTACATTTATTTTCCCCTGCCATGAATGGCAGATTGAAGACCACCTCCTTAAATCTGTTTTAATTTCATTTAACAGAGAAACTTAGTTGTGTCTAAATAAATCTGATAAGGGGGCAGTCAAGTTAACTCCTAAGTATTTTAGGGTATCTGGTTGCCAATGAAACACGAATAAGGAATTAAGCTTCAGTTCCTCAGTTGGTGGGATAGTAATATTAAAAGTTTCGGATTTAGACATATTCATTTTATAGATGGATATACTGTAGCTTGAAAAGTATGTAAGGAAGTCATAAGATTTGGTAAAGAAATTCTAGAATGCTGAACATAAAATAATATATCAGCATAAGCAGCTAGTTTATGTTCCTTCTCTCGTACCTTTACTCTATGTATATCAGGATTAAGCCTAACTGGAGAAAGGGCTCCAGGGACATAACAAATTATAATGGAAACAAGGGACATCCCTGACAGGTTCCATTGTATAATGGGAATGAGTCACTTAGGACTCCATTAATCCTTATTCTCGCGGTGTGAAATATATATAAAAATGTTATCAGGCTTATCATTTTGGGGCCAATTCCTATAAATTTCAAGGTCGTCATTAAATACTCCCAGTCCACCCTGTCAAACACTTTGTCAGCATCTAAAAATAATAACTGGATGGGCTGGGCATAGTGTCTAACATGTAAAATAAGTGAAGGGTTCTGAGCGAATTATCTCCGGCCTTACAACCTGAAACAAACCCAGTTTGGTCTGTGTTTATCCAACTCGGAAGCAATGGGTGACATTTTTCAGCTAATACTTTTGCATAAAGTTTAATGTTCGAGTTTAATAATGAAATAGGGAGATAATTACTGCAATAAGCCACATCCTTTCCTGTTTTTTTTAGAACAGTCATAGGGGCATTTAAAGACTCAGGGCAAAAACCCTCAGCACCAGATATTGAATTAGCAAAAGAAGTTAAATATGGAATTAGGATATCTTTACATTTTCTATAGTATAAGATAGAATACAAATCGGGTCTGGGTGCCTTCCCTGGTGACATTGAAGATAATGCTTTATAAAATTCTTACGCTGTCTCTAAAGCAGACAAGGCTCCTCAGGCAATCTTGGTAAATTAGATTGTCTCAAGTATTGCATTATATTGTCTTGTTTTTCCTCTGACCATAAATCATTAAGCTCTCTCCTCACCTTGTATAGATTTGCATAAAAATCGCAAGAAAGAGAGCGAGCCAACAACTTTCCAGGCTTATCACCCCCCCATAAAACTACCTCTGAAATCTCGGATAACGCATTGTCTTGAAAATATTGGGTCAATGAGGCAGAAAGATAGGCCAGGTCTTATAATTCTGAAAGAAAAGTTTCCTCAAAAAACTCAATTTGCTTGGTCTCCATGGCTGCACTCTCCGTTGGTTTATCTAATCATACCTTCAGTGTCATTTACAACTCCCCTTGCTCTTCTCCAACTCCCCTTTCCTTTGTGGTCTGTCCTTGGACCTCTACTATTCTCGATCTACATGTCCTCTCTGGGTCAGCTGATAGCTTCCCATGGCTTTCACTACCATTTATATGCTGATGACACCCAAATGTATCTCTCTGTCCCTCAGCTCACCCCATCAATCTCCTCATGCATCACTGATATACTAACAGACATATCAGCCTGGATGTCATACCACTTCCTCAAACTTAATCATCTAAAACCAAACTCTTAATATTTCCTCCCCCACGTGCCCCTTCCCCTGACTTCTCTGTCAGGATCAATGGCAGTCTGTCCCCAGATGCCAGGGTGCTAGGGGTAACCTTAGACTCTGAACTGTCCTTTCAGGCCCACATACAATCCCTGTCCAAATCATGCCGCCTTAGCCTCTTCAACATTTCCAGAATACGCCCCTTTTTAGCTAATGACACCACCAAGCTTCTAATTCACTCCCTGGTCATCTCTCGCCTCGACTACTGCAACTCCTTCCTCATTGGATTACCTTCACAAAGACTATCCCCCCTTCAGTCCATAATGAATGCCCGACTCATTCACCTTACCAGCCATTTAGTGTCCTCCACCCCTCTCTGACAATCCCTCCACTGGCTTCCACTCACCCAACGAATAAAATTCAAAGTACTAACAATAATTTGCAAAGCCATCCATAACTCTGCCCCTAGTTACATCACTAACCTTGTCCCAAAATTCCAACGAAGCCGCTCTCTTCGGTCATCCCAAAACCTCCTGCTCTCTAGCTCCCTTGTCACCTCCTCCCATGCTCACCTCCAGGATTTCTCCAAAGCTTCTCCCATCCTTTGGACTGTCCCCTAATCTATCCATCTTTAGGCGATCCCTGAAAACCCTTCTCTTTTAATAACCTTTTGTATCAATTGGCCCTTCCTTTTTAGATTGTAAGCTCTAACAAGCAGGGCCCTCTGATTCCTCTTGTACCAAATTCTAATGTAACTGTAATGTCTGCCCTCATGTTGTAAAATGCTGTGAAAACTGTTGGCGCTATATAAAACCTGTACAATAATAACTTTCCAGTTATATTGTCACAGTGATTCGTCAGATATAGCCAGATGTACCGAGACTGGGGCATGATCAGAAAGAGACATTGTCCCTATTGAAGCAGAAAGTAATTGTGGTAAATGATAGTGATTGATTAATATAGCTTCTATCCTTGTTTAGAGATACCAGTGCATCCCTGTGAGGTATCAAGCAGAGCGTCCAATGACAAGTTAAGATCTCCTGCTAAATCCAGGAGCAAAATCCTTCAGTTTGGATAAGACTTGTATAAAAAAAGGATGTCTGGTTGACATTTGGGCAGTAGATTTTTGCTGAAGTACTTTGAATATCCCCAAGCTTACCTTGTAAAAACAGAAATCTACCATGATCGTCTGTCAATTTCTTATCCAGAGTGAAGGAAAAATTTTATGTATGCCAATAGCTACGTACTCCCTTAGCCCTTTTAGTGTCAGAAAAACTATGATACCAAGTGGGGAAATAAGAAGAATGCAATCTAATAGATGTATCTTGAATAAAATGTGTCTCTTTTAGAAAAGCTATTGAACATTTCGAACATTTCAATTTCCGGAGAAGCCGATGACGTTTTTCTGGAATGTTTAGGGGTGAGCAAAGGAAAAAAAGAAGGGGGGAGAAATATATAGGCATAGCCTATAATCGTAGCTAAGCTACCCCACGCATAAGAAAAGTTGCTGTGGACCCAATGGGGGTCTGTGTCAGGGCTGGGTTCAGTCCTTCTTTCACTAAGCTGGCCACTCAGCTGTCGGCTAATTGCCAGCTCCTATCTCTCCACAGTTACACAGCTGTTGATTATATCCTGCTCATCGGTCCTGCCTACTTAAGCCATCCAGTCCAGAGGAGCTCTCACTTCGCCTTGGTCAACATCACAGAAACTATCACCTGCGATCCTGTTCAAGACTAGCTGTGCTGACATCCCTTCTGGCTCCAGATCCTGCTTGCTGTTGCACTACATTGATCCCTGACTTCTGGTTTGGCTGACTCTCCATTACGGTTACTGAACTTTGGATATGTTTTGACTACGCTTGTTCTTTTTACTTGTATTATTAAACAAGTGTGATTTAACTGTACTTCTGTCTCTGCCTGATTTCATGGTTTCTGACAGTAGGCGAAGGCCATGAGTTCAGAAGGTGCAGTCAATCCTCTTGTTGGTAATATATTTTCCCAGATTGGATGAACTGGATCACCGCAAGAATCAGTTTGCCATGACGTTACAAATGCTCCTGAGTCATGCGGCTTACCTGGAATCTTCCACTGTGGCCTCCCCAGTACAACCTATGTTGAAGGCCGACCCTGCTGCTGCTCCAGTCTTTGTGCAGGCACCTGCCTTGAGTATTACCTCTATAAGAGGCATGTCTGGTTCCGCTCCACTTCCCCACCAATTTGGGGGGGATCCAGTCCAATACAGAGACCAGGCGTTTCCCCACAGACAGAAGCAAAGTTTGTTTCGTGATATCTTTGCTTTCTGAGAGAGCCTTGGCCTGGGCAAACTCTCTATGGGAGACGCAAAAACCTTTTGTCTTGAGTTTGTGGCTTCTGCTGCCAAGTGCCTCATGTCTATCAAACAGAGTACAAGAACTGTTGCCGACTACGCTATTGAATTCAGTACTCTGGCAGAAATTGTGTGGAACAATGAGGCCCCTTGTGGCTGCTTTTTCTTATGGTCTCTCGGATACCATCAAGGATGAGATAGCAGCCCAAGATATACCCACTGAGCTGGAGAAGTTGATCACATTTGCCATCCTCATAGACTCTCTTTTAAGGAGCACTTGCAGAAGCCTCATGTACGTTTGTCTCTGGTCTATTAACTAATTCCAGACAAGTTTCAAACTTCTTTCCATATTTACCCAAAAATGAGAAAGAGAAAAGAAAAAGAAAAATTCAAGCAAGACTGCCTTAAAAATTCTCATAATATATCACTGGTTCTAATATTGGGCATAATAAGATTAATTCAGCTAGAATATTAAATGTTTTATAAGTCCAATATATGTTTCCAGATCTCACCCATTGTTTTTCATGGGCCCTTGGGGACCGTGTTGTTGTTTCTTCTTAGAGGATATTTTCTTCCAAGTCTCATCTAATAATGGAGAAAATGTAGGGATAGATTCATGCCAACCTTTGAGGTCTGGCTTATCTATATTCAGAGTGGAACAAAAAAATTTCCAAATCTTCAGGGAATCTGAGACTAGAAGTACGCCCATCCTTAGTAGCGATGAGACAAGCAGGGAAACCCCAGTGATAATTCACCTCATCTGAACGTAATTTAGCCAGTAGAGGCCTCAAAGTACATCAGCGGTCAAGAGTTTCCTTGGACAAATATGAATAAATTTCTATTGGCATACCCTCATAATCCATAACCTTGGTGGACTGAACTTTTATCATAATAGCTGATTTTTCTTCAAAATAATGCAGCTTGCATAACACATCACATGGCTTATGCTCTGAGAGGTGTCGAGGCCGTGAGGCTCTGTGTATCTGATCAAAACTGATTGGTTTTGATTCTGGCTGGTACATTTAAACAGTATGCTACAGTGTAGTGAGTCCTCTCTGAATTCTTTATGACAGTCTGGCTGGTGTTACCCTCTCCTTGTCCTGTTGTGATTTGTTTACACTTTCTAATTTTTTCTTTTCTTTTTCCTTTTTTGTTTTGTATTTTCCTAATATCTAAATGGAACACTTTGTTTCTCTTTTTACTATGTGGCACTCAAGGATTTTATCAGGTGATGAAAGTCCGTTGAGGCTGGGTTTGGGGGTGACCGTGGTGATGATTGATTCCACAGGTGTGTGGAGTGTCTATAAGACACCTCTTCCTAACCTCAAGCCCCGCTCTGAAAAGACTAGCCTGACTAGTGAAACACGTCAGTGTGACGTCATCATCACAAAGGGCATGATGTTTTGATCAAGACAACAACCACTTGACTTGCTCTCCAACTACCAAATAGAGACCCTAGCCATCGTGACAGGCAGAGTGTGGATGCACTGACTGATGTGCTGTGGGGACGGATCCCAGAGTTGACCGGTGGATCTTTTAGTGCTATCGTGAACTGGTGAGATTTATTGCATCTACCTGCACCTGCTCAAACTCGATACCACCCTATTGCCCTGTGGTATACCATCTTCATCTGCAGAAGTTCACTGCCTGTCTGTTTTGATCTGTACCAGCTCGGCTTTCTATTCATTGCACACTGAGCTTACTGCTTCCCATGTGAAATCCACTGATACCCAGCTGAGGATCTAACCCAGTAACTCTAAGCCCTTGTACACACGGTCGGACATTCTGACAACCAAATCCGTTGGATTTTGTCCGACGGATTTTGTCCGAAACTGTTGCATACACACGGTTGGACAAAGTTGTCGAAAAATCTGATTGTACATAACGTGATGACGTTATTTCGCTACGACGGGACTACGTTCAGGCTAGTAGCCAATAGCTTTGGTCTAGGAATATGATCTGAGCATGCGTGGCACGTTGTCAGTCGGAGTAGGCTACACATGATCGGAGTATGTCCAATCGGAGCATTTTGTCCAAAAATTTTACAGACGAGTTGGAAAACTTGGTCCGTCGGATACTCCGACAGAAACAGTCCGATGGAGACCCCACACAGTCGGATTATCTGACAAAACGGTCCGATAGGACACATTCCGTTGGAATCTCCGACCGTGTGTACAAGGGCTTATTAGCATCAGTACAGAGCTATGTACCTCCTTTTCACATAATCCCTCAAGTTGCTGATTAGCTTTACTCCAGACCCCTGGATTTTGATATCATCATACTGACAGGTTTGCTGTCCTAGCGCTATATTGAACCTGGGACTAGCTGTTATTATTTCTTCATCTACCAGCAATATCCCCCTTATAGAGTACTTGACGTGTGAATGTGTGTGTGTGTGTGTGTGTGTGTGTGTGTGTGTGTGTGTGTGTGTGTGTGTGTGTGTGTGTGTGTGTGTGTGTGTGTGTGTGTGTGTGTGTGTGTGTGTGTGTGTGTGTGTGTTTGTTTGTGAGCATGTAGGCATGAGCATGGTGGCTGCAAGTCTGTTTCTGACAACGTTGTCAAGAATTTTATTATGAAATGGTGAAGGTTATAATGGTTTTATGCATGTTTATTTAATAAAGCAAATTGTATCTTTTCATAAACTCGCTTTACTCCTCATTGATGAATCTCTTGAGGAATCTATATTTTCTTATATGTTGCCTTTAGTCTAGAGGTGTTATAGTTCTTAACTGAACGTAGATGGATGCCACAGCTGTGGGTTTGCTTGGAAGTAATTCCCCCCACATCTTTATATGGAGGTGTAGCTCATTAAGCTTTTTTTCTTTCAGGTTGCACATATATGGCTAAAATGTTGTGGGATGAAAAACCAGTGTGTTTCACTTATACCATGCATCTTAAGATATGAACTTATTATGAATAGAGTGCTGAAAATGGGTGGTGAAAAAGCAATGTGCCATAATATAGACCTCAATGTGAAACTAAGCAAGTTTTACTTTGAAATACTGTAGTAATTACAGTGTATTATTTGAGAGACAATAGTCACAAATATTGTACAATGGCTGAACAATATGTAAGTAGCTTGGTAGGGCCACCATATAAGAGGCAAAAACAAAGCAGGTTTTGTCTTCAAATAATCACATGTATTATCTGTGATACACTAGCCACTGTATTTTTGCATGTCATAACACCTACATAGGTTTCAAACTTTGTGAAGCAAAATTTACCCTGAAGCAAACATGAAACATTTGACAGCTGAGGTCCAGCTGCAAAAAGATTATGTGTACCTTCACATTGCCAGAGCACTAGATTAGGCTTAAAAACTTCAATGCAAAATGCAAGATTTACTCTACAGCAAACATTACATATTTGGTAGCTGAGATGCAGTTGCAAAAACCTTGTGGAGCACCTTTACAGTTTCAGAGTGCCTAAACAGTGTGCAAACTTTGAGACGCAAAACAGGATTTACTCTGCAGAAAAAATTTGAAATGTGGAAGCTGAAGTCAAGCTGCAGAAACATTGTGTGGCACCTTTACAGTGGACTGGAATAAACCAAGAGGGTTGGAAGGAGCTAGTAATAGTGGGGAGGAGGATGAAAAGTTTATTCTGCAGTATCAGGAGCAGTGGTGGTCGGTGCTCCATTTCCCGCTGTTAGTAGGCTAGTTGGTCGGTCGCTCACTCAATCGTCAGTCCACCAGCCCTGCACTTACCCCCATCTAGATCATGGGCAGTGCTCTGCGCCCTGGGCCCACTCAAGCCAATTAAAGCATCTGGCTCTAATCATGTGCTTCTAAAAAAAAAAAAAAAAAAAACAACAACATGTATTCGGCTTCCTACATGTAGATTAGGGGCCAGGCGCATGGAATTGAGGAGCTGCCCCTGCGTCCTTTCTGGACGGGCCACCACTGATCAAGAGTAGGGGTTTTGTAGTCATTGGTATTTCACGGCTGGTTTATTTAATTGAAAGTGAGCTAGTCCGGAGTTCACTTCAGCTGTGGACCCAATGTACTCAATAATTATGTGGTTCAGGGGCTGCCTGTGAGTGTTCCCTGCAGCTGGGTCTGGCATCTGTGGTATAAATAAACTCTGAAAAGAAGAAATGTGACAAAGAGGTTGCTACACACTACCTTCTTAAAGAGCTTTATTTTGGGCACCCTTTGGAATGGTGATAGCTGATCAGTCAAGCAAATCAGTCATTTTACTCTTGTCTAGGGGATCTAATAAGGTGGCCACCCAATAGGTGGCCCTCTCTTTGATTACTGTATTCTGTATTCCTTGCTAGACATTTGAGCACAAAAGACTCCATTTGCCACAAACTGTGTGCAGCAGGAAACTCCCGAGTTCTTGGTGTCACAGAAGAAAACATTGTCCTCAACAACCTCTCCCCATCCACAGATGGGTCCCAGGGTTTGTGAGGGGTGAAATATCCTTCTTGAGAGCTTCTACATTTCCTCCTTACCAATGGCAGCGCAACAATCTGCTGATGGACTCTGGGTACTGGTGGGTCAGAGGCAGCTATCCCATTTTGACCCTAAATGTTAACAAGGCCCTTAAAGTAGTTATAAAATGAAATACTCCAAATGACACCATTTTCCAATTTAGAAGATAATACTGTTATAACCTAAATAGCATTGTGTGTACCCGTGTACCCATGAAAAATTAATCTCCACTCGGTTGTAGCCCTCATAAATCAGCACTGAAGCTTAGGGGGGATCTTAAATCACACTATGCCCATCCCACCTATACACAGATTCTTTCTCTGTCTCATTCTCTCTCTCTCTGCCGCTCTCTTTATGTCTCTCACTGTCTTTCTGTCTCTCTTGCTTTCTGTCTATATCTCTTTCTGTCTCTCTCTGTCTCTATCGCTTTATGTCTCTCTTTCTCTCTCTCTCTCTGTCTCTCTGTCTCTCTCTATCTTTCTGGTTTGTTCTCTCTCTTTATTTTCTGTCTCTCTGTCTGTCTCTTTCTGTCACTCTCTTTATCTCTCTCTCTATCTCTCTCTCTCTCTCTCTCTCTCTCTGTTTCTCTCTATCTATCTCTCTGCCTGTCTCTTTTTGTATTTTTCTGCCTCCGTCTCTTTTAGTCTCTTTCTGTCTCTCTTTGTCACTCTCTCTTTATCTTTTTGTCACATTCTTTCTGTCTCTCTCGCTCTCCCTCTCTCTCTATCACTCTCTCTTTGTCTCTATCCCCCTCTCTCTGCCTCTTTTTTTTGTCTTTTTCTATCTCTTTCTGCCTCTCTCTTTCTCTCTCGCTCTTTCTGCCTCTCACTCTTGCACTCTCTCTTTCTCTTGCTCTCACGCGCTCTCTGCCTCTTTCTGTCTCTCTCTCTCTCAAATTTAAATTAAAGAGAATGAGTTTTATTGGCAGAACCAAATAAATATTAGCATTGTCAAAGCAGTTGAGTTAGTATGGGCAGAGGGAATGGATAATATAAAGGGGAATTGGGTGAGTCTGTGTAAAGGATTTTTAGTTTTTCATGTCCCTCTCAGTCTGTGACGTTATCACATATCGTGCAGCTATTTTCGCAATTGGCTCCTCCTCTCCCAGTAGAATGTGAATTTTCCTCTTCTTTTCTATAGAATTGAAGTTCAGGATGAGAGCGGGGAATCTCTGGAAGTGAGTGTGCCTCACTGATGAGTACTTAGGGCACTGTAGCAGAAAGTGGTCCTCATCTCTAGGACAGCCTGGTCACATTCCCTGGGCTTGTAGATCTGTCTGTACCATTCTAGTTAGATTTCCATGCTGTGGGCGCTTAGCCTGTACAGGCTCAGGGTCTGTCAGTCTTTGGGGCCTTGTAAAACCTCCAGGTATGGGGCCAGTTTGTAGTCTCTCTGCAGTTACTGGTAAACAGTTAGTTTCTTGGAGTTTGTTATTTAAATTTTCCATTCTCCAAAACCTATTTTTCTTTAGAATCATTCATTATGTTTTTTTTTATTTGAGATTTTGTCAGGCTGAATTGTTGGGAGTTTGGGATAGACAAGGCCCAGATGAGTTGTTTCAGGCTGCACGGCTTGTGGTCCTTATTCATCAGTAGGGCTTTATGGTGGTATGAGTTATGACTGCTGTTTTGTAGGTGGTCCCAGTATGATAGTGTCTTCTTCTGTACTGTGAGAAGTAAGGAAAATATGGATAGGTCAGACTGGCAAGCACTGTTGGAGGTGCTTCGATATACCTGGAGGTGGTGCTTGCAGAATTTCAGATAGAATATTTCTGTCGGACTGGAATTCAATTTGGATTGGTCTGAGTAGGTGACAGGACCCCAAACTTCACTGCCATAAAGAAGGATTGGTGTAATGACACTATCAAATATTCTGAGCCAGTCTCTCATTGGTGGTTTTAGGTGGTACAGCTGTCTACTGATGACATAGAAGGCTCTGCATGCTTTGTCTTTTAGGGCCTCTATGGCTGGCTTGAAAATTCTTGATTGCTTAATTTCTAGGCAGAGGTATGTGTAGCTGATAGTTTCATCAAGTGTGCAGTTGTTTAACCACTTGCTTACTGGGCACTTAAACCCCCCTCAGTCCCAGACCAATTTTCAGCTTTCATCGCTGATGCACTTTGAATGACAATTGCGCGGTCATACAACACTGTACCCAAATGAAATTTTTATCAATTTTTTCCCACAAATAGAGCTTTCTTTTGGTGGTATTTAATTACAGCTGGGAGTTTTATTTTTTGCTAAACAAACAAAAAAAGATGCAAAAAAAAAAAATCATGTTTAATAGTTTGTTATAAAATTTTGCAAACAGGTAATTTTTCTCCTTCATTGAAGTGCGCTGATGAGGTGGCACTGATAGGCTGCACTGGTGGGCACTGATAGGCTGCATTGGTGGGCACTGATAGGCTGCACTGGTGGGCACTGATAGGCATAGTTAAGGCGGCACTAATAGGCACAGATAAGGCGGCACCGATGGGCACAGATAAGGCTGCACTGATGGGCAAAGATGGGCACAGATAAGATGGCATGGATGGGTGGCACAGATGGGTGGCACAGATGGGTGGCACGGATGGGTGGCACTAAGGGGCACGGATAGGTACCACTGATAGATGGGACTGATGGGCACTGATAGGTGGCACTGATAGGTGGCTCTGAAAGGTGGCACTGCTGGGCACTGATGGGCGGCACTGCTGGGCACTGATGGGCACTGGTAGATGACACTGATGGGCACAGATATGTGGCACTGGGGTGCAGCACCTTAGTTGAGGCAGATTGTGGGCACTGCTGGGTGGCACTGTGGGCACTGCTTGGTGGCACTGCTGGGTGGCACTGTGGGCACTGCTGGGTGGCACTATGGGCACTGCTGGGTGGCACTGACGGGGGGGACACATTTTTTATTGATGTGGCAAAGCAGGGGGCAGGTGGGCACTGGCAGGGGGCAGGTGGGCACTAGCAGGGCTGGCCGTGATCGGGACTGATGTCCCGATCACGGCCGCCAGTGATCGGCTCTTTTTTTTCTCCTCGCGCTGTCAGCGCGAGGAGGAATAATAGCCGATTACTGGCTCTGTTGTATCATATGATCAGCTGTCATTGGCTGACAGCTGATCACGTGATAAGGGTCGGGATCGACCCCTTGCTCGGATCGGTGATCAGGTGAGTCTCATAGACTCGCCGATCACAGGGCGCGCGGGCCGCTCGTGTACGGGACGACGTCAATAGACGTCGTCCCGGCAAAGGAGATCCGCGCTGTAGCCATCTCAAGTGGTTAATGTAAAGGAAGGGTTCTTTGTTTGTTTTGTATTTTTCCTTTGGAACACCATGATTTTTGTTTTGCTTGAGTTGATAGGCAGTGCCCATGTGGCCCTGTATTTCTTCAGCATTTCCAGGCTGTCTGGTAGGTCTTTCTCTGTTGGTGCACACAGCAGGAACTTTATCTCAGTGTCATGTAGAGTCAGTTCCGGTGCTGGGGAGGATTCTAGAACTGCAGCTAGTTCATTGATGATGTTGAAGAGGGTTGGACTTAAGCTGCAGGCCTGTCTAACGCCATGGCCTGTCGAAAGTGTTCTGTTCTTTTCCCATTCACCTTTATACTGCAGCTGTTCTCTGTATAAGAACTCTTGATGACATCATGTTTTCCCTTCTATTCCACTCTCCAATAGTTTGAGGAACAGTCTTGGGTGCCACACTGAATCAAATGCCTTCTTAAAGACCACAAAACTGGTGAATATCTTTCCATGTCTTGTATTGTCTCTCTCTCTCTTTCTCTGTCTCAATTCAAATTAAATAGGGTTTATTTTCAGGACCGAATACATTTTAGCATTTTAACATTGCCAAAGCAGTTGAGTTTTAATGGAAAAAGGGGTGTAGCTCTAGGGCAGCCCTTGAGGGAGTAATATAAAGGGAGACAGGAGAAAAGTCATGTTCCTCTCAATCTGTGACATGCTGTCACATGCAGTGTTAGAAACCATGAATCAGACCGAGACAGAAGTACAATTAAATCACACTTGTTTATTAAATAAAAATAAAAAGGTAAATAGATTAAGCGTAGTCAAAGCATAGCCAGAGTCCAGTAACCGGATCGAGTAGTCAGCCAGTCCACAGTTCAATAACCAGATCGGGTAATCAGCCAGGCCAGAAGTCAGGGATCCAAGTGGAGCAACAGCAAGCAGGATAAGGAGCCAGAAGGGATGTCAGCAAACCAGTCTTAAAACAGAACCGCAGGAGATGGTTTCTTGTGATGTGACCAAGGCGAAGGCAGAGATTAAGTGAGCTGGACAGCTTTAAGTAGGCAGGTCAGACGAGCAGGATCAGGGACAGCTGGATAACTGTGGAGAGAGATGAGAGCTGGCAATTAGCCGACAGCTGAGCAGCCAGCCCAGAGAAGGAAGAGCTAAACCAGCCCTGACATGCAGCTATTTTCACCATTGGTTCCTCTTCTCTTAGTGAAATTTGAACTTTCCTCCTATCTTCTATAGAATTGAAGTCTCTGGAAGTGAGTTTCCCTCACTGATGAGTACTTGGGGCACTGAAGCAGGAAGTGGTACTTATTCTCCAGGACTCTCTGGTCACATTGCTGGTCTACTTTCTCTGGGTTTGTAGGCCAGTCTGTGCCATCCTTATTCGATCTCCAGGCTGTGGGCACTAAATCTATACAGGTTTAGGGTCTGCCTCTTTTTGGGGTTTTGTAGCACCTCCAGGTACGGGGCAAATTTGTAGTCTCTCTGCAGTGACTCGTAAGTTAGTTTCTTGGAGTTTTTTTATTTAATTTCTCCATTCTCCAACATATTTTTCTTTGGAATCATTCATTATATTTTTTATTTGAGATTTTAGCAGGCTGAATTGTTGGGATTGTGGGACAGACAAAGCGCTGATGAGTTGTTACAGGCTGAACAGCTTGGACTGGTGTTGGCCAGTAGGACATTATGCTTGCATGAGTTAGTAATACTGTTTTGTGGGTGGTCCCAGTATGCTAGTGACCTCTTCTGGAATGTGAGAAGTAAGGGAAATCTGCCCAGCTCTGACCGGCAAGAACTGCTGGATGTGCTCTGATGGACTTGGAGGAGGTGCTTGCAGGATTCCACATTAAATATTTCTGTCGGGGCTGGAGTCCTATTTGGATTGGTCTGGGTAGGTGACAAGCAGGGTTGCCATCAGGGGGGACAGCCCATACACATGTAAGGGGACCAGGCATCCTGGGCCCAAACCAAGGAGTTGTTGCTGCTATTTATTAGCAAGTGCAACTTGTTAATATGAGCCAGAGTTGTCAACTGTATAGTAACGGCCAGGGCTTTTTTTTCTGGTGGAATGTGTTGGGACGGTGTTTCAGCACCTCCGCCAGAGACAATGAGGGAGAAGCACTCTTTGTATACTATTATTTTAGTAGAGTGGCCGTGAAATAAGCTGGTGCAACTCACTTAGTTCCGGCTGCAGCCTGAGAGAGGGGAAGGCAGAGTGCAATCTGCACTACACCTCTACCTGCAGCCGGATGTTGGTTTGGGCCCCAGTCATAGCTCAGCCGTATGGAAGAGCTCTGCTGCATGTAGCCTGCCTCACTGGCTGCTCACTGTGGACTCTAGACAAATTGTTAGACATCACATTTTTGGGAAATTAATTGCCAATGTAGCTGAATGTGGGCCTGTGCTGTGAATGTCTCTTTGTTGTATTGGACTGTTTATTTGCTGGATGAGGATGTCTCTTTGTTGGATGTCTCTTTGCTGGATTGGTCTGTCTCTTTGCTATACGGGGATGTATCTTTGCAATATGGCGATGTTTCTTTGCTGGATTGGGATGTCTCTTTGCTTATATGGGGGTGTCTCTTTGCTGGATTAGGATGTGTCTTTGCTGAATATATGAGGCTGTCTCTTTGATGGATAGAGATGTCTCTTTTCTGGATTGAACTGTTTCTTTGCTATATGGGGATGTCTCTATGCTAGATTGGGGTGTCTACTGAATATATGGGGATGTGTCATCTCTTTGCTGGATTGGGATGTTTCTTTGCTTATATGGGGATGTCTCTGATGGATTGGGGCATCTCTTTGCTGGATTAGGATGTCTCTTTTCTGAATATATGAGGCTGTCTCTTTGATGGATAGAGATGTCTCTTTTATGGATTGGGCTGTTTCTTTGCTATATGGGGATGTCTCTTTGCTAGATTGGGCTGTCTACTGATTTAATTGGGGTGTCTCATTCTAATTGGGCCACCTCTTTGCTGGATTGGGCTGTCTCTTTGCTGATTATATGTGGATGTCTCTTTGCTCAATATATGGGGCTGTCGAATGCCATCATGAGATGGCCAGTGGGCAGGCCCTGGGAAATGTTGGTGGTCAGACACGGGTGTGCCCAGGCCTAAAGCTGTGTAAGGGGCCCCAAAATTTCTGATGGGTGCCCTGGTGACAGGACCTCTCTCTCTTGCTCTCTCGCTCTCTCCCTCTCTCCCTCTCCCTCTCTCTCTCTCATAGCCACTTTTTCAAGCCAAACCTGAGCACTTTAGTGGCGCATGGCAAAATAAATTTTAAGGGGGGGGCGCTGTGGACTCTGGTGGTGCTCACCAGACCTCCCACTTGCATCAGAGTTTCCAGCATTCATCTTAAATTATGGTTCCCAAAGCCCCCCTTACATCAGAGTCCACAGGGCATCCCTTACATCTGAGTCCCTCTTACCTTAGTATACACACTCCCTTCGAGGCAGAAGAGAGAAGGGAGCAAAAAAACACTAAAGTTAAATTGTAAGGAACACAAACACAATAAATTACTACATTTTTTGGTAAATCATGGCAAGTGAATATTTACCCAACTTGTCAAACCTTATAATTGCATGCACTCGTGAAAGAGTGACAAACTTCAGTACCCCATATCTTGCAGCACTTTAAAAGCCCCTACAGGTCATCAGTTCAGAGTTAACTATGAATAATGGGTCTAGAATTATTGATTTTACTCTGACGTGCACTACGATATGTAACATGTGTAGTGCAATTGTCACATGTAGCCTCCCCTGATGCATGTATTTACAGTTGTACATCCATGTATGTAGGGGTGGGGAGGATTCTAAAAATTGGGGGGGGGGGGGTTTAAAGTGCTTAGGTGTGACATTCATTTTTTACACGTTTTTCCTTTTTTTTTTTTTACTTTTTATTCATCACATAGGAGACAAAAAGTCCCCTATGTGATGCAATTTTTTGGCAACAGGTTCTGTAAGAGCCCTGATGCTTCACTTGTCCTCCAGTGAATGTAATGGAGTGCAGATTGCACTCCATTGCATTCTTCCCCTGCCATACTGGCTGAGGACATGTACACCAGGTCCCACGTGACATTTTACATGTCTGTACACTGATATCCCTCCTCTCTACCTGGTGGCACCCTGGGAACGGGGTGTGCAGCATCGTTTCTATCTGACAGCCAACAGTCAACTTATCAGTTTTACACACCACTGTGTGTAAAACCCCCTAAAGTCACTGATGTATGACATACAGGTACATGGGGGGCAGTGAAAGAGGTAAAGCCCAATTTAACTTTCTGTTTAAATCAGATAAATACATTGCAAGTGCATCAAAACAAAAGGTGTGCAAAGTCTCACAATTTGTTTTATTTAGAAAACAGCTCAGCCCGAGTAGAAAGGCCTGTCTCCTGCCAACATGTTGCAGAGGAGGGCCTTTGCGCTCTATGTCAAAGCAGTGGCCTCTTTACAGAGGTCCAACACTGCCCCGCTGAGTCTGAGCCAGAGATCCCCAATTGGCATATAACATCAGCTTTGCTGATTTAAGAGCTCTAGCTCTGACTTTGCCTGTGTTAGAAACAAATTTAACTGCAAGTTTAAAGCAGAACAATACTCACCTCTGCTACAGTAATGTGGCATCCAACAGCTTCTAGCCCGGCCTCTGACCTCTGCGAGTGGGAGACTTCCGGGTCTCAACCGCTGGCTGCTGCCATTGGTCAGGCAGGGATGACGTGCGTGGAAGTTTAGTCAGATTTGGCGTTGCCAAATTTGTTCAGTGAGCTGCGCATGTGCGACTCACTGTACAAGGGCAGGCAGGCAGATAATTAGCTTTAATGCAGAAGAGACAAAGCATGTCACTTCTGCATTAAAAATGCTAGGACTGAAAGCAACATAGGGTGCCGTGACAAGGCCTTGCAGCTTTCACATGCATTTGCAAATGTGTACTAAATAAACCCCTGCTTATGACAGATGGTTAGACAGGTTTATTTGGTTGGTCAGCAGACTGGTTGGTGAGTTGAACTATGGAATTGTTTTTGTCTTACATGTATATGCCCTCCATGTGTTCCTTACTGTGAAGGCCAGTTATGGGTGTGGGCAGTGGCCAGTTTTTTGCTACTGTTTGTATATATGGTCCAGGGACACGCTGGGCACCTTCGCTGCCATTGTGCTCTTGCTGGGTGTCCAGCAAGCTCCTGTTCCTTTAAGGGGGGCTTGGGCAGCCTCCAGGCTCACCTGTCCCACATCTATCCATTCCATGCATGTGCTTCCACTGTGGAGACACTTATAAATTTGTAGTGTTAGGACTGTAAGCAACACAGGGTGCCGTGACGAGGCCTTGCAGCTTTCACATGCGTTTGCAAATGTATGCTAACTAAACCCCTGCTTTTAACAGACGGTTAGACAGGTTAATTTGGTTGGTCAGCAGACTGGTTGGTGAGTTGAGCTATGGAATTGTTTTTGTCTTACATGCATTAAAAATCCTGCCTGTCTGCCAAATTTATTTCCATAGGCTAAAGTCCTACTTTAAAAGTATAACTAAAGGCAAAACTTTTTTAGATTTGACTAGAGTGGTAAGGGATTAAAATAATTTCCAGGTTTTCATTTCTATCTATATGCTCATTGGAGACATTCTCTCTCTTTAATTGTCTTCTCTACTTAATTGTCCTGATCACAAATGCTATAATTATAATATATAATGGGAATATAAGTAAGAGTAAATCCAAAATTTCTAATTGTCTCAAGAGCATGAATAGAGGGGACACCCGTTCCCATCACAACTGCCTAGGAAGGTATTTTCCTCACCTTTGAAAGATAACCTCTCACTTGTGTGTCTACAGGATAGGAAGTGAATGGAAATCGCCTTAATGAGACACAAATTGAAAAAAAAATACCTTCCCTTACTCTTCCAGAAATTTAAAAAAAAAGTTTTGACCTTAACTTTTGACTTCCAAGAGATTTTAGGAATAATTTCAGTGACTTAGGGTAAACTGTCCATCATTAACTTCTCAGGTGCAGCCCCTGAAGAAGTCAGTCAATACAAAACTTCATCAAGGATGGTGCATGCGGCACATAGTGTAGTGTTTGCTTATGTAAATGTTATGCTTTAAGTGAATGTTTTTAAGTGAGTGGATTTGTGGCAGTAAAATTGTGCTACACTATTGTAGGTCTGTTTTGTGTATGATTTTTATGCTTACTCAATAAAGAAATGATAGATCAAAGTGTCAGATTATTTCAACTTTGGAGATATTATGTGGAGTAGCACATGTTCTTAAGCGTTCATAGTTCTAGTTTGAATGCTGAATTCCAAGAGTGGCTTTTTTGCATAGTGACATTTGTCCAGCGTGGGCAATGTAAATATGCATGTGCCATACCTGGCCAATTGCTATGGAAGCTGGAAAGTATTATAGTAGGCACCACTCGTACAGTGATTGCCACTAGCTTCTGGGTCTCTCCCTCTCAAAGTCTACTCTGATTGGATGAGGTGGAGACAGGAATTCTGTGAATGTTGCCTGTGCTGAATGAGCAACCAACTCCCTGTGTTCACTATGCAGTAGGGCAGCTGCTCAGCACAAAGCCCAAAAGCCAGCAGTAATCAATGTAGTAGCAGTGCCTACTATAGTGATTTCCGGGTTCCACAGAGACTGGACAGGTATGGTATATGCAATTACTTGCATTAGTCCAAACTGGACAAATCTTACTATGCAAAAAAGCCATGCCTTTAGCTTTAACCAAACCTTTAAAAAATCTTAACTGAAATTCCACAGAGCACTGGACACTGGGATTCTGAGAATCATGCCCCGTTACATTCATTCACTTATAGGAAAAGTTTCCATTAAACAAATAAACTGCATAACCAATCAAAGTACAAGACGTGGAGTAGAACATCGAAAAATACTTCAAAAGGTTAAATTGATTGAACATATAATAAAGTAGGATTGAGTCATATATAACAGTTGCATTTTATATACATATTTTTCATTTTCAACACAAAGACAATAATAAAAGGTAGAAAAGACAAAAAAAAAATAACAAAAGCAATTTGCACAAAATGACAAAGGAGTGAATTCTAAATAATTTCTGTTACTGATGTATTCACAATGTGAAAATAATTAAACATGTTGCAGCATCGTTTTCTCTCTGTCCTTTTCACTCGCTCTCTTTCTTTCTCTCTTTATACATAGATATATATAGCGTTAGTATGCCATAATCATTGTGAAATGCTTTTACAGGACCAAAAGATGACAGTCTACACTTTGTTCATAATTTTAAACACATATCATTTTGCTATACTGCTTTGAATTTCCTTTAGCCATTATGTGCATCAAAGTGCTATGATGAAGCTTTATTTCTACTGTCAAGACAACTGCTACCTCTTAAGCAAAAGAAGAATCAAAGACTTGCAACATGCCAGTTGAGTTTCAACCTCACACTACAGGCACTAGCTGCAACCTTTACCGCACACCTGGCTCTCCCAACAAGGGCTCCATACTCAAGAAAATTGAGACTTCAAATGAGCTTTCACCTAACAAGCTATAATTATTGTTCTTGAAAAAGGGCTTAGAGATTTCATCATGACAGGCCATTTGTTAAATAAGTGAGGAGGAGTTTAAGACTATTTCTAATGTAGTTCAAGACAAAAGCTTCATTTCATCTTATATACACTTACTGCCACTATCTTGGTATTGAAAGCAACCTTCTACAGCAATCTCCTTCAATCATTATAGAAGAGATATAATCATTAAAATAATTTCAACAAAAACTTTGCCCTTCTATAATACAGCCTTGATCTCCATGAAGAAGGTACAGTGGGCGACTGATAGAGGTCTCAAAGGTTAATCTAGGTATTGACCTGCAGTTTTGTATTGTTGTCATAAGTAGGGCTTTCCAGATAGTGGAAAAGTGACTTTATGACCCTGGTGCTTTAGTCTAAATGAAAAAGCTACATTAAGATAATTTGTGCTCAAAATGTATACCACTAACTCTGTGTTTTATGAATAGATAGATAGATAGATAGATAGATAGATAGATAGATAGATAGATAGATAGATAGATAGATAGATAGATAGATAGATAGATAGATAGATGTCACTACCATTGGTATAGGAATTTGAAACTTTTAGGCTTCTGCATTAGACCTGGGCCTGCGTTACAATATGAAGTGGAGACACTTTAACAAAATAATTATGAAATCCATATCTAAAGTATACATTAAAATTGATAAGCTTCTTTTGAGCCTTGCAAAGTAACCCAAGGGTTTGCGACATCTGTCCTGCATAACCCTATGTGACTTTCACTGGTAGCTGTAATTTAAAGTTTGCCTGCATCTCCAACTGAAGGCAAATATGGTATTACATGATAATGTGCGCTGCTTGATCGTGGGCATGATCGGCGCACACATGCTCCCAACGTGTACATCCTCATCAAGTCTGACATCAGCAACACACTGACATCGGATGTGAAGATGATGGATGGGGCGCCATATAGACGTAGTGGTTGGCCAAGGAAACTTGCAGCAAAAAATGCAGCAGATGGAAAGACACATCACGCTTACTTCCCTTTGACATCAGAGGATGTCCAACAGTGCCATCAGGACAGTGCTGGTGGAAAACAGTTTGACCCAGGTACACCCATCTACTGTCCTGATAAGTCTGGCCAGAAGTGGTTTTAATTGAAGAATTGCAACCAAAAAGCCATATCTCTGATATGGAAATAAGGCTTAGCGACTCAACTATGCACAAAAATATAGGAACTGGGATGCAAAAAATGGCAGCAGGTGTTCTAGACTGATGAGTCAAAATTTGAAATATTTTTCTGTATCAAAAGGAAGTTTGTTTGCCGAAGGTCTGGAAAGCGGTACAATAAGGAGTGTCTGCAACCAACAGTGAAGCATGGTTGAGGTTCCTTGGAAGTTTGGAGCTGCATTTCTGAAAATGGAGTTGGAGATTTTGTCAGGATCAATGGTGTCCTCAATGCTGAGAAATACAGGTAGATACTTATTCATCATGCCATGCCATCAGGGAGGCATTTGATTGGCCCCAAAAGTATTCTGTAGCAGGACAATGACCCCAAACATATGGCCACTGTCCTTAAGCACTATGTTCAGCATAAAGAAGAACAAGGACTCCTGGAAGCGATGGCTTGGCCCTCACAGAGACCTGACCTCAACAGCCTACATCCACAGAAGATCTTCAGTTAGTTCTCCAAGATGTTTGGAACAAACTACCTGCCAAGTTCCTTCAAAAGCTGTGTACAAGTGTATCTAGAAGTTTTGAACCTGTTTTGAAGGCAAATCAGTGGTCACACCAAGTATTGATTTGATTTGGATTTTTCTTCTGTTTAGTACTGTACTTTACCACTGCTTCCTGGGATAGCTGTATACAAGAATATGCCCCCCAAAATGACTGGATTGCATTCTCATTCTCTTACTTCTAAAAGTGTCAAAAGCTGGAGCTGAATATTTATATATTTTTAAATTTTTTTTAGCAACAGCTTATTTCTAAATTGGTTGCACGTTGATTTGACTTTGAGGTGTGGGGGGAGGACTTGGTGACTACTGTGAAAATTGCCAGAGCTTTTAGTTTCCTGTGGAAAAGCACTTGACAGGCATGAGACTGTAGGAGACACATGCAGAGTGTTGTTACCCTAATGCCGTGTACACATGATCAAACAATCGGGTGAAAAAGTCTGTCAAACTCTAATCGGCGTGGGGGTCCCCCCAGGTCCACATCAGACCCTTGTCCGAGCACGCTACCCAGCCGGCCAGGAAAGGGGGGGACAAGCGGGGCGACGCCCCCCTCCTGAGCCATACCAGGCCGCGTGCCCTCAACATGGGGGGCGCCTTGGGGATGGGGGGGCCGCGCGGCCCCCCCACCCCAAAGCACCTTGTCCCCATGTTGATGAGGACAAGGGCCTCTTCCCAACAACCCTGGCCGTTGGTTGTCGGGGTCTGCGGACGGGGGGCTTATCGGAATTCGGGAGCCCCCTTTAATAAGGGGGCCCCCGGATACCGGCCCCCACCCTATGTGAATGAGTATGGGGTACAATGTACCCCTACCCATTCACCTGTGAAAAAAGTACAAAAAAAAACACAACACAGGGTAAAAATAGTTTATTGCACAGCTCCGGGGGTCTTCCGTCTTTGGGGGTCTTCTCACCGGACTCCTCCGTTATCTTCTGCTAGATCTTTTGCTAGCAGAGGAGCCCGGCTTTCTTCCTCGCCGCCGCCCTCTTCTTCCGACTTTGGTGGTCTTGTCCCCCACTTCGGTTCTTCTGCCGGGCCACCGCGCCTTCTTATAGCTCTTTTACAGGTGGTGGCCCGGTCTTCTGTCGCCGCTGTCGTCGTCGCCGCCTTCTGTTCTTCTCTTCTTCTCTTCTCTTCATATGTTGACTCGTCGCTCCCTCCGCTCACAATGACGGGGACCGGACCTGCGGCGACTGATATAGGGACATCACCGGATGATGTCCCCGCCCATTATGGTGTCACAGTCCCAGAGGATGCTGGGACTGTGACATCATAATAGGCGGGGACATCATCCGGTGATGTCCCTATATAAGTCGCCGTGCGCCGGTCCCCGTCATTGTGAGTGGAGGGAGCGACGAGGCAACATCTGAAGAGAAGAACAGAAAGCGGCGATGACAACGGCGGCAGAAGGCGGCAGAAGAACCGAAGAGGGGGACAAGACCCCCGAAGTCGGAAGAAGAGGGCGGCAGTGAAGAAGAAAGCCGGGCTCCTCCGCTAGCAAAAGAGCTAGAAGAAGATAGCGGAGGAGTCCGGCGAGAAGACCCCCGAAGACGGAAGACCCCAGGAGCTGTGCAATAAACTATTTTTACCCTGTGTTGTGTTTTTTTTTTGTACTTTTTTTCACAGGTGAATGGGTAGGGGTACATTGTACCCCATACTCATTCACATAGGGTGGGGGGCCAGTATCCGGGGGTCCTCTTATTAAAGGGGGTTCCCGGATTCCGATAAGCCCCCCGCCCACAGACCCCGACAACCAACGGCCAGGGTTGTCGGGAAGAGGCCCTTGTCCTCATCAACATGGGGACAAGGTGCTTTGGGGTGGGGGGGCCGCGCGGCCCCCCCTTCCCCAAGGCGCCCCCCATGTTGAGGGCACGCGGCCTGGTATGGCTCAGGAGGGGGGGCGCTCGCTCGTCCCCCCTTTTCCTAGCCGGCCAGGTAACGTGCTCGGACAAGGGTCTGATGTGGACCTGGGGGTAACCCCCAAGCCGATTTTTTCGGCGTTGGAGTTCCCCTTTAAGTCCATACCAGGTGGCGGGGCCAGCAACATCTCCTTCACGGGCCCCGCCTACCTGGACACCCACTCGAAATGAGCAGACTTTCCTCCGCGTGTGTGGGCGAGTCCGTTTATTTCAAAAGTAGGGCGGATAGTACGGCGGACTTAGTACGCCGTATTAGTCCACTGAAAAAGTGTCGTGTGTGGGTAAGTAGCCCGTTCGGAAAGTCGGACGGACAGTCTGGCGGGAAGTCCGCCAAACTAAGTCCATCGGATAGTCCGCTACGTGTGTACGTGGCATAATAGACAAAGTGCCCAAACAATGACCCTTATATCATTTAGATCAGTATTACCAGCTGATTTTTTTTATGAGAATGGGCTGAATAAACTGAAAATAGGCTTTTCACGTGATATTTTCATGTCAAAGCTTATATGAGATTTTAGTTGTACAATTTTAGGTCTGATTCATTGTATTAAAGGCCAACTTTGCAGTCACAGATCTCCCCACTGCTCTGAAGACCCTCTTAGATATGACAAGTGCAGTAGGGCAGGCCAAGCACAAATTGGGCCACCTCCTGACAGTGGTACACCCTTGACACCTAGAAGTCTATAGATATGATCACTTGCAACCATTTAATTACAGCATTGGCATTCCTGTCAATGTTTGCTTAGCAAGTACAAGAATTGCCTTAAAAAAATACATAAACAATAGCTAAAAAAATGGAAATAATAAAAAGCAAATCTGTAAATGCTGTATAAAGAAAATAAAAACAACTAATTTTAGTGGAAAATGTTATTGTGGAACATGCCCAAGCCATTGCTGCTTTATGCCCTTCCCCTGTTGTCCCTGGAAAAAGAATCACAGGATAAGGCTAATAAGGACTAAGATGGATAAAAACAAGTGTGGCAGCCCCACGATTTCCAGTTTAGTCCCCCTTCCCTGTTGCAATTTTTCTTATCCATTTTGCATTACTGTTCCTACCTGTGTTTTTCTTGACCAGAGAAAAAATGGCCCATGGAGAAAACCATCAAGCAATAAAAAATATTTTAAAAAGGAACATGTAAATAATTTCAATAAATAAGCATTTACAAATAGTGATGAAGAATAGAAATATGTTTATGTGGGACTGCAAAGACTATGATCAGTTGGAAATTTCACCTATTCTTATTTTTATCATGAATGGTGCTGTAAGCACCATTTTCTCTACAGCCTCTTCTCTTACCATAAACACATAGGAGGTGGAGAAAGAAGAGGTAAAGCACATAGGACAGGAGGATTATAAGGAAGAGGGGAAGGATGAAGAAGGGGTGAATGAGGAAGGGGAAAAGATAAAAGGAGGAGGAAGTTGAGGTGAGGAAAAAGGGAAAATGTGACAGCACCTCTACATCTCCTCTTAGACGTACTTAATTTTTTTTTTATGGTCCATATTTAGGGAAGGGCTGTCTGCCCAGCCAAAGATTTTACCATCTCCATTTGCTGCTGCTTGCCTTTCCCTCTGCATTGTGGGAAGGTGGACAGCCAACCATTTTTTTTTCAATTAAAAACAAACTAGACTATGGACTAGACTATAGACTATGTTGGAGGCAAGAAGGTGTCCTACCTGTAATGCTGTAATTGCAGTAGAGAAACATTAAGTCACCAACCTCACTGTACATTCTGGCAGGCCTGTGTAAAACCCAGTACCTGATGGACAAACATGAAAAACCATTGATATGTTAAACATCTGCCATATCTACATTTCAACTGTGTATTTTTTTGTTTGCCCGGTTTAGCTTTAAGGGTGACCAAAGATAGGTTGATTGAGAGCAATGGACCATTTTAGGTTTTGCCTTTCATTATTACTTTGCTATTAACCCTGTAAATTAACCCTTGTTACCCTTATTTTTTAGCACGTACACATTTCCACTTGGCCAACAGCTTAGATCACATGGGCTCAATTATCGCTTCTATGCTGATGACACTCAGATATACATCCACACTAAACTGGATTCTACTTTGGCTGCCTCTCTCCTATGAAACTGTATTTGTGATATACAAACTTGGATGGTCCATAATCTCTTTCAATTAAACTGAAGTCTGAATTCATACAAATTGGCACCTCCATAAATTACGTAAGGCCAGTCCTACTAGCTTATCTATAGATGGCACTGTACTTGAGCTTCAGTCTAAATTGAAAAATCTAGGGGTGATATTTGATGCTAGTTTAACCTTTGAGCCACATGTACAAAATGTTGTCAGAACATCTTTTTTCCACTTGAGAAACATTGCCCTATGCCAGTGATGGCGAACCTTGGCACTCCAGATGTTTTGGAACTACATTTCCCATGATGCTCTACTACACTGCAGAGTGCATGAGCATCATGGGAAATGTAGTTCCAAAACATCTGGAGTGCCAAGGTTCGCCATCACTGCCCTATGCTATCATGCACTGTAGCTGAAAAGCTGATCCATACATTTGTGTTCTCCCAACTTGACTACTGCAATGCTCTACTCGCTGGTGTACCTAAATCCACTATAAATCAACTTCAAAATGTTTAAGATTTTGCAGCCTCCTGACTAGGTCTGGTACAAGTGATCATATCACCCCTATCCTGGAGTCCTTGCACTGGCTACCCATCAGGTTTCACACAGACTTTAAGATTCTCTAGTTCATCTACATGGCTTGGCACCCTATTATCTCTCTGAACTTTTTTCAACTTACTCCCCTCCTCGTGAACTTTGTTCCTCAAATTCTGATTTACGGTGTGTCACCTCTACTCACCTACACTCAATGGGGAAACAGCCTTCTCCTTCTATGCTCCACAACTCTGGAATTCACTTCCTAAAAAAAACAGAGAGTCATCTAAACTCTTTCAAATCAAATCTAAAAATGTTTTTCTTTAGACAAGCTTTCACTTAATTGTCCCTTTCCCCTTATATTATGTTATGCTGTGTATTTTTTAAGTTTTCCTTTAAAAAAGCACTTTGAGAAGCAACCTTGAAAAGCGCTATATAAAATTAACTTTATTATTATTGTTATTATAACCCTTATAGCATCATATACATCTATTGGAACATAAGATTGCTGGCTCATTTAATTTCCATAAGTGTTAGCTCAAATACTACCCTTTTATCTATGAATTATTTAAAGACTATTTGGACAGTCCTAATAAAAAAAAATGTTTTAAATCTTTGTAACAAATGACTAAAATTAACCACTTGCCTACTGGGCACTTAAACCTCCCTCCTGCCCAGACCAATTTTCAGCTTTCAGTGCTCTTACAGTTTGAATGACAATTACTCAGTCATGTAATACTGTACCCAAATGAATTTGTAATTTTTTTCATACAAATAGAGCTTTCTTTTGGTGGTATTTGATCACCTCTGGGTTTTTTATTTTTTGCGATATAAATGAAAAAAGGCCGAAAAATTTCGAAAAAAACTAATTTTCTTTGGTTCTGTGATAAAATTTAGCAAATTATTAATTGTTCTTCATACATGTTGGCAACAATTTATACTGCTACATACCTTTGGTGAAAATAATCCAAATTAGTGGATATTATTTGGTCTTTGTGAAAGTTTTAGAGTCTACAAGCTGTGGTGCAAATCATAAAAAAATGTATCACACCTGATGTACTGGTGCCTCATTTCTTGCAACTCTAACAAGCCAAGAAAGTACAAATACCCCCAAATGACCCCTTTTTTGAAAGTAGACATTCCAAGGTATTTAGTAAGATGCATGGTGAGGTTTTTGATGTTGTAATTTTTCCCCACAATTCTTTGCAAAATTAAGATTTTTTTCCACAAAATTGTCACTGGAATAGGTTATTTCTCTCACATGGCATGTGTATACCACAAATGACAAATATAAAGTGTAAGCGCTAAATATATGATGCCACAATAATCAAATGAAAAGTGAAAACAGAGAAAATTCATAAATATAAAAAAGTAAACAACATATATGTTAAAAAGGGTATAAGAAACCCTATACAGTGTATTCATATATCCATGAATATTTTGTGAGATGTAAACACAAATAGTAATTAAGTGGAGTCCATATCTTGTAATAATGGATGCATAAATATAAGTCCAAACAAAGTGTGATGAAAACAGGAATCCAAATCAGATGTGAGGCTTACCAGATGAAAATGACCCGATTAGACGTATATCTAAGGGGTCACAAATCGCTTATAATTCCAAATACTGAGGCACTGGTTCAGCGTTCTATGGTTGTATGGATCCCAAGAAGGATGGCTCTTTCAATTGTATTGGACTGTATATGGTAACAGCTTTTTAAAGAGACAGCTCCGACATCAACCCAGACATGTAATGGAAGGATAAAGCCAGGATGGTGTAATAACGTTTTAAAAATTTTTTTTTTTAATAAAAATAAAATATCAAACTCACATTCCAGTAGTTAATAGCGAACATGTCAGATAAAATAGGCAGTGGTAGAGTCTTCCCGATGCGTTTCGTCCTATGGGACATCATCTGGGGTGAACTACTACCACTGCTGCACTGCCTTATATAGGTTAAATACCATAGTACAATGAGGTTCAATTGGAATCAACCCCTCTGTGTTACTGGTGTCCACTTCTGGTTTGAAGGAAAATGGCGGCCGGGCGTGCGTTCCACACCTCTATTTCGTAAAGTAAGCTGCGTTCCACCTAGGACACTCATATGGTCGAACCTTGTATTTAAAACTGCAACCTAAATAATATATCTCAGATTGATATAGCGACCTAGAATATGATAAAAGAGTGATGCGTCCGAAATGTGCCAAACCGCAAGTATATATAATCCAATTTACGTATCAGGCCTCAAAATAGACCTGTGTAGTAATAACACTACGTCATTTCCGGTGGGGCCGAAACTGGAAGTAAACAAACGTCACTTCTGGTGCGACGAAAACGAGACATAAATAGTCAGAACCGGAAGTAAACAAACGTCACTTCCAGTATGGCGGAAACGAGGCATGGATGTCAAACAGCGCCTTTAATACAGCCGAAATCGGAAGTAGAAAAGCTCCGAAGTGGTAAAAAGGAATCCTAGATACAGAAACATCTTCAGATCTATGGCGTGGAGAGGGCTAAAAATGCCACATCAATATTTGACGCCACATAACTGAAGGGAATCAATATATGTGGGGGTGGGCAAACATCCACCACTCCCAAAACTCAAAATTTAAACATCCCGTTTCTACATGGTGATTATCCTATGCTGGCTAAACTATAATACTATAGACTTCCTTCCCATTCTTTAAAAAATTAGGTTCAATCAAAAAATCTATACTATGTCATAACTAAAATTTTAGATGGACCAAAAAAGTCAAAAAAGGGGAATATTGCCCAACATTCCCTTGCTGTTTTCCCTCAAGTGTATATAACAATATACTTAATTAGTTCATACAGAAATAAATCTAAGGAATGACCCGTACTTGATTTGTCTTGATGAAAAAATTGTTTTCCTTCAAGACAGTTATATATAATCCATGAAATGTCCACTGAAGTGACGCACAGGGGTGAATCCCACAAAAAAAAAAAAACACACTATTCACAAAAATTATGTTTCAAGAATCATCAATAAAAGCATTAATATCCCACTCCATGTTCATGCCGAACAGGGAGTGGGATTGAAGCTCATAAATCCAGTACATCTCCAACCTCGAGACACCTCTTGTAAGGGCCACCCCTCTCCATGGTGGGGTATACCTATCGATCACAATAAATTGTGTGCCTTCTGGGTCACTATTGTGAAATTCCCTATAGTGCCTTGGGACCGTATGCTTGGATTCCTTGCTCTTAATCAAGGAAATATGTTCACCTACTCTAATGGAGAACGTTCTTGTAGTACGACCGACATATTGTTTCCCACATGGGCAGGTAATTAAATAAACTATATATCTGGTCTTACATGTGCAAAAAGGTTTTATAGAATATCTCTTGTTAGTCACGGTTGATGTAAACTCGACAATCTGAAAAAATCTGTGAAAGAAGGTCGGACGGACAGGTGGATTAATAATGTTGGGTGCTATTTTACTCTGCAGTGATGGGGCGCCTCTAAAAAGAACTCTAGCCCTATCAGGAAGTTTGGGGCCTAGAATGGAATCATTTTTAAGAATTTCCCAATGTTTGTTAAAAATGGTTTTTATTTGTCTATGTTGAATGTTGAATGTAGTGAGCAAAGACCATTTAAACTCATCACTATTAGTCCGAGTAGTTTTTACCCGTAATAAGGTTTCCCTACTAATTTGAGAGACTTCTTGCAATCGTTTATCCAAGGTTGATGCTTGATAGCCTTTATCAATAAACTGTTGTTTTAAAAGGTTGGCCTGGGTGAAAAAAATATTTATGTCAGTACAGTTGCGACGAAGTCTAATAAATTGACTGTGTGGAACCGAGGAGAGCCAAGTTTTGTGATGACAGCTATCCATAGAGATATAGCTGTTGCGATCTGTGGACTTGAAATGTGTCTTGAAACTGAATCCACCTGACACAATCCCTATCTCCAGATCCAGGAACTGTATTTTCTCGGTACTCATCAGGTCAATGAAATGCCCCTATCATTGGAATTCAAACCAGAAAAGAATTCCGAGAGTGTTTCAGGGGTACCACATCACAGGGGTTTTCCTATAAATTTGGTACTGCGCAGTGTTATTGTGTGTGTATATATACCACAAATGACGCCACAAAATACATTCTGCTACTCCTCCTAAGTATGGCGATACCACATGTGTGGGACTTTTTCACAGCCTAGCCACATAGAGAGGCCCAACATGCAGGGAGCACCATCACATGTTCTAGGAGCATAAATTACACATCTAAATTGTTGACTACCTATTACACTTTTGAAGGCCCTGAAGCACCAGGCACGTGACACTGATGTGGCACTGATGACAGATGGCATTAATACGTGGCACTGATGACAGATGGCACTGATACATGGCACTGATGGCACGTGATACTGATAACAGATGGCACGTGACACTGACAGGTGGCACTGGGGGCAGGTGGCACAGGAGACAGGTGGCACTGGGGACAGATGGCACTGACAGGTGGCACTGAGAACAGATTGCACTGACAGGTGGCACTGAGAACAGATTGCACTGACAGGTGGCACTGGGGACAGATGGTGCTGATAGGTGGCACTGGGGACAGATGGTGCTGATAGGCAGCACTGGGGACAGTTGGCACTGATAGGTGGCACTGGGGACAGATGACACTGTCAGGTGGCACTGGGGACAGATGGCACTGATAGGTGGCACTGGGGACAGATGGCACTTTGGGCACTGTGTTGTGTTAGTTTGGCACTGTAATGTGTGATTTTTTTCACTCACTGCAGCAGGAAGCTCTCCCTCCACACACATTGTCTCTGTGTCAGGAGGGAGAGCCAGCAATGAGAGATGATCTCATATGTTTACATATGAGATCATCTCTCATTGGACACTCTGATCGAGTGCTAAATGGCGGCTGTGATTGGCCATTTAGTATGATCTGTGATTGGCTGTGTCCAAGGGACATGGCCAACACAGAATTTCCCAGATGCGTGCCCGTGGCGGGTGCAGGTAGGATGTAAACAGGAGGATGCCCAGGGACATCCTCCCAGCAACTGAGCACCACACTTTAGCTGTCTTTCGGCTATAGCGCGGGCGCGAGGTGGTTAAGATTTGGGTGCAACATAAAGGGGTTGATTTAGCAAGTGCCAATTGGCCTTTCACTTTGCAAGGTAAGTTTCTCTTTGTAAGAGAATTTTACTCTGTACTTAGACAAAGTGGTGAAATTTTCTTTTGCAAACAATACTCAATCATGTGCAAGAAAATTTTAAATAACAGCATTTTCCTTGCACATGATTGGATGATGGGAGTCAGTAGAGCTTCCCCTCATTTACTAAGCCAATTCTCTTGAATAGGGAGCAGTCTGTAAAGCAACCCTGAAGACTCATTTGTAAACTTGAACTGAGGGATCATTTTTGTAAGGTGAAGCTAATATTCTTCCACTTTCATTGAAAGATTTATAGGGTTGCATAAGAGTAGAGCATTGTTCCATCAGGTAAAAATCCTTGATGCATCCAAAAGTATTAAACAACTGTGTAACTCCAGTAAGATTACTTTGTAATCCTGATTATAAGTTTGATATGGACATTCTTGTTTTGATGTTTATGGGCAATGATTACAACAGGCCTTTGAGGAAATAGAAATGTACTTCTTGTATACAGAATACTTCATGATTTGTTTTTATACCATTGTTTCAACACTCTGTTGTTTTAATTATCCTGCAAAAAAAACCTTGAGGGGACAAAGAAATTTGTTTACAATTTGTTGCCATGTTGTACATCTTAAGTCCTAAATTGCTATTTTTCATGCTGCATTGAAATAATTGTTATAATTGTCTATTACCTGGAGCTGCAGTTTTATGTATTCTATTTAATTAAATGTATTATATTTTAAAAAATAGCAAAGGTTCTGTAAAACTTCAGCTGCACCTGCTTCAGAGATGAAAAGATGCCCTTGGAACAATTCCAGTTCACGAAAATGAACAATGTGCCTAACAAACCCAACATGTTCTTTTTGCAGTTTTAAATGCTGACGTGAGACACTAAATATATAATAATGTAATATCCACATAAAGTTATCTGCAATTAATCACCTTTTTCTACTAAAATGAACACAGCACTTTTACCTGGAATGTATTTATTTCAGTAATTAAGTACATGTAGGTATCATTTTGCAGCTTATTCTCTAACACATCTCTTCAGTGGTCAGAACTCAATAAATGTTATCACTGGACCAGTTTAAAGCATAACTAGAGGCTATTGTAACAGTCTTAACAGTCCCAAATCCAGTTACAAAAATCTGCACCAAATGCCCCGGAAAAGAGGTATTTATGGGAGTTTTTGGGGAGACTATAAGTACGGATTCAGTTATAAATTACTGCTGCAGAACACTGTTTTTATTGGGAGACCAAAGTTCTACTTTAGGGTCTATGAGTCATGCTATCGTGAGAACTGACAAGTAGCAGATTGAATCCAGCAGCATTCAGTGACTAACAGAAGGCTTATCAGGAAATAGGTAGTGAGAATACCCAGTGGTAGTTAGTCACATTCAACTGGACTTGTTCTGTAATGTTGAAGATGCTTCACTTTTTATCCATGAAGCTCCTTCAGTTCAAATGACTGTCAATGTTGTTGCATAAAACATCTGATGGTATGTTAACTTACACTTATTGAAATTAAAGTAAAACTATAGGCAAAACCTTTTTTTTCGCCACCTGTGTCCCATTGGAGAGATTTCCCTTTACTTCCTGTCCCATAGCCAAATGGGAAGTGAGAGGAAATCCTTGCAAATTAGGGGAATTCCTTGGGGACCCCCAGGTCATCAGAACTAGTGTCTCCATTGGAAGATTTCCACTCTATTACTTTTCTGGGAACAACCCAAAATTTGGGATTTTCTTTTACTTTCACTTTCAATGATAATGGTAAACAGGACAAATAGCAATACAAACTGACAAGTGTTCTAATCCATCTCCACTCTATCCAAAACAAAAAAAAGAAAAAGTTTTGCCTTAAGTTATACTTTAATAACCAAACCAGCAATCTTGTGGTCCAAGAAATGTATGTGATAGAGCAGATTCTAGCATGGCTGGAAATAAATAGGCTGTGCTAGGGTTCAAGACTATTATACCATATTTAGTAGATCTATGCAATACATGCACAGTTTCCCATGTTTTATCCTTTTAACCACATCATGGGTCCTCTTCTTGCCTGGTGGTAGCTGTAATTTTTATTATAAAACGAACTGTTGTTTACAGAAAGACATGTGAGCGACATTCTGTGCTGAAGTATTTTGAGCCCAGGACACAGAGGCCTGTAAATATGACAGACTGTATTCACAGGAATGGGTTGAGTGATTGCTAGTATCATTCAACCCAGAAGGAAAATATAATCTGATGGATGGGTAAACTTTCTGGGTGGGACAGTGTCAAACTGAAGATAAGTACTGCAGCAAACACTGTTTATTTCTATTTTTATTTATTTTTTTCATTTTTACTTCAACCAAGAATCTTTCTTTAACCTCCTTGGCGGTATGATTATTTCAGATTTTTGGTGCTGAAAGCGGTACCATTTTTTTGCATGTAAATTTGGCGGTTTCTGTTTTCGCAAATAAGTCTTTATTGATTGGTTTTTGCAAAAGTTATAGCATCTACAAAATAGGGAATCGTTTATGGCATTTTTATTGATAATTTTTTTTTTACTAGTAATGGCGGCGATCAGCGTTTTTTATCGTGACTGCAACATTATGGCGAACACATCGGACACTTTTGGCACGATTTTGCGACCATTCACATTTATACAGCGATCAGTGCAATTAAAAATGCATTGATTACTGTGTAAATGTGATGGGCAGTGAAGGGGTTAACCACTAGGTGACAATGTAGGGCTTAAGTGTGTCCTAGGGAGTCATTCTAACTGTTGGGGGGGGCTGTGTGTGACACTACACTGATCCCCACTCCCAATTACAGGGAGCTGTGATCAGCGACAGTGTCATTAGGCAGAACGGGGAGATGCTTGTTTACATTAGCATCTCCCCATTCTTCCTCACTGTGGGAGAATCGTGGACATCAAGTCAGCAGGACCCGCGATCACAGTCGCAGAGCTCCCGGTGGGCGCGTGTGCCCACAAGCCGACTCTTATAGGGCCACGTACAGGTATGTTAATCTGCCTGTACGTGCCCTTCTGCCACAGTATATCTGCATGAGGCGGTCGGGAAGCAGTTAACATTCTCTTTGCTTCTATCCTTTTAATCTTTATCTTTAGTTCTTAAGAAATTCCCAAATATAGGTATAATATTATGTGGATAACTACATCAAGATGCCAGCCAATGGATTAAGGTGACTTCTCCTGGTTTATTGCACAAGTAATGTTTGAGTATTATACTCATTATATTCTGTTCTAGTTTGTATGCTTTACCTGTTATCGCAGATTGGTGACCTGTGATCTTTTTATTTCTATCAATAAAAAATGTTTCTCTTTAGTAGAGTAGGGTGAACCCTGTCAGGATTCTGTTTCTGTATCTGTCCCTGTTGCTGGTTTTCCCTACTCAGCCCAAACAATATGTTTTTGGCTTGACGGGTACTGTACCCAAGGATAGGCAGATGTTGGATATTGGTTTGATTTTAAGAAATTATAAGTGCATCAATCGGTCTTTTACATATGCAAAATGCACCTAAACCGGCACATTGGTACTCTTTTTAGGGAGCACTTAACTTGCAGGGACCAAAGTTCCCTGTGCTACTGTAGGTATAAAATAGGCTGTCAGCCACAATATATCTAGAAAGACATTGGCTTATAATATCTGCTGCTTTTATGGGTAGCACATGGGCATCTAAGTAGTTATTTAATCCAGCCAAGACTCTAAGAATCTGGCAATGATGACTTTAGCCTCTGTGGGTACCTTTACTGATTTATAATGCACTTTGCACATTACACATTACATTACACATTTACAATTACTAGTGACTAAAGGGCTTGTAAAACTGTCTAATATTTTAGCCAAGGTACATGAAAATATATTATATTCAATTCTCTTCAGGCCACCTTTTTTCCCAATACTATCCATCCACAAAATGCAATCTAGACAACTTTGAGATCAGAGAAATATATTTGTTGTTTTTTAAAATGTATGCACGTTTACATTGCTATGCTAGAAACTTTTTATATGCTTATTCTATTGACTTCCAATATTAGGATTTATTTTATTATACAGTACATAGAGAGTGCTACTTATCAAAGTTGTAGGTCATTGGTCAGAATTTCTCTGGTTTTCTTTTTACAAAAATGTATACATATTGCCACTCGCTTTTGCTGCAAAGACCATACTACACACGTGCATCTGTAGTATATATAATAAATGTAGCTCACGATGCATGAACTCAGTTGAACCCAGTTTTTCAAGTGATCATAATGGTAGCTAAAAATCTGAAGTTCTTTTAAAACCACTCCAAAACTTTAGGTGCATTTCATGATGTAAGGATAAGCATATCATATACTAAAATATATTATTGTCTGAGAATACATTTTAGTTGACGAACAACACAACCATAAAATATTAGAATTCATCAACATAGTTTGCATATCTTTGGCTATATGAATGCTACTATACTTTTATTGAAATGCATAGTCATAAAATACATTCAGCAATAATAAATTAGACTTTAGGATTTGTTAAAAAGAAGGTTGAAAAAGAGAAAAAACACAAAGATTTAAGTATGTAATAGCAAAAATTTTCACTTTTTTCATATTTAGTGTGTAACATGTAACATGCTTCAGCATATGTCCTCACTTCCCCAACCCCAACCCTCTTCCTGTTACTGCGAGAGGGGGATCTTCTCCCTGCACCCGCTGCCACATTTTGTAAACAGCACATCTATGCGGGGCTCTGCCTGCACAGCCCCGTCATTCATTCACAGGAATCTATGAATGAGAGCACTACATGTCCCATCTTCCACAGCAGCAGAAAGCTTGTTGTCTTAATGAACTGCGAGACCACTGAGAGCCTCTCAAACTAGTATTGGCTGAAAGCTGTAGGACTTCAGCAGGAAAAAATAATAAATGCGTATTTATTTCTGCAAAAATTGCAAATCCAACTTCATCACAGGGGGTGGCTACACAGAACCGCAGGGTATGTAAGTGAGATTGCCCTAATGCTTAAGGACCTGACAAAAGTGAGCTATGCCAACCATGAAATTGGAAGGCATGGCGCTCTGGTGAGTGCATTTGTTTAGGGGAGAGGGATCACTTAAGTATGGATGGTGTTTTGTGGATTAAGAAGTTATTTTTTGGGAAGGATTTGGAGCACTACTTTCTACACGATCTATGGTGGACTTTATAAAAAAAAAAAAAAAAGACTGTTTTGGTTTGCTTTTTAAGAAGAAGATTATTTTGCTTGCACTTTAAAATGGTTACTGCATTACTGTGAATTGAACACTTTGCACTTGGATGTTTTGGTTTTCTAGCATGCCTGCTCTATAAAAGAGCAGATTGCTGTAATACAGGTCTGAATTCAGCCCGTGTGTACCAGCCTTTAAGATGGGAATGGTAAACAGGTAACATCTTTACCTGTTGATACCTCCAATAATCTAAGGGGTGAACACCCCATTTAAAAGTTATTTTTCCAATGAAATTAAATTAGCTACTTTCAATAAATGCTATCTCAGAGAATGCAGTTGTTAAAGGCTCCAGAATCTAGACCATGAGAAAACCAAGGGTAATTTATTACAGATACAACTGAAGAATAAAATTTCAGTTACATTTACTAAATATTAGACATGTGCATTCGTTTTCATCCGAATGCATTTTCGTCCGAATTTCAGGTATTTTCGTTTTCGTTTTGACAAACGATAACGAAAGGGCAGAATCCGAAAAACTAAAGATCCGACATAAATAAATGCTTTATTTTCGTTGTTACAACAGTTCGATATAGATAGGAGATTCAACGTGACTCTGAAAATAACAATCTGTGTCTATTGAACCTGTGGTCGAATGTGCCTAACCTTACCTCTATTAGTCCAAGATTATATAGAGAAAAGATTCGACAGAGAGAAAATATTCGACATAGAGAGAAAAGATTCGACAGAGAGAAAAGATGACATCTGACACTGTAAGACTTAGACCATTCATTCAACATGAACGACGGAGATTCGACAAAGCAACGAAAAAAACACACGTTTATATTAATATTCGACGGAGCATCAAAACTGTACGACACTGCAACTGTACATTTCCGAGTCAAATGCTCCACCTATAGGCTATATAGAGTTTAGCAGCTGCGTCAAATCTTCTTTATACATTCGACAGACACAATAAGCCTTCAAAGACAGATTCAAGCGTAATTCATGTGGATTTTCGGACGAATGCAATTTTTGAACGAAAAACAAAATAAAAAAATAATAATTTCGGGAGTAACTAAATAAATGTATTTTTCGGACAAATACGAAATTCTGAAACAAAATATTTCACTCTGAACATGTCTACTAAATATAATCCCAGACCTTAAAAACTTAATTTATAAGAGGAAATAGAAGAGCCTCAAATTATCTACTATACCTTGGGGCCCATTTTTTAGGTAGCATGGAAATGTCAATCCAGTGCCAAAGTAAGAATCACTGCTTTAAAATTTTGGTTGATATCGGGAGGACCCAAGCATCCATCATATTTCACTCTGTCACTATGTAACAGTTTTAAGTTTAAAGGTCAATCATATTAATAATGTTAATATGGCCAAACCAAGTAAAGTAAGGACAGACCCATATTTTAAAACAGTATTAAATTCAAAAGAAAACATTTATTATATTGCAGCTTACCAATTGTTAGATGTAAAGGCTTTCTTTCTTCTATTTTTCTATTTTCATCTGGTCATCCAGTTTTAGCCTCTTGTTTTTATTTAAAAGAACAAGCAGTCTTCCAGGTGTATCATTTTATAGGGATGAGACAAACAATTTACCAATGATAGGGGTGCCTACAATGAAATTGAATGCAGCCACCACATCTAATGATTGGTAAGCTACAATATTTTACATTTTTGGCTTGGGTTTAATATTGCTTTAATGTTGAGGCTCTCTTAATTAAAAGCACATATAAATATGAATAAGAACTCATACTACCATTTCAGCATAAGCAATCATTGTTGCACACATATCACTCACAAAAACAATAAACCCACAACTTGTGCACTGTAATGTAATACCACACAATAATCTATAAATGACAGGGACATTTTTTTTTTATAATTTTTTGGTATAAAGTAAAAGTTTATGGGTCAAGGACCACTTTTTTTGTTTATACATTAAATTCCCAGAATTTTGTGTCCTGTGGCTTTGGTATAATAAGAATATAGCCATCTGGCTTTCCCATATAAGGAAAAAAAATTGCCAGCCATATCATTCAACAGCTGCTTCTGTCTCCCCAACCAGCTAGGAATAAGCTGAAAAGAACAAACCTTGAATGAAAACACCTTGACTTTTTACACAAGGACAAAAGGTTGTCATTATGCATACCAGGAATGTTCTTTTATAACTGGTAATTACATATAAATTAGAGAGAGACACACAATACAAAAAAAATGATTTCTCTTCATTTACCTAAATGTAATTTCTGCAGTCATTACATAATTACTGATATTTTTCTTTGGTATTATTAAGAAAAATCTGTTTCCAAAATTATCTCTATACACAAATACTGAAAGTTACTTATTATAACTAATGATGGGAAATGGAAGGGAGACGCAATTTCTTTAAGACTGGAAAATTAACTTTTAAGTGAGGAAGAGCATTGACATGTTTATAAATAATAACGAGGGTGATAATAAATACAGATCTCCTTCGCCCCAACTTTGTGCCTTAGAAATATCATGTATTAGGCAGATAAATGCGCACTAAACAATGCACGGTCCTGTATATTTGTTTAGCGTGCCCTACTTTGCTCTGTAAAATATAACTACATAGTAATTACATGTTCTGCTTTTTTCAGGCGCAAAGATGTCATCAATCCCCGTGTATATAAGCAGGCTGTAAAAGACACAATTTAACACATTTCTCCATGCAGCTAGCTGTAACTAAAGGCATATTTATGTAACAGTTCTACCCACAGCACATTCAGTCCCAAACTAAACCTGTGGTAAATTTATTATGGTAATGTTTGTCAAAAGGAGTTCTAAAGAAGTATTCCTGCAAAGGTCTAAAGATGGGGTAGGTATGTATACTTATATACAGTACATTACTTACCACTGTGCCTCCACCTCCATCTTTATTTGTTCTGCATGCAGTCAGAATGAGTTTCCATACCTGTGGAAGTATATGGGAAACAACTGGCTGCAAACTGTTTCAAATTATACACATAAAGATTTCTGAATATGGACATTTTGGTAAGTGTAATGCATGTAATACACTTACCTCATGCTAATCTGGAAAACCTTTTATCCTTGAGTTCCTATTTAAAGTGCTTTTTTTTCTAATTAAAATGCAAGACACTGTTTTCAAATGAGAATCCACTGAAACTGAAAAAAAATGCAGCCAATACCTTTCTAAAGCTGGCCATAGATGCAACGACTTTATTTCCTGCAACCTCGGGGAATCCTTCCCACAGAACCATTGTGTTCTCCAGACAGGGGCGGGGGGAGCCATCCCCGCCAGGAGAAAACAGTGATTACTGCTGGTAGCTATAAATAGTCATTAGCAATAATCGCATTTAAAATCCCACCTGCTCGTTGTATCGATTGATCAACTTGGGTGCATTCAGCCTGCTCATACATATTTCGAATCTTTGCTGGTCCCTGCTGAACCGGACAAGAATCAAACTTTATATGGCCGGCTTTATTTTCTTTTCTTGCAATGACAGAGCAGTTAATATCCAGCCCAACACTTGATACCCTTAAGCCCCATACACACTATCATATTTTCTGCTAATTTTTGTCTTCAGATTTACCAAAACCATATAATATGAGGTCAAACCTTAGGAGTTTTAATTTGTATGTAATCAGGCAGGCCCTTGCACTACATGGTTTTGGTAAATCTGAAGACAAAAATCAGCAGAAAATCGGATAGTGTGTATGGGGCTTAAGAGTCTTTGCATGTTTGCTTATTCCCTCAGCAAAGTGAATATTATCAATGGCATTCCTTCCGTTAGAATGTATTCACAGCGCTTTACTTTTTCCACATTTTGTTATGTTACAGCCTTATTCCAAAATGGATTAAATGCATTAATTTACTCAAAATTCTTCAAACAATACCTCATAATGACAACATGAAAGAAGTTTGTTTTACATTTTTGCAAATTTATTAAAAATAAAAAACCTAAAAAATCGCATGTACATAAGTATTCACAGCCTTTGTCATGACACTCCAAATTGAGCTCAGGTGCATCCTGTTCCCACTGATCATCCTTGAGATGTTTCCACAACTTGATTGGAGTCCACCTGTGGTAAATTCAGTTGATTGGACATGATTTAACAGTGCATGTCAGAGCACAAACCAAGCCATGAAGTCCAAGGAATTGTCTGTAGACCTTGAAGATAGGACTGTATCGTGGCACAGATCTGGGGAAGAGTACAGAAACATTTCTGCAGCATTGAAGGTCCCAATGAGAACAGTGGCCTCCATCATCTGTAAATGGAAGAAGTTTAGAACTACCAGGACTCTTCTTAAGCGGGCCCCCGATGAAACTTAGTGATCAGCACAGAAGGGACTTAGTCAGGGAGGTGGCCAAGAACCCGATCGTCACTCTGACAGAGCTTCAGCATTTCTCTGTGTAGAATGGAGAACCTTGCAGAAGAACAACCATCTCTGCAGCACTCCACCAATCAGGCCTGTATGGACGGAAGCCAATCCTTAGTAAAAGGCACATGACAGGCCACTGGAGTTTGTCAAAAGGCACCTGAAGGACTCTCAGATCATGAGAAACAAAGTTCTCTGGTCTGATGAAACAAAGATTGAACTCTTTGGCCTGAATGGCAAGTATCATGTCTGGAAGAAACCAGGCACCACTCATCACTTGGCCAATACCATCCCTACAGTAAAGCATGGTGGTGGCAGCATCATGCTGTGGGGATTTTTTTCAGGGGCAGAAACTGGGAGACTAGTCAGGATCGGGGGAAAGAAGAATGCAGTAATGTACAAAGACATCCTTGATAAAAAATACTTTTCCAGAGCACTCTTGACCTCAGACTGGGGCGAAGGTTCATCTTCCAACAGGACAATGACCCTAAGCACACAAACAAGATAACAAAGGAGTGGCTATGGGAAAACTCTGTGAATGTCCTTGAGTGGCCCAGCCAGAGCCCAGACTTGTACCCGATTGAACATAGGTGTGCCAAGCTTGTAGCATCATATTCAAAAATACTTGAAGCTGTAATTGGTGCCAAAGATGCTTCAACAAAGTATTGAGCAAGGACTGTGACTACTTATGTACATGTGATTTTTTTGTTTTGTTTTTTATTTTTAATACATTTTCAAACAGTTAAAACAAACTTCTTTCATGTTGTCAATATGGGGTATTGTTTGTAGAGTTATGAAGAAAATAATGGATTCAATCCATTTTGAAATAAGGCTGTAACATACTAAAATGTGCAAAAAGTGAAGCGCTGTGAATACTTGCCGGATGCACTGTATAGCAGAAGACGTAAATATCTTGTGGGATCATAATCACTTCATCCGATGACATCATTCCCACAAAACTCCTGAAAGAATGTTCCGACATCTTCGCTCCCACTATAACACATCTCGTAAATCAATTGTTCAAAGAAGGGGTTGTTCCAACCACCCTCAAGCAAGGCGTAATCAAACCTCTTCTAAAGAAACCCAACCTCGACCCCAAAGACCCCAACCACCGCAGACTGATAACAAGCCTGAACCCCATCTCCCAAAATCATGGAGATAGCAGTAATGCAAAAGCTACAACTCCATTTGGACTCACACAAACTCTTGGACCTACTTCAATCAGGCTTCCACCCAGGCCATGGCACAGAAACGGCACTTCTCAAAATATGGGACGACGCCTGGAAGCAGCAGATGACGGAGAATCATGTCTCGTGGTACTTCTGGACCTCAGTGCAGCATTCGACACAGTGGACCACAATAATCTGCTCATACGCCTTAAAGAAATAGCAGGAGTCACAGATTCCGACCTACCATGGGGTTCGCATCCTTCTTAGGTAATTGGACACAGACAGTGAAACTAGGAGCCTTCACCTGAAACTCAGGAAATTTCGTATGTAGTCCCTCAAGGATCACCCCTGCCTCTTCAACATCTACATCCGTCCTCTCCTCAAAATCATCAGGAAACTGACCTATGCTTCCACTCATACACAGATGACACTCAACTCTACTATTGCATCACCGGTCAAAATAACCAATACCAAGAACTAGAAAAATGCCTCACATGGATAGATGACTGGATGACCACGAGCTCCCTCAAACTCAATGGATCCAAAACAGAGCTTCTTCTCCTCAACGCAACAGAAATACAAAAACGAAGACCCCTTGGACACCACCCACCATCCTTGAACAGATCATCTCCCCAAGCACCTTTGGCTCAGAAATGTCAATGGATGCACAAATAGGATCAGTAGTCAGTGGATGTCATCATCTTCTCCGCCTGCTACGTAGACTTATCCCCTTCATTCCAGAAAAAGAGAAAGCAGTAGTAGTCGGAACAATCATCAATTCCCGACTCAACTACGCAAACTCCCTCTACATAGGACTACCCAAATACCAGATCGAAAACCTTCAAGTTGTCCAAAACACGGCAACAAGACTAGTGACAGGAAACAAAAACTGGAAATCCAGCTCCCCATCCCTTAGGACCATAAACTGGCTAACCGTAAAGAATCAGATCACGTTCAAGACCCTCTGCCTCACCCACAAATGCACACAAGGAAACACCCCTCAATATCTATGCGACAAAATAAAACATTACACACCTAACCACAACCTCCGATCAACTAACCAAAACCTCCTCCTCATCCCGAAATCTCACTACAAAGCAAAGGGAGAACAAAGATTCGCAGTCCAAGGACCACGGCTCTACCTACTAACATCCGCATGGAAGAAAACCATTGGGCCTTCAGAAAAAAACGAAAGACCTACCTCTTCTAAAGAACATGAAGCACAGGAGGGATCAAGCACCTTGAGGCGATTCAGTTCGCATTTGTAGCACTATACAAATCATTCATTCATTCATTCACTCAGTTGAATGATATAGGGGAGGTGTGAAAAAGCACACATTGCATTGGATGTAAAGATGCCAATGGCAGTCCACTACCAGAGCATGGGGATCACCATCTGCTGGAGAAGTGGACAATCAGATAAGTAAAAATGCTTTTCTGTCCCCTAGATGTAAACATATCACTTGCAGAACACGGGCAACCCCGCCTCAAGTGAGGATTTTTACTTTTCTCGGGTTGTGCTTTAACAAAAGACAAGTACAGACAAGGCATGCAATAGAAAAAGGCTATTTATTTATATACATTTTTTAACCCCCCTGACGGTATTCCCGAGTCTGACTCGGGGTGGATTTTTTATACCAAAAGCGGTATCCCCGAGTCAGACTCGGGACTGCATCGCTGGATCCAGGAGGAGGTTTACTTACCTTCTCCCTCGGATCCAGCGTTGTCTCCCCGCTGTACGAGCGAGCCGTGTCTCGCTCGATGCATTACATCGCCGATCTCCGTGCCCTGCGAGCGTTGCGACGCACGGGCATGGAGATCGGCGCCAAATTCAAAAAGTGAAACACACAGTATACATACAGTATAATGTAATCTTACAGATTACATTGCTGTATGTAAATATGTCACATCCCCGTTGTCCCTAGTGGTCTGCCCAGTGTCCTGCATGCAGTTTTATATAATAAAAACTGTTCTTTATGCCTGGAAACTGGAGATTGCCCATAGCAACCAAACTGTCACTGTACATCAAAAATGATTTTAGACCAGCTAGAAAACAGCGATAATAAATTAGAATCACTCGCAGAATTAAGCGATAGCGATTTGTGGGGGGATCCGTCATCAAATACTGAAAAGTAATGACAGTGACAATTCTGCAACTGAGCAAATTTCAGTGTTTTTGATTTGATTACATTATTGAATAATTTTTATTATTGTTATATTATTATTTGGTACAATTATTTATAATTATTTATTATATTATAATTTATGATTTAATTTTTCAAACTTTATCATACCCGGGATGTCTGCTAGACTCTGGTTTGGACAGATTTAAGAGAGTTATTCCTAAGAATTGCAGGACTACAATATAAAACGCCAAATTTTCATGCAAAATAATGGTACCGCTTTTAGCACCTAAAATCCGAAATAATCGTACCGCCAGGGAGGTTAAGTAAATTCTATATACTGTATGAATAAAGTATTCTCTAAAGTATATGATTTGCATTTATGCTATACTACAGCATTTTCTAAACCTAAGTGAGTCATGTACCAGCATCTTAGCATTTGAGGGAGATGCCACAGAAATCCAAAAGTTGATTCTTTTTATTTTCTTCTATTATTTTAGAAGAGTATTCCACAGTTTTGCAGTTTTTTGCAACTAACCTTTTTTTGCACTTGAGATTTAAGGGGGCTGCTTACTACAATAAAAACTGCTGCCATACATTTTTATACACATTTGGTTGAGTTCCAGTGGTAGAATGTTACATAAAATCCAGTGTCTTTATAATCTCAACCTAAAGTTGGTAAAAGAAAATAGTCAAGTTCTCCATGGCAAGGGTTTCCACACAGAATTAAAGCATAACTAACAAACAAAAAACCCACGACCTTACCACCTGCACCAGCTGAATAAAATAGAGAAAAAAGTCCAGGAGGTCTTTTGTCTTGTTGTCACTATTTTTAGCGAGTACAGGTTCAAATGTTCAAACTTCCAGGAGCACTGGAGGTGAATATCAACATCCCATTGTTGCATTAAAGGAGTAACCATGGTACTTTCAACAGCAAGTAAGTGTGAGGCCGCGTACAGACGCGGGGACTGTTCGCTCAACTTTGTCCGTCAAACAGTTTCAGCGGACAGTCCGCTCAAAATTAGCATGGACGGACTTGCCCACACACGACGAACGAACAGTCCGCTGAAACCGTGCGCGATGACGTGAACGGCACGTACGACGGGACGAAAAATACGACGTCCTATACACTGCAATGCAAACTTCGGCGTGTAAATCCTTTCTGAGCATGCGCGGAACTTAGTTTGACGAACAAGCCTACACACGAGGGGACTGTTCGCTGAAACAGAGTTTCAGCGGACAGTTTTTCGGAATTTCCGAAAAACTTTGTTCAGCAGACTGTCCGCTGAAACTGTCCGCTGAAAGCCCACACACGAGCGGACTGTCCGCCGAAACAATGTTCAGCGGACAAAGTTGAGCGAACAGTCCCCGCGTGTGTACGCGGCCTGAGTGAGAGAGCTTATGCTTTTTTCTAGAGCATTACCCTTTCTTGAACCACCAGCCTAATGCTGATGGGTACATAGTTTCAATAAGGCAAAGGACCACACTGCAGGACTTAATCCAAGGCTGTATTAAAGTGGTTGTAAACCTTTACATATAACCAGTGAAGTGATTGGCCTCAGGTGGTACACAGAAAAGAAACAAATCCTACTGCATAAGTTATACCTGTCTATCTGCAGTCTTCTCTTCTCTATGGTCATTCAAAGTGCAGAATTTATATGGCTTGAGTTTTCTGAAAGCAGGGTCAGGGAGTTCAAGTTACACTCTGCAGAGGTCAGTGAGAGCTGTTTGGAGGGGAAGGACACAACCCCCTTCACACAGCACACAAAAACAGAGCTTAGGCTGTCAACCACAGGGAGTGTGCTGTAGCTCCCTCCCCTGTTGCCTTTTTTCTCTTGGTGTCAGGAAAACTTGTCAGATAGCAGAGGAACAAGGCAGCAGACAGAAATTACACTTGGTGTTCTTTTTCAGTGAAAAAAGATGTACAAAGCATATAAAAATGTATTACATATTGAACAAACACTATATCTATGTAGACCAAGGATATACAAAGCTAACAGGGATTGCTTAAATTGGGACTACAATTACAGAAAACCATTACATAATGAGAGAAAATGAAAAATAACTAATCAAAATGGGGGGTAGAAGTGTCTTTATGGGTAAGAGAACTGGGAAGAGAGGGTAGGATGAAAAGGTTGGGGGAAAGGGGAGCTATTTTAATAAAGTAAAAGGGGGAAGACTGGCAAAATAATGGATTTGGGAGAGAAGAGAAAGAAAGAGGAGGAGGGGAGGGGAATACCTAGAGTAAGCAGTGTCACATGTCTTCAAGCAAGAGAGCCTTACCTTCCTCCAAAAAGTCCAGAACAGGGTCTTTTTGAAGGACTCTTAGGTAGAAGGTACTTCAATGTGACAAATTTCATCAAATTTGCACAACCTAATGCCGCGTACACACGAGCGGATTGTATGGCGTACTTAGTTCGTCATACAATCCGACGGACAGTCCGTCGTACTTTCCACTGAACGGACTTGACCACACACGGATGCACAAACAGTCCGTCGAAAGCTTGCGCGATGACGTGTACAGCACGTACGACGGGACTAGAAATAGGAAGTCCAAGACACAGCAAAGCACCCTTCCGCCGTGTAAATCCTTTCTGGGCATGCGCCATTCTTAGTTCGTCGAACTAGCATACTGACGACCGTATTGTCCGCTGAAACCAAAGTACGACGGACAGAATTTCGGAAAAAACTAAATTCTTAGTACTCCGGACTGCACGCTGAAAAAGTCCGCTGAAGCCCACACACGAGCGGATTGTCCGCTGAAATGTGTTTCGACGGACTAAGTACGCCATACAATCCGCTCGTGTGTACGCGGCAAAAGAGATACCGTGGGTGGGTCAGAGTCCTTCCATTTTATGAAAATACAGAATTTAGTGGTATTCAGAAGGTAACTGAGAATAGATTTCTCAAACGTTTTGGTAGGCATCAAGGAGTGATGAAATAGAAAAAAAGACGCGTTTTTTGGGGAGAGTGTAATTGGTGAATTTCTGCGCTATCTCTCACAATTTGGCCCAGAAAGAGGTTGAGTTTGGACAAGACCAAAAATATGAAGAGAGGGAGTGTCTGATTTATAATGCCCATGGGCGTACCTAGAGCATTTGGCACCCGGGGCGGATCCTATATCTGGCACCCCCCATTAAAATGTAAAAAATACCCCACTGTGCCCCCTTCATCCTTCAATTTCTCTTTGTCACTACTGCGTACCCCCTCTCCACAACTGCACCTCTGGACCCCTTTACATTACACAGCACCCTGCATCTCTGGGCCCCTTTACATTACACAGCACCCTGCATCTCTGGACCCCTTTACATTACACAGCACCCTGCACCTCTGGGCCCCTTTACATTACACAGCACCCTGCATCTCTGGGCCCCTTTACATTACACAGCACCCTGCACCTCTGGGCCCCTTTACATTACACAGCACCCTGCACCTCGGGACCCCTTTACATTACATAGCACCCTGCCCTCCTGGACCCCTTTACATTACACAGCACCCTGCATCTCTGTATCCCTTTACATTACACAACACCCTGCACCTCTGGACCCCTTTACATTACACAACACCCTGCAGCTCTGGACCCCTTTACATTACACATCATCCGGCAGCTCTGGACCCCTTTACATTACACAGCACCCTGCACCTCTGGACCCCTTTACATTACACAACACCCTGCACCTCTGGACCCAGTTTCATTACACACGACCCTGTACCTCTGGACCCCTTTACATTACACAGCCCCCTGCACCTCTGGGCCCCTTTACATTACACATCCCCCTGCACCTCTTGGCCCCTTTACATTACACAGCCCCCTGCACCTCTGGACCCCTTTACATTACACAACACCCCGATCCTCTGGACCCCTTTACATTACACAACACCCTGCACCTTTGGACCCCTTTAAATTAAACAGCCCCCTGCACCTCTGGGCCCCTTTACATTACACAGCCCCTTCCCCTTTGGGCCCCTTTACATTACACAACACCCTGATCCTCTGGACCCCTTTACATTACACAACACCCTGCAGCTCTGGACCCCCTGCATGTTACACAGACCCCCCTTCAGTGCAGACCCCCCATTCAGTGTAGCCCCAATTCAGTGCAGACTCCCTCTTCAGTGTAGCCCCCCGTCCAGTGCAGACTCCCTTCAGTGTAGCCCCCATTCAGTGCAGACTCCCTCTTCAGTGTAGCCCCCTGTTCAGTGCAGACTCCTTTCAGTGTAGCACCCCCATTAAGTGCAGCCCCCCTCTTCAGTGTAGCCCCCGTTCAGTGTAGCCCTCCATTCAGTGCAGCACCCCTCTTCAATGTAGCCCCCCGTTCAGTGCAGCCCCACTCTTCAGTGTAGGCCCCGTTCAGTGCAGCCCACGTTCAGTGCAGCCCCCCTCTTCAGTGTAGCCCCCGTTCAGTGCAGCCCCCCTCTTCAGTGTAGCCCCCTCTTCAGTGTAGCCCCCGTTCAGTGTAGACTCCCTTCAGTGCAGCCCCCCTCTTCAGTCTAGCCCCCCTCTTCTGACCACTAAACACCCCACTGACCACTACACTAACCACTACACACCCCACTGACCACTACACACCCCACTGACCACTACACTAAACACTACACACCCCACTGACCACTACACACCCCACTGACTACTACACTACACACTGACTACTACACACCACACTGACCACTACACTAAACACTGACCACTACACACCCAACTGACTACTACACACACCACTGATCCCTACACTACACACTGACCACTACACTACACACCCCACTGACCACTACACTAAACACTGACCACTACACACCCCACTGACCACTACACTACACACTGACTACTACACACCCCACTGACCACTACACTAAACACTGACCACTACACACCCCACTGACCACTACACACCCCACTGACCACTACACTACACACTGAGCACTACACACCCCACACCCCACTGAACACTACATAGCCCATTGCACACCCCACTGACCATTACACTATACACTGACCACTACACCCCCCACTGCCCACTACACACTGCCCACTACACACTGACCACTACACTGAACAATGACCACTACACACTGACCACTGACACTACAATGAACAATGACGTGTCCTATGATGTCATGTCTCTGCAGTCACACACAATCACATACATACACACACACACACACGTGTTGTAGGACATCTCCTCCTCTTCCCTCCATACCGCACACACAGCCCGGCTTCTCACCTTCAGCAGCCGGTAGGTCCAGTGGGCTTGTGTGCAGCAGGCCGCCCCATAGGAAGTACTAGTAGTGACGGTACCACCACACCGTGTCTTGCCACCGAGACACCCTCCGCTCCACCATCTCCCCCCAGCTCTTCTTCTCTCCCAGGAGGGCGCGTTGTACAGTTCAAGGGCCAGGGGCGGAGCCGGCCTGTGCCCGGAAGAACAAGAAGAGCTGGGGCCAATCGGGTTGCAGTGTGAGACAAGTCCCCCGCCCAGTCAGCGCTGCCAAACAACTAGATGCGGCTGCCTTAAAGCGGCGACGGGCAGGTGTGGTGGGCCCCGGGGAGGAGGAGGGACTACACGTGCTGGAAGTGGGTGAAAGGGTGGCGGAGGGTGTAGGACCCTGCCAATTTGTGCCCCCCTCTTGTCCTGCTCCCCCAGCGGGCGGGCCAATTGTTCCCTTGGTACACCCCTGCCAGTGTGTAGTACCAGGGGCGGCCCGCACCCCCGTCTCCTACTTAGTACGCCTCTGATAATGCCAACAGTAATCAGGGATATCAGGTTGAATGTATGCAAGATAGAGGAAGTTCTATACCACTTTGATATGATTTTATAGTTGGTTTCCTGGAGCGTAGAACTTTTAGAGGTTTTTAGAGAAAAATTGAGCATCCTGAGGAAGGTAGAGATGCAGATCTTGCTCCCATCGGGAAAGGAAAGGGACCATGGGGTTTTTCTGAGCTTGAGCTAGCAGAGCATAGGTAGTGGAAAGGGTGTGCCCAAGTGGGTATGTGCCAGAGCATACCATATCTCATTTGGTGATTAAGAAACTTTAACCACTTCAGCCTCGTAAGATTTGGCTGCTCAATGACCAGGCCATTTTTTGCAATTCGGCACTGCATCGCTTTAACTGACAATTACACGTTTTGTTCCCACAAATAGAGCTTTCCTTTGGTGGTATTTGATCATCTCTACTTTTTTTTACGGTGGACACATCCGTCGACACTTCTGACACATTTTTGAAACCATTGACAATTATACAGTGATTAGTGCTATAAAAATGAACTGATTACTGTGTAAAGGTCACTGGCAGGGAAGGGGTTAACACTAGGGGCGATCAAGAGGTTAACTGTGTTCCCTGACTGCGTGTTCTAACTGTGGGGGGAGGGGACTGACTATAGGATATGACAGATCGTCGTTCCTAGCTATTGGGAACTCATGATCTGCCTCTCCTCTTCTAACAAAGCAGGGATTTGTGTGTTTACACACACACGTCCCTGTTCTGCCTCTCGTGCCCACGATTGTGTGCACCCGGCGTTCATCACACACGGCCGACGGTTATCACGACCACCAGCCACAAGCTTTGGCACCCCGGCAATGCAGCGGTCGCTTAAAGGAGTCGATGTACAGCTACGATGGTTTGTGGGATCATGCCGACCTGCCGCAGTATAATGACGGCGGCTGGTCAGCAAGTGATTAAAAGCATACAACCAAAATAACTAAAAAGTGTAGCACTGCCCCCTTAAAAAAACGATATAAGTCTGAATATTTTAGAATTCTGTATCCAGCTTATGCTGATAAAACCTTAATAACTGGTATATAACTCAAACAAGTTAACCAACTAATTATGCACGTAACTACATAAACATATATATATATATATATATATATATATATATATATATATATATCATGCATAAAAGAACACCATAAAAGGGCAAAGTGCCCTACGTGCATAATCAAATACACTTAGCATGTATGATAATAAACAGCTCTACAAAACAATCTCTTATTTACTGTTTATGTATATTAAGCATATAGTGAATGATGGTGAGAACCTCCATTGTGTGAATATAAAGTCAAAACAAAAAAGTTGTCTCTCCAACTTTAGAAAATGATGAAATAAACACTGTGTCAAGAAGAACAGTATATTTAAAAATGTGCTGATTAAATGTATCCAACAACACTGCACCATATGATCTCCACCACCAGCGATCCTATGCGCTCACCTCCATGTTAGACCTCGGAGGGTCACTGCATGCTTTGCCCACCCTGGGGACAAATCCACTGGTATAGGATATTTTCTGTTTCACCGGCTACTTTTGCTTCAATAAGATGGATCCTCCAGCAAACAAGGCTCAAATAGAATCAAAAAAGGCCATCATTATGATTAACCATATTAAAAGATGTAATTCTATTAAAACTCTAAATTTGCACTCAAATGCAACAGTGCACATTTACGCTTGGTTCACACCTATGTGTTTTTTAGTGTGTTTTGCAGAAACACATTACAGTCCATTTAACATGGTTTCCTATGGACCTAGTTCCCACCTGTGCGTTTTTGAGCCCATGCATTTTTTGGAGAGGGTCAAGGCATTTTTTTTCTAATTAGGGTAAAGGAATAGGTTTAGGGCATACTCCTTCACCTTGGTGCCCCCTTGTTTACAGTGGGCTTCCAGATTCCGATAAGTCACACCCAGCACCACCTAACCCTAACAATTACTGCTAACCCTAACAAATACTGCGAACTCTAATGATTAACCCTAACCCTAGCCCTTAACCCTAACATTTAACCCTAGCCCTTAACCCCAACCCAGGGCAATGAAGTCATAAAGGGGTGGGGTCACACAGTGATGTCATCAGGTGGCCGCGCCCCTTTGTTTAGGAGGTGGTGGAGTTGTCAGTCGGTGGGAGCCAATGGTTGTTGCAAGTCAGGGTTTTTCTGGCTTGTTTTGTTTGGGTCGGCAGCCAGTTTATGGTGAATGGCGTTGGATCCACTTCCGAGATTTTTTTCTTTCTGTTTTTTGAATAAAGGACTTGTCAAAATTGGTTGTGTGTTTTAACTTACTTAGAATTTTCTTTTTTTAATTAGTAGGGGTACTATGTACCCCACATTCATTCACATGGCAAGGCTGGGATCTGAGCACCCCTCCATGTTGAGGGCATGTGGCCTGGTATAGTTCGTTCTCCCCCCTCCCTTTCCTGGCCTGCCGGGCTGCATGCTCGTATAAGTTTCTGGTGGGGATTTTTTTTAAATGGAGTCATCGGTTGTGTGAATGGCGCCTTTCCTATTAGCAAAAAAAAAAAGAAAACAATGCAAACGCAAAACACATCAAAAACATAAGTTCAAAAATGCAAAACACTCTGCAAAACATGCTGGAAAAATGCATCAACTGCAGCCTGCATAGATGTGAACCTAGCCTAAACCATACACATGGATAGATGGCTTGTAGGGATACAATATGCTATCCCCTTAAGAAAAAATCAGGAAATTGGCATCACCTTCTAACCATGCATTCCAACCACACTTCCTGTTTGGCTTGACTCCACCTCTGACTATTTTTGTCATTGGTCATGTGACTTCCTCAAGGAGATGTATGCTGCCTCCAAAAGCCCATTCTAGCTTTAATTGTTACCAAAAACATGACTCAAAATGTGGAGCTTTATATGAGAGTGCCATCATTTGGGCATGCTTATGGCAACAGGATGTCTAAATATTAGACATGTGCACACTGAAATATTATGTTTCGGAATTTCGTTTTCATCTGAAAAATACATTTATTTAATGAATTACTCCCGAAATTCATTTTTATGTTTGTATGTTTTTCGCTGCTTTGTCGAATCTTTGTTGTTCATGTTGAATGTATATAGTTCAAACCGAAAATGGACTGGTGATAGTGATCACTGATCAGACAGGTAACAAGATAGGGTATATAGAATCTCAATCTATAATATAGAATCTATAATAATAAATCCCCCCCACAACACGGGCAGCCTCTGAGGCTATCACAACACTAGCAACACTAGTATCACTATCAAGTTCACAACACTAAGTCCTTGTACACACAGTCGGAGAATCCGTCGGAATGTGTCCTATCGGACCGTGTCGTCGGATAATCCGACTGTGTGTGGTATGCATTGGACCGATTCCATCGGAATATCCGTCAGACCCAATTTTCCAAATATTTCCCGACCAACTGGGCCGGTCGGACATACTCCGATCATGTGTAGCGAATTTTGATCGGACCAAGTGCCACGCATGCTCAGATCAAATTCCTACATCAAAGCTATTGGCTACTAGCCTGAATGTAGTCCCATCGTAACGAAATTACGTCATCACATTCTGAAAGATCGGATTTTTCGACAACTTAGTCTGACCGTGTTTATGCAACAGTTTCGGACAATATCCGACTGACAAAATCCGACAGAGAAAATCCAACGGATTTGGTTGTCGAAATCTCCGACCGTGTGTACAGGGGCAAACACAATAGCAGCAGATTATTATGAAAAAGTTAAGTTGAACTGTAGCTTGCTTCACTATTGTTCTGCTGCTGTGCTTATGATTAATTGCTAAATAATTTAGGTTGTCTGGCAAACGGACCAGCTAAGATTGGCTGTCTTCTGACATGATTCAGTGTGTCTCTCTGCTAGCAATCGTAAGTGAATAAGTAAGTTGGCTGTACGTGTGTACTTAGTTCTAGATATTTTACTGCTCCTTCTCTTTGGTTACAATCAGCCAATAACATTCATCATCATCATTATTTTTATTTTACTTCCCCCACCAAATTCCAGCAGTAATCTTTTCTCTCTCTGTCGAATCTTTTCTCTCTCTGTCGAATCTTTTCTCTCTGTCGAATCTTTTCTCTCTATGTCAAATCTTTTCTCTCTATGTAGAATAATCTTGGACTAATAGAGTTAATGTTAGGCACATTTGACCACAGTTTAGATAGACAGAGATTGTTATTGTCAGTGTCATGTCGAATCTCCTATCTGTATTGAACTGTTGTCACAACGAAAACAAAAATAAAGCATTTATTTATGTCAGATCTTTCGTTTTTTCGGATTCTGCGCTTTCATTATCGTTTGTTAAAACGATAATGAAAATACCTGAAATTCGGACGAAAATGCATTCAGACGAAAATAAATGCACATGTCTACTAAACATTGTCCTGCTTCTAGCTGTAGCTGATACCAGTCCATTTGTCCATTTTTGCCTGGCTGCAATCTCTGAGTATGGAAATATTCAAGAATACCAAATTGCCGCTGTCTACGAATTGCCTAGATCCGTATGAAATATTGATTCCCTCAATTAAAGCTAACATAATGAAATTAATTACCGATCACTGCTCTCTGGAGACATTTGGTTAGCTACTTTGCTATTGTACAACAAAGTGCAGAGTTTTTCAGAGCACAAACATAAGTGGTCTTAAGAGTGCAGTGTGATGGGCCTGTTTTATCATCATTATCTGCAATGCTTTAGTGAAGGCACAACACCAATAGGTGAGACAAACTGCAAAACTGAAAATAAAGATCTCAGTGTTATCATATTTTATCATATTTCAAACAGAGGCCATGTTGGCATTATTTCTAAATCATAGATATTGTAACCTTTTATCCACATTATATATTTACTTTTGCAACATTTTGTTAAGGCAATGATTATTGTTAATTTACTGTTTTGAATTATTTTGTAAAGTGGTGAGTGTTATGTTGGGACATTAATTTGCAGTATGTAAAAACGCTTTAAGTAAACCCATCCTCTGAATCATATATGCAGTACGCAGCTCTTCAGTTGAACAAGCACCACAATCACCAACCTTGGAAATGTTCACAAATACCTGTGAATGGTTCATAGGAACCTTGGTAACAATAGAAAGACACACAAGTGGCACTGTATCCACTGTGTAATAAACATCACAGGTGCATATTCAAAGCATTTGTCACTTCCCACTTCACAGTCAAAGAACAGAATATTTAACTTCATAAGTAGAAAGAATATACATCATTATGGATTAGACAGTAGTATTCTCTTAGTGCATAATGTGACAGTAACACCATTTGATTTTAATAACTTTAGGTCATAATCAATAAAATATGTTCTATTAAATGAAAAAAAATGCATAAAACTGCCCTACCCATACATATATATACTGTATAAATACAGAAGTGAGCCTGATTTTGCACTTTCCGGCTTTAGTAAATAAACCCCATTGTGTACTTAAAAGTGGGGTATGCCTGTATAGACAAAAACTCACCTAAGCTCTACTGCATATTTATAGGATGATGAGCTGAATAATGGTGCTCAGGCCATTGTGTCCTATACATCAAAATTGCAAAAAGAGTTCTGGCAACTTGATTGCTTCTTCTTAAATCTTTATTGAGCACAGACAGCAGTGCAACATCAAAGCGCTAACATGTTTCGGCAAAAGCCTTCCTCATGGCATACAGATTTACAATAAAATCAAGTTTATATAAGAAAAGGTATCCATTCCTCCAAAAAAAGGGGGCGGTACAATCCAATTTAAGATCAATTAACAATTAAAATCATGTGAGGTTGGTATAACCAGAGAACTATAGGACAACCAATTATTAACCCCCTGTGGAATCAAATTATATTATTTAAAAAAAAATTCACATCCATTCTACTGTTCATTCCTCTAAAAAATCGAGTATTCAATCTGTGTATCCACCACACCTTCCATTGAAGTAGGGTATGGTGTGTATCTCCCCCCAACAGATGATCTCACCTGTTCCAGACCGCAAAAAGAAAAAGACTCCAGATTACTACCATGGACTCTTCTAACGTGATTAGATTTGAATTTGAATTTGATTTGAAATATTTTTTGCATTGCTATTAGGAGTGTCATTGTAGTGTTCTGATATTCTAATACGTAGATTGTGAATATTGCATCCCATACACTGTACTCTACAAGTACTCTAATCAATTAGATAGACAATCATCTTTGAATTACAATTTTTAAAACTTTTAAGTGGATCTACCTGTTGAAAAAGAAATAACAGACTTGCTTTTTCTGTGTCTTTTACACTGTTTACAGGTATTATAACCACAGAGATAGGAGCCAATGTCCCCAACCATGAAATGGAAGAGGAAGTGGAACGAAATAGAGAAGTATAACATACCCAAAAGTAGGAGCTTTCTTAGTGTAAAAACTGCCCCCCTGTCTTTGTCCGCATATAAGACAGAAAGGCAGTGTTTTATGAAAGAAACAATCAGGTTATATTGTTGTGAGTATGTGGTCACAAAGTGAACACCTCCCCTCCCACTGGACCATGCCTTCTAACTGATAAAAGAGTAATCCCCAATCAGATCACCACGTTCTCTATTTTCTGCCAATCTTCTGCCTCTATCTATTAAATATCCGCTATATCCTCGCTCATAAGCAATAAAATATGTTCTGTTAAATGAAAAAAATTGATAAAACTGCACTACCTATACATATATATTCTCTATATATGTATGTATGTGTGTATATATATATATATATATATTCACAGTATATGATCGATCACAGTGATCACAGCTACAACAGCAGCTTTGTACCATGTGTTAGCTGTGACCAATCACAGCATCACAGTAGTGAATAAATGGTTCATGAGTGAAACCTTTTAACCACTTGAGATCCGCGCTATAGTCAAATGACGGCTACAGCGCGGATCTCAATTTCCGGGACTACGTCTATTGACGTCATCCCCTTTAAGAGCTCCCATCGGGGAAAATCTGTGTTGGCCGTGTCCCCTGGACACAGCCAATCACAGATCGCTGTAAACGGCCAATCACAGCGGCCGTTTACAGCACGATCGCCGCCTCCAATGGGTGATGATCTCAAATGTAAACAAATGAGATCATCACCCATTGCCGAATCTGTCTCCTCACACAGCGATAGCGTGTGAGGAGAGAGATAGTGTGAGTTACAAAAAGTTAACTGTTTTGTGCCATCTGTTGCCATATATACCCTGCCAGTGCCCATATATACCCTGCCAGTGCCCAGATCTACCCTGCCAGTGCCCAACTCTACCCCACCTGTGCCCACCTGTGGCCACCTGTGCCCACCTGTGCCCGCCAGTGCCCACCTGTGCCCACCTGTGCACCGCCAGTGCCCGCCAGTGCCCGCCAGTGCCCATCTGTGCACCGCCAGTGCCCGCCAGTGCCCGCCAGTGCCAATCGGTGCCCATCTGTACCAATCGGTGCCCATCTGTGCCTCAGCAGTGCCCATCTGTGCCGCCTCAGCAGTGCCCATCTGTGCCGCCTCAGCAGTGCCCATCTGTGCCCATCTGCTGCCTCATCAGTGCACATCCGTGCAATAAATCAGTGCACATCTGTGCCGACCCATCAGTGCCCATCTGCCGACTCAGCAGTGCCCATCTGTGCCGACTCAGCAGTGCCCATCTGTGCCGACTCAGCAGTGCCCATCTGCCGCCTCAGCAGTGCCCATCTGCTGCCTCAGCAGTGCCCATCTGCCGCCTCATCAGTGCACATCCGTGCAATAAATCTGCACATCTGTGCAATAAATCAGTGCACATCTGTGCCGACCCATCAGTGCCTATTTGTGCCACCTCAAAAGCGCCCATCTGTGCCACCTCAAAAGCGCCCATCTGTGCCACCTCATCAGTGCCCATCAGTGCTACCATGGCTAAACGTGTCTTTTCCGCTGAGGAGGCCTACCAAATTATTTCCACGGCCGATGAGAGCAACGGGGAGCTCTCCCCTTCAGATTCCTTTTCAGATTCGGATTCTGAAGCCGACGTAAATTATGAGCCAGTCCTCAGCAGTGAAACACTGACTGAATCCGAGGAGGAAGATATCCGGCCCATCAAGCGAAGGCGTTCTAGTGAGGCAGTGCCGTCCACCAGCACCGAAGTGCCGTCCACAGGCACCGCAGTGCCGTCCACCGGCACCGCAGTGCCATCCACCAGCACCGCAGTGCCGTCCACCAGCACTGCAGTGCCCTAGCAAGAAAGGCCAAGTACCAGTGGGGTGTCATCTCAGCCCCAAAGGGTTAGGAGCCATGCTGGCCTTCCCTATGCCCTTCAGAACCCCTTGTGGCTTCCTCCTAATTCAGGAGAGGCCAATGTTCCCCCTTTCACCGCCCAGCCAGGAGTCCAGGTGGACACGGAGAATTTTACGCCTATAGATTTTTTTAATTTAATTCTTACGGAGGATATGTTATCGTCAATTGTGGCCCAGTGCAACCTGTATGCACAACAATTTATTTTTCAAAATCCGACCTCTTATTATGCCCGTCCCTACGAATGGAGAGACCTAACGGTGGAGGAGTTCAAGGTTTTTTTAGGCCTCACATTTAATATGGGACTCAACAAAAAAAATCAATTACGTACCTACTGGTCAACCCACCCCCTCCACCACTCACCGCTCTTCTCCGCTGTAATGCCCAGAAGCAGGTATCAGATGATCCTGAGGTTCTTACATTTCAGTGACAATTCCCAGTGCCTTCCACGAAATGATCCAAATTATGACCGGCTTTACAAAATTAGACCAATACTTAATTATTTTTCAGAAATATTCCCCAAATTGTTTACCCCGGACCAACACATATGTGTGGATGAGTCCCTTATTATATATATTATATATATTTCAAAATTTTCGGTCTTTTTTCATTTATAGCGCAGAAAATAAAAAACCGAGAGGTGATCAAATACCACCAAAAGAAAGCTCTATTGGTATGAAGAAAAGGACAAAAAAATCATTTGGTTACAGTGTTGCATGACTGAGTAATTGTCATTCAAAATGTGAGAGCACTGAAAGCTGAAAATTGGTCTGGGACTGAGGGGGGTTTAAGTGCCCAGTAAGCAAGTGGTTAACAGTGTTACTGATTGCTTATACAGTGGTCATCACTGTAATAAGGATCAGTGTAAAAACAAAAATCCCCACCCACCAGAGTAGTACAGTGTCACTATGGTGAAAAAAAAAAAGAAAATTACATTTTTTTCTTTCTACATACTGTCACCAGAACAAGTGCAGTGTCACTATGGTGGCATTGTACCTGTCACATACCTGGTGGAGATTGAGCTTTGAAGGGGGCTTCTCTTGCACCTCTTGTCAAACACAGCTTTACATAGAAGTGTCATCATTTGGGCATGCTTATGGCAACAGGATGTCCATATATTGCCCTGCTTCTACCTGTAGCTGATACCAGCCCATTAGTCCATTTTGCCTGGCTGCAATCTCTGAGTATGGAAATATTCAAGAATACAGTATACCTGGTAGTGATGACAGGGGGTGTGAGGAGACAGAGTGGCATGAGGGCCAGTATAACAGGTAGCTCCAGCTGAGGTTTGCAGGAAAGAGATGAACACGATGAAGCTTGATTAGTGGGTAGGAGCATAGCCAGGAAGAAAGCCAAAAGGTCATAAACATTCCGGCAGCGAAGGTACAGGAACATAAGACGGAATCAAGATGCAGGCCGGGGTCAGTCTACAGTCAGGCATTGAAGCACAGAAGCACAAGACAGGAGCAAGGTCAGAGTACAAGGTCACAATAGGCAGGAATCAAGAGATTGGTCAAGGGCAATCTCTGGAATGTCATGTGACCTCACATCGGTGCTGTGAGAGAAGGTATTTAGGATTAGAATTGTAAAAAAACAGACACACAGTACTTTAGATCTTGATAAAACAGAGGGGATGCAAGCTATTTATTATGCTGACTTCACAACCACTTTAAATAGGCCATTTGGTGCCAGTGCATGTACATGTGTGTGCACGTGTGTAAGTGCTCACATGCATACACATATGCACAATCCATCTTGTGCACACGTTAATACGTTTAATTCTCTTTCTGTAGCACTGCCACTCCAGTCATATTGTGATCCTGATCACTGCAAAACCAGTCATATTGTCATAATCACCGTCACACCAGTTACAGTGCCCCTGAACACCACTACACCAGTCCCAATGTTCATAATCATCACCAAACCAGCCATATTTTCCATAATCACCAACACACATGCCACTGATCACTGGCACAACTGTTACAGTGTCTCTGATCACAGACACAGCAGTTACAGTGTCCCTGATCACCACCACACCAATGCAGTATTGCCCCTGCCTGCTGTCTGTACTAACCCTGGCCTGGTTATAGACCATGTTTCTGCCTGCTGCCTGGACAGATCCTTTGCCTGTTTGCTGACCATGTTCCTGCCTGTATCCTGAATGGACCCATCTGCACATCCCGCTGGCTACTTTCTGCAAGACAGTGAACATGGCATTTCTGGGGGCAGTCATGTACCAGTAGGCTAGGCTTGAATGGCTTATAGGGACTGCTATAAGTGACCCTACACTACACTATATTTTCTGACCACTGATATAGAGGTTAAAGTACATACATGGTTTTGACAAAATTGATTGATGCGTGTTATATGCAAGATACAATGTCTGCTACATCATCAGTCCAGACAGTGAAAACGTCTCACACATGTGGTATCACCATACTCAGGAGGAGTAGCAGAGGGTGTTTGGGGTTTAATTCTAAGTAGGCTCATGCTGTATGTGAGAAATATCTTATTAAATTGCCAACTTTGTGTTAAAAAATACATTTTCAATTTCTTTCCACATTTTCTAAAAATGGGTGACAATAAAATTAAGTCTTTAAAAGACTCACTATGCCTTTTAAAAACACCTTGGGTTGTTTAATATCCAAAATGTGGTCATTTTGTAGGTGTTTCGATTGTCCCAGTGCTCCAGGGCCTCCAAAAATGTGATAGTTAGGCAGGATATTAGATGAGTAATGTATGCCCTAAAATGCCTGTAGGTACTTCCTTGGATTTTGGGCCCCTCTGTATGGCTAGGCTGTGAAAAAGTCTCACACCTGTGATATCACTATACTCAGGAAGAGTAACAGAATGTGTTTAGGGCATAATTATAAGTATGCCTATGATCTGTGTTAGAAATATCTTATTTATTGACAATGCTGTGTAAAAAAATGGCTCTCAGGTCAACCTTGTGGACTCCTTCTCCTCTCTATTCCCCTTTTCTCTAACCTTTCTTTTCTTCCCCTTCTATGGTTTTGAAGCTCTCTCTGTCTCACAGAATACAGCCTTTTTCCTCTGTTTCTCTACAGCAACTCCTTTTGGCTTTGCCGAATATCCTAACATCGACTGTGCTCTCTCACTGCCCTACATCAACACAACTGATTATATTTTGTTACTTTTTGTTTGTTCTGTACAGCAACCAGCCTATGCTTCGATGAGCTTCATTCATCCTGTCCTTTTATGTTCAATTAACATATCTGTTATGTTTGTTCTTGTGAAATAAAGTATCGGTACGCATGCGAATGCACAAATGCCTACAACTGATACCTTCAGGCTCAGTTCTTTCAGCTATCAGCGGGATTCTCCGCTGACAGCTGAAATGTAAACAAAAGAATGTGCCAATTATTGGTTGTTAAGGAGCGGACCACTGCGTCCTTAACGACTGATGACTCATTCAGTTGTCAGTGAGGCCAAAGGAGGAAGAGCCGAATCTTCATCTGTGGAGTCTGCCATGCATGGAGGGAGGAACAGCCTGGACGTACCAACACAGGGGAGTGTGGGTATGCAGGAATGCCTCCTTCATCAGCCTTGCTCAGTCCACCAGGTGAAGATTCGGCTCCTCCAGACCAGACCTGCACCGCTGGGACCTGGGAGGTAGGTATGCAGCTGGCCATGACTTCTCTCGCTTCTCTCACCCTCCTCCCTCAATTATCTTGGCTGTGTGCAGACAGGCAAAGCACTTTTGTCCTGGAGCCTGGAATCGTACAGAGGAGGGAGCCATAATTACCCCCTGTGCTGTCTTCCAGGAGAGAAGCCCGCTGCTGACTGGCTAATGAAGAACTCAGGGTTTAACCCTTTGCTGCACTGAGAGCTGGCTGAGGCTACAAGGAGTTCAGACTTTTAATCCTGTGCTGCCCTGAGAGCTGGCTAAGGCTACATCGGGGCCAGACTATTAAACCTGTGCTGCCCTGAGAGCTGGCTTGGGCTATAGGAGGCCATTATTAACCTTGTGCTGCCATGAGAGCTGGCTGAGGCTATAGTAGTCCAGTATTAACCCTGTGCTGCCCTGAGAGCTGGCCAAGGCTATAAGGAGTCCATTATTAACCCTGTGCTGCCCTGAGAGTTGGCTGAGGCTATAATTAGGAGTCCAGTATCAACCCTGTACCACCCTGAGAGCTGGCCCAAGGCTATAATTAGGAGTCCTGTATTAACTTGGTGCTGCCTTTGGAGGGTAGGGGAGAGGAGACACAGCTCATTGGCTAATTAGGATCCCAGTGTTTAACCCTGTACTGCCTGTGTGCTATACACCCCATCTGCTAGACAATTCCTGAAATAGGTATTGGTAATTAATATCAGGGAGTACTTAAAAAAGTATCGGTACTCCTACTCATTGTTAAAAACATAGTATCGGTGCATCCCTAAAAATAAAAATACCTTTTCATTTTCTTTCTTGCATTTTCCAAAAACTTGTGGTGAAAAATTTAATTTTGAAACGACTCACTGTGCCTTTCAGAAAATACCTTGGAGTGTTTGCTTTCCTAAAGGGGGTCATTTTGTGGATGTTTCCATTGTTCTTGCACTCCAGGGCCTCCAGAAATCTGATAGATAGTCAGGAAAATCAAATGCGTAATTTATGCTTTTTGAAAGCCCAAATGTGCTGCTTGGATTTTGGGCCCTTGTATGTATCTAGGCCAGTGATGGCGAACCTTGGCACCCCAGATGTTTTGGAACTACATTTCCCATGATGCTCATGCACCCTGCAGTGTCGTTGGGCATCATGGGAAATGAAGTTCCCTAACATCTGGGCTGCCAAGGTTCGCCATCATTGTTCCAGGCTGTTGAAAAATCTCACACATGTGGTATCCCCATACTTGGGAGGCATAGCAGAATGTGTTTTGGGGTGTATTTCCAAGCATGTCTATGCTGTGTGTGAGAAATAACCCCAACGGGTTTTTTTTTTTGCTCTCTATGTCCCATAGGGGAAACATCTTCTACCAGAAATGCAACAAGAAGTTAAAGGAATTCTTTGAAGTGAAGGGAATTTCCATCTTATGCCACGTACACATGACTGGACTTTCCGGCAGACTAGGTCCGACAGTCTTCCCGACTGACTTTTGGCGGAGTTCCAACGAACTTTCCAAACGAACGGACTTGGCCACACAAGAAAGTCAGTTCGTTTTGAATGTGATGACGTAAACGGGACTTAAGAGGAAGTTCAATAGCCAGTAGCCAATACCTTCCCTTGCATCGTATTTGGTCCGTCAGACCAGCATACAGACGAACGTTTTTCCCGATTTTAGCCCGTCGGAATTGAGTCTGTCAGATAGATTTGAAACATCTTCTATTTCTAGGTCTGTCTGATTTTTTTTTTTTTTTTCAAAAACACGATCGGATTATCCGACAGACTAATCCCTTCGGACCTAGTCTGCCAAAAAGTCTGGTCGTGTGTGCATGGCATTAGATATTTGTCCCGTGTGTTCCCATTAGACGATTTGTTCTAAACTCTTGTTCTAGGGACATCTCTAAAATTTTGGATATCCCCTCACTTTCTCAGTGTCAATGGTCACCAGTACAAATAGATGGATAAATCTTGCCAATGGGGATATAGTCAGCAATAAAAAAAAAAAGTAATTTAACCCTTCCCCACTCTATCCAACCCAAGAAAAGAGATACACTTTAAAGGGTTTTTGACCAGTTAACTGATTTAAAGGCAGTCATGGAAACATTTGTTTATTTAAGTAAGTGATAAAGAGTAAACTTACCTTGGCATTAACAAATACTTGTGGTTTCATCACCTATTTACAGAACAATAACACTCCAACGCCGTTTGTGTTAAAAGCTGTCTTCTATCCATTTCTCTCTTCTTCCCACATTCAACCTTGCAGAGAATTGATTACAACTATGTTTCATTAATCACTTTTAATTCCTGGCAACACAGCAGTAGAAATTGCTCTCCTAACAGAACTCCTTTTTGTCTGGTAGCTACTTGAACATTCTAATTTATAAAGTAACAACAGTTCAAGTACCTATTCAATAGAGATAGGCCACCCATCCAGAGGCTGAGGTACCACTATACATTTGGTAACATCTCTAACAATACTGCTTGTAGTAGTCAATAAACCAAAGGTCTGCTTCAGGCAATAATCACTTTTCTATAAAAATGTATTGGATAATCTGTACTACCCCACAGCAGTCAGTCAAATTGTCCATATTTTTTTGTTTTAGTAAGGCAGAATCTAAATAGTTTCTATAGGAAACCACAGACACCTAAGGCAATTCTTTCCTTACACACTTAAAAAAAAAAACACAAATAGGTTACCTGTTCAAAAAAAAGCCTTAGGCTCGGTTCACACAGGGGCGACTTGTCCAGGCGACTTAGCCGCCTGACAAGTCGCGCTCCGTTCTGTACTATGGAACCATTCTAATAGGAGCGACTCAAGTCGCTCCGACTTAGAAAAAAGATTCCTGTACTACTTTTGGGGCGACTTCAGGCGACTTGCATTGACTTCTATACAGAAGTCATTTTGCAAGTCGCCGCTGAAGTCGTTTGCAGGTCGCATCTGTGAGTCGCGCTGCAAGTCATGCCGCCCCTGTGTGAACCGAGCCTTAGGGTCGGTTTACACTGCTACAATCAGATTTTGATCCAACTTTCAGTGTGATTATGTACTGCAATGTGGATGCTATGTGAATTTGGTTTGTATATTCTATGGGGCTGAAATAGCGCTGGAATTGCACCAAAGTAGTACAGGAAACTTTTCCAAAATTGCTCCATGCTGAGTTGCATTGCTGTGAACGGACTACATTGAAAACAATGTGATTTCCATTTTCATACAATTCTGTGCCACTCGTGTTGCATCTGAAATTGTGCTAGTATGAACAGAGCCTTAAAGTGTTGCTCCTAATTGTACTGTACTCATAGGTTTCTCAGTCAGTAATATGTTTGTTGTTTCACATAGGGTTAAAGTGTTTTTTTTGTTACCTTAATGCATTCTCTGCATTAGGGTAAAAAGCCTTCCAGTCTCCGGGATTGCCCCTTATACTTGAACCCAATTTCGATCCAGAGCTGTGCACAAGTGCAGTTGCGGTAGGTGACAGTAATTTGTATGGGTGAGTACTAAAAAAAAGTATTAGTACCCAAGTACTCATATTTGTTGTAAAAAAAATGGTATCGGTGCATCACTACCACATCCGACTATATTGTAGAACCACAAAAGAAAAAGCATATTCAGACTTTACTGGCTTGACAGATTATACATTTTTTATAAAAATATACATTTTATTACAGATATATTAAAACAACAAAATAGTATAAAAAGTTTTTTTGAGTATACACAGCAATAAGAACAATGCTAGATGCCATCTACTGTTATAATCAACTGTAGAGTATTGTTACATATACAGTGATGCATGCCAGAAGGCTGATTTGCCTGATATCAAAATATAATCATCAATTCCTCATGGGTCAACGAGTTTCTCATTTATTGCAGCAAGAGGCCTCCATGTGATGAATTAATGAAGTATAGTGGGAAATATTGTTGACACTTGTGTAATTTCAGTTGCAGATCAAACAGAGGCTAAGAGAGCAGCTTCCTTGGCTGAAAAGGTATGAGGGTTTAGTTCCCCTTTATGTGCTTTGCTGGAACAAGCCTGGTCAGCCCTGGAGTGAGTGGTGATGGAGGAAAAGGAGTCTACCGCCTGAGAGAAGGAAAAGACCCCTCATGTAGCAGATGTCAAGTGGCCTGGGCCCCTGTGTCCCATGGATGGTCGGCTTGATTTCTGGAGTTTTTCCATCTGGACTACATGTCAAACATGGGCCTATGTAGGGGTTAGTACTGCAGGTGAGAAGGATTTAGGGCTAACAGTGCCGACTGGTGAAGTTTTAAGATGGTCGGGCGCCAGACCCTGTCCTTCCTCTTGGACCCCTCCTACTTCTCAGAAGCCCCACCCACCACTTGTAGACTCCCCCCACTCTGTTCCAACCTTATTTTATATATATATATATATATATATATATATATATATATACATACACACTAATGATGTTCATTTATAGCCCAATCGAAAAAAAAAAAAAAACTTTTTAAAACTGGATACTTAATTATTCAAAAGTTAACATGCCATATTCAGTAAGACTAGGCAGGCTGCTATGCTATTGAAACAACTAACCCTAATTTTTAATATCATTCAATTACAATATGACTTTAGTTGCAATTGTACATGCTATATCAATTTTTATTTGTTATTTTTTTATTTATTTTTCTCATGAAAGTGGAGTTACCCTTTAAGTGTGATCATATTAGATTTTTGTCACATTTTGAGATAATTATACATTTTCTTACATTTTGCACATATTTTTAATATTGACATACCATTATTATTTATATTTATATATATATATATATATATATATATATATATATATATATATATATATATATATATATATACATACATAGACATATACATCCCATAATAGGTTGTTCCCAAGGCAGACAGACACAATAGAACAATGGGATACAGCCACACCTAACAAACACATGGGAACCCCCACCCCACTTCAAACCATCTAGCAATGGTCTCTGGTGAACAGTGGACTTTATCTTCATATATTCTTGAGGTCAATCTGGGGTTCTCAGTCACCCTGTGTCCCTAATAGACACAAGGTTACTTAGACATAGGGGGTGCATGGGGAGCTGGGACAAGGGTTTCCCAACCTCTCCAATGGATTCCACGCCCCCCCCCCCCAAAGTGACTCCTGTAAGAAATGCCTATTGGAAATTTTTACTATATTTGTGCCTCACCATACTTATTATACTATATACTAAGTCCAATACATAATATGGAAATATGCATATTTCACTTCTCAAGTAGTCTGATATGGGCTCATGAGGGAATTGGTTGGAGCTGGGACAGCAGAATATATTTTTTACCATAGTCTTGTGTTGTGTGATTAAATGTGTATCATTCATATATTTTAATGTATACAGTGCTTTCAAAAAGTATTAATATCCATTGAAATGTTCCACATTTTGTCATGTTACAACCAAAAGTGAAGTGGAAGAAAAATGGTAAATGGATTTCCATTTTTTTTTTTTTACAAATAAAGATGTGAAAAGTGTGGCATGCATTTGTATTCAGCCCCCCATTCTTCTTTGCAAAAAAGCTCAATCTCTTGAATGGAGAGAGTCTGGGAACAGCAATTTTCAAGTATTGCTACAGATTCCCAATTGGATTTAGCTCTGTACTTTGACACATGAATATGCTTTGATCTAAACCATTCCATTGTAGCTCTGGCTGTATGTTTAGGGTTGCTGTCCTGCTAGAAGGTGAACCTCCTCCCCAGTCACATGTCTTTTGCAGATTCTAATAGGTTTTCTTCTAAGATTTCCCTGTATTTGGCTCCATCCATCTTCCCATCAACTCAGACCAGCTTCCCTGTCCCTGCTGAAGAAAATAATCTCCATCACAAAAAATACCAATAAAATACATTTACATTTTTGGTTGTAACATGACAAAATTTGGAAAATTTCAAGGGGTATTAATACTTTTTCAAGGCGCTGTAGAATAAAGATATTAATTTTAATACAGTCGGGAGCTGTCATGCATCTATATTATGCTCTTTCAATCTTTATATAAGCCTAAACCTTCTCCACAGTACAGAACTAACTGGACTTTGTTGGGAGGGGTTGAGCCCATATCCATTCATTGTGGAGTTTTTGTGGTTTTGTATACATGTGCAGACCCCCCCCCCCACCACCACCACCACCACCACCAATTTTAAAGGGTTGGAAGAGATTCGGACCTTGTAACAGTTCTGATGTGTTTTTTTTTTATATATTATTTTTTTATACAGTTGTTTATGATACTAACAATGTTCTTTTGAACTAAATTTCATTTGGTAAGAGTTTATATCTACTTTAAAGTTTATCTCTAATTAGTTGAAAACATAATTATTCTATATAATAAAATACTTGTTTATACTTTTATTTTAAAATTGGCAACATTAATTGGTGTAATTAATGTTGCCATTTTTAAATGGTGTATTTAAAAATGTACAATGCCATTAACATTATTTAGAATATTTATAACAGTATTTTAAAATTTACATTATTCACATTTTCTTTCCCATTACCACCAATATCGTTTTGGCAGTAAATTGCATACAACAATATTTTGTTCTTCCTAAATTATTTTATTTGAATCTGTTTACTTTTTTATTTATCCAGTTTCAAGTTTTCAAGAATTTATTTTTTACTGTTAAAGCAGAGCTTTTGTGTACAGCTCTGAGTGACTCTTTAAAGCAGTATTAAACCCAAAAGCAAATGTTTATTTTAATGCAGCTTACCAATTCTTGGTTGTTATGGGCACATTCGTTTTCTTTTTTAGGCTTTTTTTCCGGTGATCCAGCCTTCCAAAGAGTACACCTGTTTCTGTAGCAACTATCTAATGCCCTGTACACACAGTCTGACTTTTCACCGGAAAATATACGATCGGATCACGTTGTCAGAAAATCCGATCATGTGTGGGCTCCATCTGTCTTTTTCCGTCGGTATTTCCAACACACAAATTTTGAGAGTTGGATCTAAAATTTTCCGACAACAAAATGGGATTCTTTTAAATTCCGACAGACAAAGTGCCACGCATGCTCAGAATAAATTACGAGACGAAAGCTATTGGCTACTGCCCTCTTTATAGTCCTGTCATACGCGTTGTACGTGACTGCGTTCTGAACGATCAGATTTTCCGACAACTTTGTGCGACCGTGTGTATGCAAGACAAGTTTGGCCAAAATCTGTCAGAAAAAATATGGTGGATTTTGTCATCGGAATGTCCAAACGTGTGTACAGGGCATTATAGTATTTTTCTCTCTTCCTGCTATGTCTACAGGGTAGGAAATGAATGCAAATCTCCCCAGTGGAGCACAGACGGAAAAAATATATTGACAAGTGTTTAAACCATTTCACTCTCCAAAAAAAATTCTGCCATTAGATACATTTAAAGTTTTCTCAATATGAAACATTCAGTCATTTACAAAGGTTTGTTTTCTACTAACCTTGTCTTCTTGTTTTTATTAAGCTATTGCCAAAACTTTACATTCAGATTTGCAGAATTTGTGTAATATTCTTCTAAATGCTAATAGCTGTTTTGCAGAAACCAATGTAGGCATACATATTATTCAGCAAACTGCAATTACTTTAGTTAGTTAGTCTTTGTAAATCCCAGCCATTGTCTTGTTAAGTGTTTGCTGTCTATAAACAATTCATGTATTTTATATATATACCTTTGGGACTTAATTATGCAGAACCATTAACCATAATGTATGGTTAAGCTACTTACTCAGATTCATCACCTTATAATAAGAGGACACTGAGAGAAGTGTGGCATGGGAATATAAACAGGTACGAGTGCTGTAAGTGAGGCATGCAGTTTGGAATTGATGACCTCTGAGTGAACCAATCTACCTCTTCCTCTTATGTCAGCAGGAACATTTCTACAAAGGTCAAGTTCTCCTACACACAGGCTATCTATTGATATTTGAAGAAGAAAAAATGTTAGTAATTCATTAAATTACAAAGTTTGTGTAAAGCTTTTAAAAGCAATAAAAACTTTTTATTTTTTAAACAGTTCGCAAAAGTCTCCATATTAGCCTCCATTCACACTGGAGTGTCTTTCTGTTCATTTCCCTATGGATGACAACACCTGACTACACTCAACATTATTATTATTCAAGATTTATAAAGTCTAGCCCCAACAGTTTGCCCAGCGCTTTACAAAATAAGGAAATCAGTACAGTTACAATGCAATTCAACACAAGATAAATCAGAGGGCCCTGCTAGTTAAATCAAATAGGGAGGGTCAAGTAATACAAAAAAGTTTTAGTGTTAGACAGTGGCGTCGCTAGGAGGTGGCTTCTTGGGCTATAGCCCCTAGTCTCTAGGGTGACCAGGGCGCTTGCTGAGGCAGAGGGGGGGTGCTTTGCCCTGGGTGCCACACACTGGCAGGTGTCAAGCTGGCGTCTCCTGCTGTGTCAGCTTTAATTTGAATCGCCAGGAGCCCACAGTCACAAAGTCCCGCCTCCTGGTATTGCTCCTTTGAAAGACAACACACTTGTCCAATGTCCATGTGCTGCCTGTGAGTGCTGGGAAAAAGTATTTGCCCCCTATTTCCTGATTTTTAGTTTTTTTGTATATTTCTCACACTTAAATGATTTAGATCATCAAACAAATTTTAATATTACACAACAAACATAAATAGAAATAAATAAATACCACGCTAGAAAACACAAAAATAACAAAAAAGCTGCAACAAAAGCCATCAAATATCCCTATGGTGCAAATAAGTATTATAAAATAAGTTGCGCTAAAAATAAACTATCACGTTTAGAATGACACAAAATTAGATTAGCAACTATTGCAATGATGATCGTTCAAACAAATGTCCATATGCGCAAGGATCAAACAGTGATAGGTAAACAAAATTAATCAATAAATGAAGAAATGAATATAGATGAACAGCAAAGTCCTCTAAGGTTGTGTATTCCAATGTCCATCACCGTTCACTGAGGATAAGGTTAAAATGGAGAGAGGAGGACGGGACTCAATCTGAAAAAAGAAACTCTATAAGTGGGAACCCTTAAAAGAACAGGTGGACCCCCTTAAGAGCAGAGTCAAACGCACAGGCAGATTGAGTCCTCTGCGGGGACAGGAATATCTTCGGATACCTCCAATCGTGTAGTCCAAGCCTTTAACTCTAAAAGAACGAATGGTGACATCTGGTGACATCTGAAAAATAACATATACAAAAATATAAAAAGCTGGCTAGTTAAAAAATGAGCAAACACCCGTGTGATAAGTAAAGATAGGTCAATTCAAGATGTGGTTTTTAAATTATTATTTAATTTATTAAGGGAAAAGGGCTGTTCAAACCTGCCTGGCCCTATGTGAAAAAGTTATTGCCCCTCCCATGTTGAATCATGAATGAACTGTGATTCACCACAATATTTTGGAAAGCTGAGTTAAATTTCACTTGCCACACAAAGGCCTGATTACTGCCAGACCTGTTGAATCAAATCATATAAATAGAAGCTGTCTAACAAAGTGAAGCACGCTAACAGATCACAAAAAGCCACACATTATGCCACAGTCTAAAAAAAATTCAAGACAAAATTCAAGAACAGTTTAGAAACACACATGTATAGGTCTAGGAAGGGTTTCAAAGCCATTTCTAAGGCTTTGGAACGTGAGTGAACCATGGGGAGAGCCATTATCCACAAATGTAGATAACTTGGAACAGTGGTGAACCTTCCCAGGAGTTGCCGGCCTACAAAAATGACTCCAAGAGCATGACAACGACTCATTCAGGCGGTCATAAAAGAACCCAGAACAACATCTAAAGAACTGTAGGCCTCATTTGCCTCAGGTAAGATCAGTGTTCATGATTCAACAATAAGACGGAGACTGGGCAAAAATTACATCCATGGGAGAGTTCCAAGGCAAAAGCCACTGCTGACCAAAAAAAAGACAAAGGCCCATCTCACATTTATCAAAAAACATCTTGATTGTCCCCAAGACTTTTAGGCAAATATTCTGTGGACAGATGAGACAAAAATTTAACTTTTTGGAAGGTGTGCGTCCCGTTATATCTAGCATAAAATGAATGAATACAGCATTTCATAACAAGAACATCATACCAACAGTCAGACATGGTGGTGGTAGTGTGATGGTCTGGGGCTGTTTTGCAGCTTCATGACCTGGACGACTTACCATAATTGATGGAACCATGAATTCTCAGTTCTACCAGAAAATCCTAAAGGAGAATGTCCTGCCATCAGTTCGTGACCTCAAGCTTAAAAGCACTTGGGTTATGCAGCAGGACAATGATCTGAAACACAACAGCAAATCCACCTCTAAATGGTTCAAACAAAGCAAAATTTAGGTTTTGGAGTGGCCTAGTCAAAGTCTGGACTTAAATCCAATTAAGATGCTATATCATGAGCTTACACTGGCCGTTCATCCTGGAAAACCATCCAATGTGGCTGAATTAAAACAATTCTGCAAAGAAGAGTGGGGAAAAATTGCTCCACAGTAGTGATGGACGAACTTCCGACGGGACGTTTCGCGAACGCGAAATGCGAACGGACCCAAACGTTCGCGAAACCGAACGTTCGCCGCGGGCCCCATTGACTTCAATGGGAGGCGAACTTTGCAAACCTTCATGTCGAATTTGCGGCCACGTGGTAATTATTAGGGGGTAAAACGTAGTCCCACCATCTGGACAATGACATAATACATGTATGAGGTGAATTTGGGATCGATAACTACAAGCATTTTTATTTTATTTGGGAAATTGTTCTAACAATTCAGGACTATGGAGCTAATGAAGGCAATGGAGGAGAGGGAAGGTCAGGGACCAGGGTAGGCAAAGAAGAGGGTGCAGGAGATGATCACCAGCAGCGTGACATACCGGAATGACACATGCACCGTGATAGAGGCATCTGACAGCAGCACCGTAATACAGAGCACTGACAGCAGCACCGTGACATACAGCGCTGACAGCAGCACCGTGACATACAGCGCTGACAGCAGCACCGTGACATACAGCGCTGACAGCAGCACCGTGACATACAGCGCTGACAGCAGCACCGTGACATACAGCGCTGACAGCAGCACCGTGACATACAGCGCTGACAGCAGCACCGTGACATACAGCGCTGACAGCAGCACCGTGACATACAGCGCTGACAGCAGCACCGTGACATACAGCGCTGACAGCAGCACCGTGACATACAGCGCTGACAGCAGCACCGTGACATACAGCGCTGACAGCAGCACCGTGACATACAGCACTGACAGCAGCACCGTAAGCAGCCCCAGGAGGAAGTCAGCACAGCACAGGGATGGTGTGATCCCCTCATAATAAGAACCCCCAGGAGGAAGTCAGCACAGCACAGGGATAGTGTGATCCCTTCATAATAAGAACCCCCAGGAGGAAGTCAGCACAGCACAGGGATATCATAAGCAGCCCCAGTAGAAATATGACACCGCTCAACCTCTTCAAAGAGGAGGGTAGGGGCATATAGTACGGTGTGCTTTTTTGGGTCAAGGAAGTGAGCCAAATGAATTAAGAAGGTCTGTGTGCTTGATTAAAAAAATAGTTTATAGACATATACATGGTCTACTGGTCACATGTGTTGAATTCCTCCGAGATCCATGCCTCATTCATTTTTAGAAATGTGAGGTAGTTAACACTGTGGTGAGCTAGGCGAGTACGCTTATCGGTCACAATCCCCCCTGCTGCGCTGAACGTCCTTTCGGACAGGACACTGGATGAGGGGCAAGCCAACAGTTCGATTGCAAATTGGGCAAGCTCTGGCCAGAGGTCAAGCCTGCCCACCCAGTAGTCTAGGGGTTCATCACTCCTCAGAGCGTCCACATCGGCCGTTAACCCAATGTAGTCGGACACCTGACGGTCTAGGCGTTCCCTGATGCTGGATCCGGATGACACCTGTCGATGGGTCGGCTGAAAGAATGACCTCATATCCGAAGTCACCAACACATCTTCAAACCGGCCTCTTCTTGCAGGCGCTGTTGGATTGGTACCCGCAAATCCTTCTCTGGGAGTGGGAATTGCTCCTCTGCCAGCGCACGCAAAAGCAGAATGCAGCATTTCTCGAAGCAAGGCCTGGAAGTGCTGCATTCTGACAGCCCTCTGCGACGGCGGTAACATTTCCGCCATTTTGTGTTTGTACCGGGGGTCTAAGTACGTTGCCACCCAGTACTGGTCCTTGACCCTCATGCTTTTTATACGGGGGTCCCTATTAAAACACTGGAGCATGAAGGCCCCCATTTGCACTAAAGTGGAAGCGGTGTGGTGGCCTGGCTCCTGCTCATCATCCAGGATAATGTCGTCCTCTTCATTCTCCTCTCCCCATCCTCGCACAACAGGGATCCCAGAAAGGTTTAAAGCATGCTCTTCTTGCTCCTGCTCATCCGCCCCGGCACCATCCTCCTCTGACTCCTCATCAGACTCCTGTTGTTGACTTGTCTCAGATAGAGTAGCCCCCCCTGGGAATTCATCCAGCATTGCGACTTCCTCATCTTCCCGCTCCTGCTCCTCCACAGCCTGATCAATGACACGACGCAATGCACGCTCCAGAAAGAAGGCATAAGGTACCATGTCACTGATGGCGCCATGGCTGCGACTGACCAGTTTGGTGATCTCCTCAAATGGCCGCAGAAGTCTGCATGTGTCGCGCATGAGCAGCCACTGGCGCGGTGAAAAAAAACCCAGCTCCCCAGAACCGTTTCTTTCGCAGAGTTCATACAGGTAGACGTTAACTGCACGTTTCTGCTGGAGCAGCCTATCAAGCATATAGAAGGTTGAGTTCCATCGCGTCGGGCAATCGCAAATAAGACGTCTGACCGGCAGATGGTGTCGCCGCTGAATGTCAGCAAGGCGAGCCATGGCCGTGTAAGATCTTCTGAAATGGGCCGAGATTTTCCTTGCCTGCCGCAAGATGTCCTGGACCCCAGGGTATTTGACAAGGAATCGCTGCACGACCAAGTTTAAGACGTGTGCCATGCACGGCACGTGCGTGATTTTGCCCTGTTTCAATGCGCTAAGCAGATTGGCACCGTTGTCACACACCACTTTACCAACTGTCAAATTGAGCGGTGTTAGCCACTCATCTGCCTGTGAACGCAAAGCTGAAAGGAGTGCCGGGCCAGTGTGGCTCTTTGCTTCCAGGCACAACAGACGCAGCACGGCATGGCAACGTCTCACCTGGCATGTGGAATAGGTTCTGGGGAGCTTGGGCGGTGCAGTGGAAGAGACGCTAGCAGCGGAAAAGGAGGAGGCAGCTGAGGAGGAGAGGGAGGAGGATGGAGTAGGAGGAGGAGAAGAAGAGTCAGGCCTGCATGCAATCCGTGGCGGTAAAACCAAATCTACACGGGTGCCACGGGTTACATGCTTGACGGCCGTCAGAAGGTTCACCCAGTGGGCAGTAAAACTGATATACCTTCCCTGCCCGTGTTTGCTAGACCACGTGTCTGTGGTCAGATGTATCTTGGCACCGACACTGTGTGCCAGAGATACATTCACTTGCCGCTGAACATGGCCATATAGCTCTGGGATGCCCTTCTCTGAGAAATACTTCCTTCCTGGGACCTTCCATTGTGGTGTTCCAATGGCCACAAATTTGCGAAAGGCCTCCGAGTCCACCAGTTTATATGGCAGTAGTTGGCGGGCTATGAGTTCTGACAAGCCAGCCGCCAACCGTTGGGCAAGAGGGTTATCCGGCGTCATCATTTTTTTACGCTCAAACATTAGGCCCACGGAAGCCTGCCTTTTTGCAGAAAAATGTGAGCTTGGCGTGATGGAAGGTGGAGTGGAGGACAATTGTGAGGAGAGAGGAGAAGGAGAAGTAGAAGACGAGGCTGGACGGTGAGAGCCTGCAGTGTGGCTTTGTGTGTTCCGTTGCTCCCACTGGGCTCGGTGATGGCTGCTCATGTGCCTTCTTAAGGCGGTCGTCCCTAGGTGAGTATTGGGCTTACCGCGACTAACGCGTTGACTGCAAAGATTGCAGATGGCAACGCTATTGTCAGCAGCGGACACGTTAAAAAAAGCCCACACTGCGGAGCCATGTGCCGGTGTCCTGGGAGCGCCAGATGTGACCGTACATGGTCGATGACTCGCTCCTGATACATTTGCAGTCTGCTTTGTCCCTGCTGTGCAATGTAAGTCATTGCTGCTTCTCCTCCCTATCTGCTGGTCCATATCTCCCTCTGAACTCCCCTCCTCTTCCTCTCTTGTGGGCACCCACGTGACATCACTAGACACGTCATCATCAACGTCACCTTCCCCACCGCTATAAGTAGAGATCTCGGAGTAGGCAGCAACACCGGGGACCAACCTCCTCCTTGGGCTGATCTGGGTACTGGCGTCAGACTGCTGAGTAGCGCTTGTTGCTACCTCCTCTTCCTGATCCAATACCAAGAGTGGCTGCGCATCAGAAATGTCCTCTTGATATGGATCGGAAAATAATTCCAGTGACTCAAGCGGAAGGTATGTGGTGGTGGTGGTGGTGGTCGTGTTGTTGGTGGTAGTGTCTTTGGGGGTGCACATAGCAGAGAGTGAAGAAGAGGGTGCAGATCGAGAGGATGAGGAGGGTGCAGAAGAGTAAGGCTGAGCGAGCCACTCAACCAAGTCTGGTGCATCCTTTAAAGTAATTGAACGCACCTTCTGCAACTTCCCACTTTGGCTCAAGCCTGTTGCTCCTGCCCTACCCCTACCACCCCTGCGGAAGGGCCTGCCTCTTCCTCTGCCTGTCATTTTTTAAATGACCCTGTGACAAAACTCTTAGTCCCTATACCGATGAAGGACTGCTGCAGTATAGGGCAGCGGTCAGCAGTGGTGCACGTCAACCCTATCTATTGTGGACCTATAGCGGTCCTTACAGAACAGCAGACTGTACCGCACTCAAGCCTATGTACCGTAGCACCCTATACCAAGTTACCAGTCCTTATAAGAACTTTTGTGGACCAAGCAGGTTGTGTATTAGTGTTTAGCAGACTGTACGTCAGTCCCTATACCGCTGAAGGACTGCTGCAGTATAGGGCAGCGGTCAGCAGTGGTGCACGTCAACCCTATCTATTGTGGACCGATAGCGGTCCTTACAGAACAGCAGACTGTACCGCACTCAAGCCTATGTACCGTAGCACCCTATACCAAGTTACCAGTCCTTATAAGAACTTTTGTGGACCAAGCAGGTTGTGTATTAGTGTTTAGCAGACTGTACGTCAGTCCCTATACCGCTGAAGGACTGCTGCAGTATAGGGCAGCGGTCAGCAGTGGTGCACGTCAACCCTATCTATTGTGGACCGATAGCGGTCCTTACAGAACAGCAGACTGTACCGCACTCAAGCCTATGTACCGTAGCACCCTATACCAAGTTACCAGTCCTTATAAGAACTTTTGTGGAACAAGCAGGTTGTGTGTTAGTGATTAGCAGACTGTACGTCAGTCCCTATACCGCTGAAGGACTGCTGCAGTATAGGGCAGCGGTCAGCAGTGGTGCACGTCAACCCTATCTATTGTGGACCGATAGCGGTCCTTACAGAACAGCAGACTGTACCGCACTCAAGCCTATGTACCGTAGCACCCTATACCAAGTTACCAGTCCTTATAAGAACTTTTGTGGACCAAGCAGGTTGTGTATTAGTGTTTAGCAGACTGTACGTCAGTCCCTATACCGCTGAAGGACTGCTGCAGTATAGGGCAGCGGTCAGCAGTGGTGCACGTCAACCCTATCTATTGTGGACCGATAGCGGTCCTTACAGAACAGCAGACTGTACCGCACTCAAGCCTATGTACCGTAGCACCCTATACCAAGTTACCAGTCCTTATAAGAACTTTTGTGGAACAAGCAGGTTGTGTGTTAGTGATTAGCAGACTGTACGTCAGTCCCTATACCGCTGAAGGACTGCTGCAGTATAGGTGAGCGGTCAGCAGTGGTGCACGTCAACCCTATCTATTGTGGACCGATAGCGGTCCTTACAGAACAGCAGACTGTACCGCACTCAAGCCTATGTACCGTAGCACCCTATACCAAGTTACCAGTCCTTATAAGAACTTTTGTGGACCAAGCAGGTTGTGTATTAGTGTTTAGCAGACTGTACGTCAGTCCCTATACCGCTGAAGGACTGCTGCAGTATAGGGCAGCGGTCAGCAGTGGTGCACGTCAACCCTATCTATTGTGGACCGATAGCGGTCCTTACAGAACAGCAGACTGTACCGCACTCAAGCCTATGTACCGTAGCACCCTATACCAAGTTACCAGTCCTTATAAGAACTTTTGTGGAACAAGCAGGTTGTGTGTTAGTGATTAGCAGACTGTACGTCAGTCCCTATACCGCTGAAGGACTGCTGCAGTATAGGTGAGCGGTCAGCAGTGGTGCACGTCAACCCTATCTATTGTGGACCGATAGCGGTCCTTACAGAACAGCAGACTGTACCGCACTCAAGCCTATGTACCGTAGCACCCTATACCAAGTTACCAGTCCTTATAAGAACTTTTGTGGACCAAGCAGGTTGTGTATTAGTGTTTAGCAGACTGTACGTCAGTCCCTATACCGCTGAAGGACTGCTGCAGTATAGGGCAGCGGTCAGCAGTGGTGCACGTCAACCCTATCTATTGTGGACCGATAGCGGTCCTTACAGAACAGCAGACTGTACCGCACTCAAGCCTATGTACCGTAGCACCCTATACCAAGTTACCAGTCCTTATAAGAACTTTTGTGGAACAAGCAGGTTGTGTGTTAGTGATTAGCAGACTGTACGTCAGTCCCTATACCGCTGAAGGACTGCTGCAGTATAGGTGAGCGGTCAGCAGTGGTGCACGTCAACCCTATCTATTGTGGACCGATAGCGGTCCTTACAGAACAGCAGACTGTACCGCACTCAAGCCTATGTACCGTAGCACCCTATACCAAGTTACCAGTCCTTATAAGAACTTTTGTGGACCAAGCAGGTTGTGTATTAGTGTTTAGCAGACTGTACGTCAGTCCCTATACCGCTGAAGGACTGCTGCAGTATAGGGCAGCGGTCAGCAGTGGTGCACGTCAACCCTATCTATTGTGGACCGATAGCGGTCCTTACAGAACAGCAGACTGTACCGCACTCAAGCCTATGTACCGTAGCACCCTATACCAAGTTACCAGTCCTTATAAGAACTTTTGTGGAACAAGCAGGTTGTGTGTTAGTGATTAGCAGACTGTACGTCAGTCCCTATACCGCTGAAGGACTGCTGCAGTATAGGGCAGCGGTCAGCAGTGGTGCACGTCAACCCTATCTATTGTGGACCGATAGCGGTCCTTACAGAACAGCAGACTGTACCGCACTCAAGCCTATGTACCGTAGCACCCTATACCAAGTTACCAGTCCTTATAAGAACTTTTGTGGAACAAGCAGGTTGTGTGTTAGTGATTAGCAGACTGTACGTCAGTCCCTATACCGCTGAAGGACTGCTGCAGTATAGGTGAGCGGTCAGCAGTGGTGCACGTCAACCCTATCTATTGTGGACCGATAGCGGTCCTTACAGAACAGCAGACTGTACCGCACTCAAGCCTATGTACCGTAGCACCCTATACCAAGTTACCAGTCCTTATAAGAACTTTTGTGGAACAAGTGAGTTGTGAATGTTTAGCAGACTGCAGCAGAAGGGCAGCAGTCAAGTATAATATCCTTTCTATATTTGGAAGAAAGAATATTATACATGTACAAGCCTATTACTGTACCACTGATACCAGTCCTGAAAAGAACCTTTGTGGAACTAATAATAACAGCAAGTCTTTAAAATTACCCTCACTGCCTGACAACACTGCTTCCTTCCTGTCCCTATACAAATTGGCAAAAAAAGAGAACGATTAGTGGTTACTGGAACAGCTCTTTTGTGGACCTTGATAGTAACAGCTAATGATGATGATGATGATGATGATGATGAAAGACTAATCTGGCTGTCCCTGTAGCATACACCGTCCTTTCCCTTTCTCTAAACTAACAAAAGACACTCAGGCTGCTGCAAGAATCAGCAGCACAGCAAACCTATCAACACCTAACACCTATACCAGTCCTGAAAAGAACTTTTGTGTACCAAATAGCTAGTGGTTTATCTCTCCCTACTCCACACAGGAACCTGTCCCTATCGTAACAGAAGAAAGAATGTAAAATGGCCACCGGATCGGGTGTATTTATAGGTTAGGGGGAATGTACAAGTGTCCATGTGCTGTCATGTCTCAATTGGCTGTCCTGTATCACATGATAAACGTGTCACCAAAGGTTAAAGTTCTTGTATACATTAAACACGTAAGTCCGCCGCGGCGAACGACGGAAAAAGGCGTTCGAACGTGCGGACCGCGAATGTCGGAAATTCGCCGCGAAACGACCGCCGGGCGAACCGTTCGGCCATCACTACTCCACAGCAATGTTAAAGACTTATTGCCAGTTATCGCAAAAGCTTGATTGCAGTTGTTGCCACCAAGGGTGGCACAGCCAATTATTAGGTTTAGGGGGCAATTACTTTTTTCACATAAAGCCAGGCAGGTTGGAACAGCTTTTTTGCCTTAATAAATGAAACCATCATTTAAAAAATACATTTTGTATTTATTCGGGTTATCTTTGTGTAATAATAAAATTTGTTTTCTGATCTGAGTAATTTAAGTGTGACAAATATGCAAAAAAATTAAAAAATCAGAAAGGGGGCAAATACTTTTTCACACAACTGTATGTGGAAGTCAATCCAGGGACTTTGTGATGGCGGGCACCTGGTGATTCATATTAAAGCTGACACATCGGAATACGCCAGCCAGTGTGATGATCTGGCTGGCTCTCCTCTTCCTCTCCTCGCTGATCCCCGTACAGGTGAGGATGATGTGGGCACAGGTAATGCTGCATTCCTGGGCACCAGTGAGGCTGCATTGTTGGGCACTGGTGAGGCTGAGATGTGGGCACAGGTGAGGCTGTATTGATGGGCACAGTTGAGGCTGCATTCCTGGGCAATGGTGAGGATGCTTTGCTGGGCACAGGTGAGGCGCATTCTTGGGCACAGGGGAGGCTGCATTGCTAGGTACATGTGAGGCTGCATTTCTGGGCACAGATGAGCCTGCATTCTTGGGCACTGGTGAGGCTGCATCCCTGGGCACAGATGAGACTGCATTCCTGGGCACTGGTGAAGCTGCATTGCTAGGCACAGGTGAGGCTACACTTTTGGACACAGGTGAGGCTGCATTCCTGGGCACTGGTGAGGCTGCATTCCTGGGCACTGATGAGGCTAAGATGTGGGCACAGGTGGGGCTGCATCCCTGGGCACTGGTGAGACTGAATTCCTGGGCACTGGTGAGGCTGCATTCCTGGGCACAGGTGAGGCTACTTTCCTGGGCACAGGTCTTGGGCTCAGGGGAGGCTGCATTGCTAGGCACAAGTGAGACTGCTTTTCTGGGCACAAATGAGGCTGCATTCCTGGGCATTGGTAAGGCTGAGATGTGGGCACATGTAAGGCTGAATTTCTGGGAACTGGTGAGGCGGCATTCCTGGGCACAACTGAGCCCTGCATTCTTTATGTAGTGCACTCCTGAGCCCTGCATTCTTTATGTAGTGCACTCCTAAACTCTGGGGGTCTCTGGGGACCTTGATGTAACGAGGGGGGCTCTGGGGACCCTGATGTAAGTAGGGAGGCTCTCTGGGGACCCTGATGTAAGGGGGGCTCTCTGGGGATCCTGATTAATGAAGGGGGCTCTGGGGACCCTAATGTAAGTGGGGGCTCTGGGGACCCTGATGTAAATGGGGGTGGCCCTGTGGGGACCCTGATGGGGATCTGCACTCTGATATGAAACAATATTTTATATATATCTATATATATATCTATATATATATATATATATATCTATATATATATATATATATATATATATATATATATACACATGTATATTATATACGCTGCTATGCTATGGGCTCTAGCCACAGATCTTTTGTAGACCTAGCAATGCCTCTGGTGGATGAGCTGAAGCCGAAAGTAATAGTACAAGTTATTAGATAGAGGATTGGCCACTCTGAAAAGATGGATTTTCAGAGATCACCTACAGGCGGATAGAGAAGGAGATAGTTGGATATATTATGGTAAAGTGTTCCAGAGAATGAAGAGGCTCCAAAAAAAGTCCTGGAGGGAAGCATCATGCCACGTACACACAGTCAGACTTTCCGATAGAAAATGTGCGATCGGAGCTTGTTGTCGGAGATCTCGACCGTGTGTAGGCTCCATTGGACAGTTTCCATCGGAATTTCCGTCGCACAAAATTTGAGATCTGGTTCTCAAATTTTCCGACAACAAAATCTGTTTGCGTAAATTCTGATCGTGTGTACACAATTCCGATGCACAAAGTTTCACGCATGCTCGGAATCAAGCAGAAAAGCCGCACTGGCTATTGAACTTAATTTTTCTCGGCTCGTCGTACGCGTTGTACGTCACCACGTTCTTGACGTTCGGAAATTCCGACAACTTTGTGTGACCACGTGTATGCAAGACAAGTTTGAGCCAACATCCGTTGGAAAAAATCCCATGGATTTTGTTGTCGGAATGTGTGTTTGGGTGGCACCTAGCAGTAAAAAGGGTCGCTGGTTCGAATCCCAACCACGACACTACCTGCCTGGAGTTTGCATGTTCTCCCTGTGCCTGCGTGGGTTTCCTCTGGGTACTCCGGTTGATGAGTGATAAGGGAGCCAGAGAGTGGGAGGTCTTAGGGAGAGAGAAGAGAATGATTTGGTTGGTATTTTGAGACTAGATTAGTGATGTATCTGGGGGCAGAGGTGTGGATGGCGTTGCGGATCATTGTTAGTATTCAATTTTATTCCTCAAGTGAGAGGAAACCAACTGAGGGAGTAGCAGAGAGGATATACAGACACCAAATGGTTGATAAGGTGGATGAGTCTGAAAGCAACATTCTTGAAGAACTGAAGGAAAGATAGCCTATGTATAGGTATGTTAATGAGAATGGAGTTGCAAAAGGCGTGGATGTGGTCCATTAATATTGATGGAGAAGTCGGGGGGGATCGGTTTTGGAAAGACTGAATTTTAGGAAGTGGTATGACATCCATAATGAAACACTATTAACAGAGAGATGTATTGAATGTGCAGGTGGAAAAGGAATTTTAGGTGGAGTAAATATCTTAAAGTGGTTGTAAACTAAATTTTTTTACTTTTACCTACAGAAAAGCCTATAATAAGGCTTACCTGTAGGTAAAAAAAATATCTCCTAAACCTGTACGGTTTAGGAGATATTCCCCTTGGTATGCGCCGCTGACTGCAGCGGCGCATGCGCACAAGGGGATTCTCGGCCTGAAAATCCGGCAGTGGCCGACCGGCCGGAATGAAATCTCCCGCGCGCATGCGCGGGAGTGACGATATCGCGGCTCCGGCCACTCACAGCACCGGAGCCGCGATACCCGAAAGAAACACTGAGGGAGCATGTCAGCTCCCTCGGCGTGGATCTGGCCAGATGTCGGGGCCTCGTTCGAAGGTAAGTATTTCATAATGAGCTAGTATGCGGTGCATACTAGCTCATTATGCCTTTTGCTTTGCAGGTTTAAAAAAAAAATAAAAAAAAATTGCGGGTTTACTACCACTTTAAATAAATCTTCTGATTTATTCCGATCTCTCATAAATCTTATTTAGGTGATTGGCAATCTCCTGGGGAGTGAGTGAGTTAGTGGGTGGAGGCAGTGAATGACTAAGTACAGAATTAAAGGAAGAGTTCATGGGGCCTACATGAGAGTTCATTAATGAGAATGATAAAATAGATTTGTTTGGGAATATAGAGACAGGAATTGTATTTTTGCATATTCAAAATGTGTGAAGTCTTGCTGAGATTTAGTTTTATGCCACATATGCTTAAGAGTGCGGCTATGTCTTGAGACTTCTGGTGGCATCTGTTTGCCAAGGTTGTAGCAATTAGGATCTGATTCTGTGTGTAGTGAGAGCAGTGAATGGGTGCAGGAAGGATGAGAGTGAGCTGTGGGACAGAGTGAGCTGTGAGACAGAAAAGGCTAGGTGGGGCAAGATTGTTTCATAGAGGTAGTTTGTTGCAGAATAGAAAAGAAAAGGGCTAAAGTGGCCAAGGCTTTTACAAGTAAGTATTTGGTGGTTGGAGGGAAAGGAAGTTAAAGGTAGTGATCAGAGGGAGGAAAGGGATTGTACGAGAAGTTGTACACATGTGTATACATTTTGCTATGTCAAAAAAGCAGGTTAGGCTTAGGAGTTTAGAAGTAGCTAAAGTGTTAACAATACCAGTGGTCTTGAAGTCACCAAGAATGAGTGTGGAAATTTCAGAGGAGAAAGGATGAGGTAGCCAGACAGAGAAGTCACCAATGAAGTGTCGTACCAGTCCAGGAGGCTGATAGATCACAGTAATACTCAAAGAAGATGGAGAAAGTAGACAAATACAGTGAGGTACAACAAAGGAGAGGGACAAACAAGCATGTGAAGAAAGATCCTGGGTGCTTTGTAGCAATAGAAGGATTCTAACTCCACCTCCCTTTTGTTCTCTGGGTCTAGAAGTGGAGGCCATCATGGGAGAGGGCAGCTGGAAATGTAGACTCAGATTCTTGAAACCAGGTTACAGTAACAACAAGTAGATTAAGGAAGTTAGTTAAAAAAAGGTCATGGACAGAGATGATATTGTTACAGACTACGTAGGCATTCCAAAAGGCACATCAGAAGGAGAGGCTGGTCCTGGGAAGAAGAGGAATAGAAATTTGATTGTGTGGCTTTCAGCTGCTGCTAGAGAATGGAGGGATGCTGAGTGTGTAAGTGGAGGTTAAATGATGGAAGCCTGGGATTAGATTAATGATACTTCTCCTACATATATAGGAACTGGTGGTAAAATTCTCTGGGACCTTGCATACCCCCTGTTAAAAAAAAGGATACCACATATATGTAGATAATTACTACAGCAGCTTGCCCCTTTTCTGCCACCTATATCGGCAACAAACCCTGGCCTGTGGTACCTTCCGAAAAAATAGGAAGGGCTTCCCACAGAGTTTACTATCAAAATGGCTACAAAAGGGGGAAGCCGCTATCATGAGGATACCAAGGATACCATGATACCATGTTTTTGCCTGCCACTTGGACTGATCTTTTGCCCTTCTACTTTAGTACACAGGAGTCTCACATATGTGAGTGGCTTCAGAATAGCGTTCTGAATAGAAAAAAATAGGATTTTTATATACAGCTTACCTGTAAAATCCTTTTCTTGAGAGTACATCACGGGACACAGGAGCTTTATTACATAGTGGGTTATATAGGCACCTCTGGTGATTGGACACTGGTTAACCCCCAATTAAGGAGAATTCCTCCCCTATATAACCCCTCCCATATGGGAGGCACCTCAGTTTTGTAGCAAAGCAATAAGAAACCACGTAAAACCCAAGAAGGGCGGGAGCTCTGTGTCCTGTGATGTACTCTCAAGAAAAGGATTTTACAGGTAAGCTGTATATAAAAATCCTATTTTCTTGATCATACATCACGGGACACAGGAGCTTCATTACATAGTGGAATGTTCCAAAGCAATGCTCAGTTTGAGGGGAGGGAGACACAGATCAGAATTATAGACCGCCATGGACCAGAGGATCTAAACTGCAGCCTGCAGTACACTGCTCCCAAAGGCGATATCCTCTTGCCCTCTGACATCCACCTGATAAAATCTGGTGAATGTGTGGACTGATGACCAAGTTGCAGCCTTACAGATCTGAGCCAGAGAGGCCTGGTGATGCACTGCCCAAGAAGCACTTACAGCCCTAGCTGAGTACGCTTTCACTTGAAAAGGAGGACTCTTCCCCTTTACACTATAGGCCTGAAAAATAACCTGTCTAATCCACCTTGAGAGAGTGGATTTTGATGCCGCCTGGCCCTTCCTAGGGCCTTTCAGCAAAATAAATAAGCAATCAGTTTTTCTTATCTGAGCAGTTGCCTGGAGATAGATACCGATTGCCCTTACCACATCTAAAGTGTGCAAAGACTCTTCTTCCGCGGACTGTGGATCCGGAAAAAAGGATGGTAGGATTACATCTTGATTCAAATGGAATCCTGAAACCCCCTTAGGCAGAAAGGACCTATTAGGATGCATTACTACCCGGTCCTTATGAATAATTAGATAAGGTTCCTTGCTGGAGAGAGCTGCTAGTTCTGACACTCTTCTAGCCGAGGATATGGCTATCAAGAAAACCAATTTTTTAGTCAAAAGAACTAATGAAGCCTGATGCAAAGGTTCAAATGGTTGCCCCTGCAATGCCGAGAGAACCAAATTCAGATCCCATGGGCATACCGGAGGTTTGACTGGCGGCCTTAACCGCATAGACCCTGGATGAAAGCCCATACAAGGGAATGTGATGCAAGTGGCTTCTGGAAAAACACTGACAAGGCCGAAATCTGCACCTTGATAGTGCTTACGGCCAAATTTATTTCTAGGCCTGACTGGAGGAAAGCCAAGATCCTGCTAATGACATACTTTCTAGGATGCCATCCCCTGGGTTCACACCAGGAAACATATGCCTTCCAGATTTTGTAGATAATAAGCCTGGAGGCCCGGCTTTCTGGCATTGACCAGAGTAGAAAGGACTGGCTCCGAAAGTCCACGATCTCTCAGAATGTGGGTCTCAGCAGCCAAACCGTTAAACTCAGACTGTGTAAAGCAGGATGGTAAATTGGACCCTGCGAGAGTAGATCTGGCCGGAGAGGGAGGATCCACGGCCTGCCTACTGCCAACTTCATGATCTCTGTGTACCAAGGTCGCCTGGGCCAAGCCGGGGCTACCAAAAGAACCAAATTTGTTTCCCTCTTGACTCTTCCCGGAAACCGCGACAGAAGCGGGAATGGTGGGAAAGCATAAATTAGATTGTACCGATCCCAGGGAACTGTCAGAGCATCTGACCCCTGAGCAAGTACATCTCTTGTCCTTGACACAAATTTGTCCAGTGTGCTGTTGAATCTGGACGCAAACAGATCTACGTCCGGAGTGCCCCACTTGTGACATATGTTCCGAAATATGTTGGGGTGTAGAGTCCATTCTCTTGGGCATAACTGTTGGTGGCTTAGAAAGTCCGCTTGCCAATTTCCCACTCCTGGAATGAAGACTGCAGAAAGGCATGGAACATGCCTTTCTGCCCAAGCAAGTATGTGATTCACTTCTCTTTGTGCAACCAGACTCCTGGTGCCACCCTGGTGATTGATATAGGCCACAGCTTTGTCGGACTGAACTCGAACAGGGAGACCCCGTAGTCTGTAAGACCAGTTTATGAGAGCCATATAAACTGCCCGAATTTCCAAAACATTTATGGGCAATAGCTTCTCGGTCGCAGACCATTTCCCCTGCGAGCACATCTCCTCCAATACTGCTCCCCAGCCTGTCAGGCTGGCATCTGTAGTTATAATACTCCATTTAAGAGGAAGAAAAGTTTTGCCTTTCAGCAGATTCTTGGTCTGTAACCACCAAAGGAGACTCTTGCGTGTCCCTGGGGATAGACACATAGGAAGGTCCAAGGCCTGGGGCTTCCTGTTCCAAGCCGCAAGGATGCATCTTTGCAAAGGCCTTGAGTGAAACTGGGCGAATGGAACAGCCTCGAAGGAGGTGACCATTTTCACTAACAGTCTCATACACAACAGAATGGGGGAAGTTCTTCTGCCCAGAATTAGGCGCACCAGATCCCCTATAGCCATGGCCTTTGGCCTTGGTAGAAACACCCCACCCTGAGCGGTGTCGATGACCATGCCCAGATACTCCAACCTGGTAGCAGGTTGTAGGGATGACTTTTCTAGGTTTATAATCCAACTTAGGCGTTTCAGGTGTTCTAACGTTTTGGTAACACTGTGGTTCAAGAGAGCTACTGTTTGCTCTATGAGAAGTAAATCGTCTAGATAAGCCATCACGGTTATACCCTGAGCTCTTAGGTTTGCCAAAAGAGGATCTAGAATCTTTGTGAAGACTCAAGGAGCCGTAACGAGACCGAACGGCAAGGCCACAAATTGAAAATGGCGCTGATCTACTGCGAACCTTAGATACTTTTGGTGTGCGGAAAAAATTGGCACATGAAGATATGCATCCTTGATATCTATCGATGCCATAAACTCTCCCCCTTGCAGGGAGGAGACCACAGAGCATATTGACTGCATTCAGAAAGACCGGATGTGCAAAAACTGTTTCAGATCCTTCAGATCCAGGATAGGTCTGACACCTCCATTTGGCTTTGGAACAGTGAAGAGATTTGAGTAAAAGCCTGAACCCTGTTCTTTTGGGTCCACTTCCACTATCACCACCTGGGATAGTAAGTGATCTAAGGCCAGAAGTAGCGGTTTTTGCTTTACTGGATCCTTGGGGATCCTTGACCTTAGGAAGCGAGAAGGTGGAATCTCCTGAAACTCTAGCTTGTAGCCCAGAGATATCGAGGAGGTTACCCACTTGTCCCAAATCTCTTCCCGCCAGGCTTCTGCAAACTGCAGGAGCCTTCCCCCCACTCGGCTGAGTGGGGGCGCCCCTTCAAAAGGAAGCTTTTGGGTTCTGCTTGGCAGGCCTTCGCCCCCAAGTCTTTTTCTGCCCCTGGGTGTGACCTTGGGCCTTTCCTCTAGAGGGAGGTTGGGAAGGCCGTTGCCACTGCTTAGAGCTTGATGCTTCAGGAGAAAGAGAATGCCTAAATGATGGACGTTTGCTCTTTTTGATTGGAAGGAGAGTAGATTTACCCCCTGTAATCTTTTGGACGAATTTATCTAATTCCTCCCCAAATAAGCGTTCCCCCTTAAACGGGAACCCAATCAAATACTTCTTACATGATAACTCAGCTGCCCAATTTTTTAGCCATAGGGCCCTTCGCATGTGTACCAACAGGAGAGACAAACGAGATGCTTGTTGGACAGAATCCAAAATCGCATCAATCATAAAACACAGAATTTGAGGAATTTCTGCATAATTCTCCACTTCCAAACATCTGCTTAACCCGTTCCTTGAGGAACTGACACAACCCCACAGTTGCGACTGTAGGTTGCACTACAGCGCCAGCCATGGAAAAGGAGGCTTTCAATAACGTTTCCAACTTCTTATCAATTGGATCCTTAAATACCTGAGCATTATCCAAAGGACAGGTCAGGTTTCTATTCACACAAGAAACAGCCGCATCGACAGATGGGACCCCCCATTTCTTGGTGAAACTTTCCTCCAGAGGATAAAGCATAGAAAACCTTTTAGGAGGAGCAAACAGTTTATCGGGATGTCCCCAATCCTCATACAACAATTTATCCATTAAGGGATGAATTGGAAAGGAAAAGGCAGTCTGTGGGATTCTCCTGACCCCCAGGGAAGAAACAGAGGATATAGCGGCCTCAGCAGCGGGCATTCTGAAACAGGTACGCACCAACTCAGTATAATATTGAACCTGTTTTCTGAGTGCCTGGGAGGAGGGGACTCTCTCCTCTTCCTCATCCGACTGCTCTTGATCCCTATCCCATGATAGGGATCTCTCCTCATTGTCAGAGGTGTCATCTGAAAGAGGAATCTCAGTAGAGAGAGGGGATCTACCCCTTTTTATGCTATCTTTTAGGGAAGCTGAAATAGAATTCATGATTCTCCCTTCAAAACCCTCCAATGTAGCCTTAAGGGAGTCTTCAGTTGCATACACTGGGGCTGAAACATTAGGAGAGGCTGCAAAACCTGACAGGGGCACTGACTCATCCTGTGAGGCTGGCTCCAGTCTTGCGGGGGGAGTGGTAATCTACAGCCATTTTTAGGACCCCTAGACCTAGGCGGTGATTTACCAATGCCCTTGTTACCTCCCCCTGAGACCCTCTTACGAGGAGACATAGTCCTAAGCTACAAAGCAGAGGTACTAGTACAAAAGTGCAATCACTGTTGCGCTCCAAGTCTCACAATAAATATATATGCTTAAACTGCACAACCTGATGCTGAGTAGGTGTCTTAGGTTTGCCTGGATCCAATCCCTTAGGATGCTTACTGCCCACAGCTCCTGTGTCTTCCACTTACAGCCCCCTGGCATTCTGGGCTTTTTAAAATTGCCACTTTGGCGCCTGCGCAGCGTGCGTAGCCCGCAACTACACCCCCCCTCCTTCCATTAGTATGGCAGCGCGCTCAGCGCGAGTTCACGAGGACTGCCGGTTGTCCAAGGGGGGAGAGGATCACTAGACTACGTGGGACCTCTCTCTTACCTCTATTGTGGCAGAGTCTGCAGCAGAAGACGTGAGCCATCTGAAAAAACAGGCTTCACTGAGCGTGTGTATCTGAAAAGCATGTAAGCATGCATCAGGCAGCTCTTACTCCCTCTAGTGGTGGAAACCAGGTAAGACATACAACTATTTCGAAAACACAAAAACCAGGGAGAAGGTGTGCCAGACTAAGTGCAGTATAAACGATAAAGTATTTATTAAAATAAAAAACATACGGCCAAATGGCTACTCACAAAGGTCAGAGTGATTTAGGCATGTAAATTAGATAGGGATGTATCCATGTCTCAATCCGGTCCACGGGGTTTGCAGAGCTGATGGAGTATAAAAGCAGACAGGGGGGACGACAATAGGCTTGCCTCTGTGTTCCAAAAGCTGATTTGGAGCAGCACCTCTGTATTTCTAATAGTTTTCATCGGTTTCCAGCTTTGTTAAGCGTCCGGATGGTCGGATGGCCGGAACCGGAAGTGCGTTCCAGCGTGGAACGCAAGCTCTGGGATCCGGAAGTGACGCGTGGGCCAATCAGAAGACGCGTTTCACAACTTCAGTTGTTTCCTCAGTTCAGAAAACTATTGTCGTCCCATCCGGACGCTTAACAAAGCTGGAAACCGATGAAAACTATTAGAAATACAGAGGTGCTGCTCCAAATCAGCTTTTGGAACACAGAGGCAAGCCTATTGTCGTCCCCCCTGTCTGCTTTTATACTCCATCAGCTCTGCAAACCCCGTGGACCGGATTGAGACATGGATACATCCCTATCTAATTTACATGCCTAAATCACTCTGACCTTTGTGAGTAGCCATTTGGCCGTATGTTTTTTATTTTAATAAATACTTTATCATTTATACTGCACTTAGTCTGGCGCACCTTCTCCCTGTTTTTTGTGTTTTCGAAATCTTTAGAGAGCCCTGCTTCTCCTCTCAAGACTGTTGCTGCCGACGGTGCTTCTCCTATATTATTATAAATGCTATTGTTATTGACATTTTAAAATACTCATACTCAAATAGAGACTATACAGTGACTGATTCTTTGCGCCATCTGATCCCAAATATCTCTCTAAGACATACAACTACTCACATGAAGAAATCCATAATATATGATTTATATAGGATTAACTTCTCTTACCTGTCCCCGCCGCAGGATTGCTGTAAACAGACAGATTCCAGCCTTCACCCATCATGGCGGGCAGAGTTGTGCCAACCTTCAGGATTTTTTGGGCTCCTTCTCAAAGGAACCTCTTACCTGGACCTTGTAAAAGACTCTGCCAGAAACTTTCGTGCCACTATGTAAATAGTACACCAAGTCTTCCAACAGGAGAGGACTTACAGACAAAACCTTGTTTCTTCGGATGACGAGGCCCGGGTACCATATCATCTTGGGAGTCAAATATCGGCCCGAGATATGGATCCGGTTATCATAGCCCTCAGACCCCCGCAGGGACCTGCACAGAGCTTTCTTCATAGCACATGTTTTACATGACCAACCACCTGAGACACTGGCGAAAAAACTGAGGTGCCTCCCATATGGGAGGGGTTATATAGGGGAGGAATTCTCCTTAATTGGGGGTTAACCAGTGTCAATCACCAGAGGTGCCTATATAACCCACTATGTAATGAAGCTCCTGTGCCCCATGATGTATGATCAAGAAATCTGTTTTTGGTTTTCTGTGTTCCCAGAACAGAGCCTGGTTGCCCGGAGGCTTCAAAGAGATTTTGGTGGGAGAACCCTCTACCCCTGTCCCCCTGGCCCTAAGCTTGATGGTCCTTCCTGCTGCCTGGACTAGTACTTTGGCTGTGCTGACCCTATCACTGCCTGTAATGACTCAGGACTTTATGGGCTAGGTTTCTTCCTGCTGCCTGGACCAATACTTTGGCTGCGTTGACCATATCTCTGCCTGCTGCCTCTACTGACTATGGACAGTATTTCTGCCTGGACATCTCTGCCTGCTACCTGGACCAATGCTTTGGCTGTGCTGACAGTATCTCTGCCTGCACTAACTATGGACAGTATTCCTGTATGCAGCCTGGACGATTGCTTTTGCTATCGCTGACCACATCCCTGCCTGCTGCCTGGACCGATGCTCTCCTCTGTGGACCACTGCACTACTAAAACCACAGGTAATCTTTTTTTTATTTGGTATGGAAATGTTAAGTGTTAGAAATATACAGGGCCTTCAAAAATGTGATCGGTAGTCAGGAAATTATATGTAATTTATGCTCCTAGAAAGCCTGGAGGTGCAACTTGGATTTGGGCCTCTGTATATAGCCAGACTGTGCAAAAGTCTCACACATGTGGTATTGCTATACTCAGGAGGAGTAGTAGAATGTATATTGGGGTGTCATTTTTGCTATTTACATGCTATGTGTTGGAAATATCTTATAAACTGACAACTTTGTGTTAAAAAAATGCGTTTTCATAATTTTTTTCACATTTCCCACAAATTTCGGGAAAAAATTAACCATTCAAAAGACTCATTATGCCTCATAGATTATACCTTGGGGTGTTTGGTTTCCAAAATGGGGTCATTTTGTTGGCATTTTCATTTGTGCTGGTGCTACAGGGCCTTCAAAATTGAGATAGGTTGTCATGAAATTATATGTGTAATTTTGCTCCTAGAATGCCTGGGGGTGCTACTTGAATGATGGGCCTCTGTATGTGACCAAGCTGTGTAAAAGTCTCACACATGTGGTATTGCTATACTCAAGAGGAATATCAGAATGTATTTTGGGGTGTCATTTTTGCTATGTACATGCTATGTGTTGGAAATATCCTATAAATAGACAACTTTGTGTAAAGAAAAATGTGTTTTAATTTTTTCCCCCCATATTCCAAAAACTTCTGGAAAAACATGAATCATTCAAAACACTCATTATGCCTCATATATTATACGTTGGGGTGTTTGATTTCCAAAAAGGGGTCATTTTTGTGGGTGTTTCTATTGTCCTGGTGCTCCAAGGCCTTCAAAATTGTAATAGGTGGTTGAGAAATGAGATATGTAATTTATGCTCGTAGAACGCCTTAATGCTTCAATGTTGGGCCTCTGTATGTGGTCAGGCTGTGTAAAAGTCTCACACATGTGGGGTGTAGTTGCAAGTATGCATATGCTGTGTCAAGAAATAACCTGTCAATACAATAAGTTTGTATGAAAAAAAAATCCGAAGAATTATGGGAAAAATGTACAACTTCAAAAAAACTCACTATGCCTATTACTAAATACCTTGGACTGTCTACTTTCCAAGAAGGGGTCATTTGGTGGGTATTTGTACTTTCCTGAATTGTTAGTGTCTCAAGAAATGAGATAGGTCTTCAGTACATCAGGTGTGATCAGATGTGATACATTTTCAGCGATTTTCACCCTAAGGCCGCGTACACACGCGGGGACTGTTCGGCCAACTTTGTCCGTCAAACAGTTTCGCCAAACAGTCCGCTCAAAATTAGCATGGACGGACATGGCCACACACGACGTACGAACAGTTTGCTGAAACCGTGCGCGATGACGTGAATGGCACGTACGACGGGATGAAAAATACGACGTCCTATACACTGCATTATAACTTTCGGCGTGTAAATCCTTTCTGAGCATGCGCGGAACTTAGTTTGTCGAACAAGCCTACACACGAGGGAACTGTTCGCTGAAACAAGGTTTCAGCGGACAGTTTTTCGGAAATTCCGAAAAACCTTGTTCAGCGGACTGTTCGCTGAAACTGTCCGCTGAACGCCCACACACGGGCGGACTGTCCGCCGAAACACTGTTCAGCGGACAAAGTTGGCCGAACAGTCCCCGCGTGTGTACGCGGCCTAACTTGTAGACTCTATAACTTTTACACAGACTAAATAATATCCACTAATTTTGGGTTATTTTTACCAAAGATATGTAGCAGTATAAAATTTGGCCCAAATTTATGAAGAAAAATTACTTATTTGCAAAATTTTACAATAGAAACTAAAAAAAGGTGGGCTTTTATGTGCATATCTTGGAACCCTGGTCTCATACTATGAGCCTTCTTGTAGCCAGTATTTGGATCTGACACCCAAGATTTATCAACTGGACCCTCTGGACATACAAAGGTATTGTGCAAAGGATGTGGGTGTGACATCTGAGCAATATGGGGATGAACAGAGGAAAGAAATGTGTTGGAAATGAACAGATCTTCTAGAGAAAAAGATAGGGAAGGAGTAACCAACTTACATGTACTGTATGTCTGATGCAGAAATTATAATGGCTCAGCCTGGTGACAACATATTGCTGGTGTTAGCTGTTACTGGTAATGATACAAAGGCCACAGAGGCACAGATCAGTGGAATGGTACAAACAACCCCTTTCCTTGCTCTGACCCAGTGGACTCAACCTCTGCTAAACTTCAGTTGCTATCCTTGTTTATCACATGACAGGTGGCTGGGAGTTGTAGTATTCAAATTGACCCAAGTATAGAGCAGCTCAGAAGCTCTCCGATGGAGGGAGACAAACAAGAAATGTACTAGGACATTGGAAAGCTGTACAGAAAGAATCAGCCAACCAATGGCAGTGAGGCAGCTCAAAAAGCAGCTTATTGTATCTAAAAATTTAAGGGACACTTGCTGAATGTGGGGAAAAATTCCCCCCTAGCAAGCCACTTAGGAATCACTATGACCAAGACTCAAGAAATGCAGAATTATTTCTAGCCCAACATCTACAGACATAGCCAGCTACTGTCAGCCCTGCGTTACCTGTCTGCATGTTGGCAAGGCAGGAGATGTTTAGATAGCTCCATTACAGTTTTTGCCTAACATTTATGAATAAGTCTCTTTGCTTTGTACATCACCAATCACATTTACATTTCCAGGAATCTTTGAATGTTATTGGTTCTAATGAAGGAAAAAGAATCCTAGAGCCCAGGGACTTTTATATGAGTTCATACAAAGTAGTGAGAGGAGAAACACAGTCAGAGAGCCTACTGGCTCAAGTTAGGCTGTTCAAAATACACAAGGCTACCTTCCAGTGGGTACCAACAGAAAATTACCATAAAAAACATGCACTAATGAAAGGCGCACAAGACAAGGATAAAAGTGTCCAAATCAATATATTCGTTTATACTAAAAAAAATTTTTAGGGGTCAGAATGGCCTCCCCATTCATCAGGGCTTCAGTTAAAATAAGAAGCTTTGGGGGTGTGGCTGGATGTAGAATGGTGAAGAACTTGGGGATTGAGCTCCGGCACTCCAGCTCCTGTATTATACATCCTTACAGTTACTGGCAGGCTCTGCTTTCAAAGATTCAACACTGGAATATTGCTATGCCTGCAGTGAGTCTGAACATGCCATCCAAAAATCACTCAGCCCCTCCTCCAGCCAACAAAAAGCCTCCAGTGGCTCCAGCTGCATGTGCAGATGCAATCTTGGCTGGAAAAGTCCAACTCCATGACTTACTAGAGCTAGAGATGGTAGAGCGCTCGGACAGGACAGCTGCTCATCTGAAGCAGGACTCAGCAGGAGACTCTGCCTTGATTCTTTCAGCGATTGAGTGAAGCAAGACCTCTCTCCTCACTTGCATAGATTGTCTCATTGAGGAATGCAACCTAATTAGGGCAGACCTGGATAAAACCACAGCCGACTCACTGAATCTCACATATCTAAAATGGTGGAAATCACTCTTAGCCCTTGTACACACGGTCAGAGATTCCGACAACAAAATCCGTCGGATATTATCCGTCGGATTTTGTCCGACGGATTTTGTCCAAAACTGTTGCATGCACACGGTCGGACAAAGTTGTCGGAAAATCCGACGTGATGACGTTATTTCGTTACGACGGGACTACGTTCACGCTAGTAGCCAATAGCTTTGGTGTAGGAATTTGATCTGAGCATGCGTGGCACTTTGTCCGATCGGAATTCTCTACACATGATCGGAATATGTCCGATCGGAGCATTTTGTCGGAAAATTTTACCAACAAGTTGGAAAACTTGGTCCGTCGGATACTCCGACGGAAACAGTTTGATGTAGACCACACACAGTCGGAATATCCGACAAAACGGTCCGATCGGACACATTCCGTCGGAATCTCCGACCGTGTGTACAAGGGCTAAGAAATTAAGCACATATTGTACTGATCCTGAAACCAGGGAAGGATAGCACGTTTTGTGCAGTGCATTACAAAACCATGATCTGAATATACTTACGAAAATTCTGGCTACCAGGTTGATCAAGGTTCTGCCTTCTTTAATTAATAATGATTAAACTGGCTCTATGCCTAGTAAATCCACATATATCAATCTGCGTAGGGGTTTTATACATCTTCAGTTGCCCTCATTGGACTCGGTACTTGGGTTTTAGTGACGTTGGATATTGAAAAAGCTTTTGATTCAGTAGATTGGTCCTATATGTCAGCTGTTTTTGCAAAATGGATCAAAGCACTTTACCAAACTCCTATGGCCCTGATTAAACTTTGAGGAGAATAATCCCCCTCCTTTTCGATTGAACAGGAGATCCAACAGGGCCGTCCTTTCTCTCCAGTTTATTTTTGCTCTTATGGCAGATCCCATAGCTATCACATTCCATAGCTCGCAGCAGCTGAAAGGTATCTGTATAGGTTCTATGGAAGAGAAACTGGCATTGTACACTGATGATCTTATCCTATTCCAGGTCTGTCGCTTCAGGCAGCGTTGGAACTTCTCTCCAGGTTTGATAACCTCTCCAGGCTAGACTGGAACAAATTCTTGATTCCCCCCATTAACCCCCTCCTTTTTCTTCATATTCATGCAATTCCGCCACACCTACTATTTCTAGTTTAGGAGTTCTTTCCTGACCAGGGCCGGACTGACCATCGGGCACTTCGGGCACTGCCCGTGGCCACTAGGGGGCCCCATGACAGCTTCCAATCTGATCTACCCATCAATCACAGCTAGCTGACGGGTAGATTGGGTCCCAATTCCTTGCTTCCTGCTAAGAGACTGCAGTGTAAACAGACCTCTCATGATCTCCTCCCCTCCTTCCCTCCCGTACACCCCAGATGCTTGTATTTGTCATCACCAACAGAAGAGAAGAGAGCAGGGGCCGGCGGGGAGGAGCACATCATGAGAGATCTGCCCCATGCCCTGCCCTTTGACCCATGCCCTGCTCTTTGTCCCCATGCTCTGATGGGTGCCCCCATGCCCTGATGTCTGACTCAAACCCTGCTCTGTGCCCCATGCCTTCATGTCTGCCCCATACCCTGCTCTGTGCCCCCATGCTCTGATGTGTGCACCCATGCCCCGCTCTGTGCCCCCATGCCCTGCTTTCTGCCCCATGCTCTGCTCTGTACCCCCATGCCTTTATGTCTGCCCCATGCCCTGCTCTGTGCCCCCATGCCTTGATGTCTGCCCCATGCCCTGCTCTGTGCCCCCATGCCTTGATGTCTGCCCCATGCCCTGCTCTGTGCCCCCATGCCCTGCTGTCTGCCACATGCTCTGGTCTGTGCCCCCATGCCCTGATGTGTGCCCCATGCCCTGCTCTGTACCCCCATGCCCTGATGTCTGCCCCACACCCTGCTCTGTGCCCTATGGCCTGCTGTCTGCCCCATGCCCAGCTGCCTGCCCCCATGCCCTGCTGTCTGCCTCATGCTCTGATGTATGCCCCATGCCCCGCTGTCTTTCCCTATGCCCTGCTGTGTGTCCCAATGCCCCAATGTGTGCCTCTATGCCCTTCTGCCTGCCCCCATGCCCTGCTGTGTGCTCCATAATGTGCCCTGATGTGTGCCCTGTGATGTGTCCCATGGTTTACTGTGTGCCCCGTGATATGCTCTACTGTGTGTCCCACAATGTGCTCTTGTGGCGTGCCCTATGATGTGTCCTACTGTGTGCCCCATGCCCTACTATGTTCCCCACTGTGTGCCCAGTTCCCTCCTGTGGGCCTTGTGATGTGTCCTGAGCCATACTGTATTTCCCATTATGTGCCCTGTACCCTGCTGTGTGCCATATGATGTGCCCTGCTGTGTGCCCCATGATGCATCATTCAGTGCCCCATAATGTGCTCTGCAGTGTGCACCATATTGTGCCCTATATGTGCCCTCTTGCTCCGTGTATTAGCCCCTGCTGTGTCCCATTATGTGCCCTCATGCCACCATGTAATATACTATGCTGTGCCTCATAATGTGCCCTTTTAGCCCCCGTAATGTTCCCTGCCATGCCCCATAATGTGCCCCTCTGCCTCCCCGCATGTAATGTGCCCTATATATTCCCTGCTGCCCCTCCCCATGTAATGTGTCCTACTGTGCCCCCCAACCTGTAATGTACCCCTGGTGTGCCCCATAATGTTCCCTGCTGCTCCCCATGTAGTGTGCCCTCCTGCCCTCCACACACACATATTGTGCCCTCCTGACCCCCTGTGCTCTGACCTGCTGACTTCTATAGTTTTCCATGGTTCCCCCATGCTCTGCCCTGCTGTCCCCTGTGTACTGTGATTTCTTGAGATTCCATGCTCTGCCCTGCTGCCCCCTGTGCACTGTTTATCTCAGGTTCAACCCAGAATTGAGGAGCCACGCATTGCAAGCTGGGGGTTGGGCTTGAGTGTGGGCAGGGACACAGGAGGCCCCATGATCTCCTATTTCCCAGGGGCCCCATGAGTTGTCAGTCCATCCCTGTTACTGACTCTTCAGCCATTTGACTTGGAGATGTTCTTACAAGGCAACTCTTTAATGAAACCTCTAATATTTACAAGACATTACAACCTTCCATACATCATGGATTGAAGAAGTTGCATTCATCTTGGCAGGCGGAGGTGCCAGTTCTGGATGGGGATGACTAGGAGGAGATTTGTGAATATCCCATCCTTCAGCTAGTCTTTACTAGGGAGAGGTCGATCCAGTTTAAAATACCACATAGAACTTCCTATACCCCTTACATAAAATATATCCACACTGTCCTTCTCACTGTTGGCAAAGCTTTGAGGGCTCTGCAGATTATGTTCACATGTTTTGGATCTGTCCCCGGTTACAGTTTTTTTTGGGTGACAGTTCGGCCATTTATATCCAGGCTGACTACCATTCAGGTTCTGCTTTGGAAAAATACTAGCTCCAACCAGGGCATTTAGGACTCTGCTGGGTCTATTGTTATTCTATGCTAGGAAGTTGATTGTATTAAGGTGGAAGTCAGCCACATTTCCTACCAAAGGCCAATGGAAATATCTTCTTAATTCAGTAGCCTTCTTGCATAAAGATATGTACCAATCTCGGGGGGGGGGGGGGTATCCTAAGAAATTTCATAAGATTTGGGACTTATGGCTTGAATCCGATGTTACAACTGTAGGACTGCCTGGGCCTGTTAGCACCTGAGGATGCTTTATGGGTATATCCCCTCCTAGTTTCCCTCCCTAATGAGGTGACCTCTTTCTATATTTTACATTGACTTTTGTATCTCATGTGGTGTGCCATGGCTTTCCATAGTTCCTGCAATTAGTTGGGACAGGTATGATTTTTCTTGTGCTCTTCTCCTCAATAACATACCTTGGTGAGCATGTTACTTGGCGCTCCATGAGCAGTAATTAGGTTTTGTTTTAATTGTTTGTTGTTTTGTTATGTACTGTAAGTGCCTCAAGCCGGAGTATGCCCAGATGTCTCTATTTTGTAACTTTGTAATATTGAAGAAAAAAACCTTGAATGGACTCTGTGTGAGTCTGTGTAGAGAAGCTAATTGCTGGAGCAGGAGAGTTACTGGTCAGCAGATACTGCTGGCCAGTAACTCTCCTGATCCAGCAATTAGTTTCCCTACACATATTCATAGGGAAGCTCTATTTTGAATCCATTTAAAGTTCTTATTTTAAATGAAGCTCTGATAAAGGGAGAATTTTTTTCCTACCCCTGAAACACCTTGACTGTTTTTAGGTTTAAACTAACAAATTAATTTGGACTTTTTTATCCTTTGGTCTGGCACTCCTTCCATTAGTTCATTCTCTTTTTCTTAAATCCTGGTGGCCGTAAGAAGCATCATACTACTAGATTTTTTTTTAAATGAGTCATTCTGTCAGTAAAATTCCATTTGGGTGGTAAAAATCCTAAAGGTTATCAGGTTCAGGTAGATAGATAGATACATACATACATACATAGATCATTTACTTTATAAACTACCGTAATAATATTAAGCTTTATTATACTTTGTCTTGTATACATCTCTGACTAGTTGACCAATGGCAAAAACCTGCACCCAAGAAAACAAACAGTCAATTATAAAATGAAGAAGAAGCAATTAGAAGGGTTTTTGCAGCAAGTCATTTAAGGTTAAAGTACTTTGCTTTAGGTTTAACTTGTTTTCTTCAGCAAGCAGTAGGTATAAAAATAACATAATCGTAGCAGTTTGGAGAAGCTACTTGAAGTGCATATGGTAATGCATCAATTTTCTTTATCATTGGAATAGTCTAATCTATGCACCCTAACTGCTGAGCTGAATTGTTTGAGCAGAATATAGGATGTCTTGATTAAAATACAAAATACGGTACCAAATAGCCCTTTAAGAGAAGGAAGGAAAATACCTAGGCTCTTTTAGCTGAACTCTTAATTTGCAAATACTAGTTTCCTGGTTGTTATGCTGCTCCAAGGGCTTCAGTGCTCCAATTCACATTCTTGACACAAATATGCAGATGAGGAGTTATGATTTTGTTCTTACTTCACTAGCTGTACAATAAAAAAAATGTGGTCAATAATGAAGCAAGAGGCAGCCAGGTAACTAGCATTTTCAGATGGAGCTCATTATATTAGCCCCTTTATTTCTCTTATTACAAGCTCCTTTTAAATTGAACCGGTCACAAAACAATAACTTTTGGGAAAGCTGTTGTTACCTACTTAAGGTAATGCATTTGGAAAAGCTGTTATTAGCTACTTATGGTAACAAGTTTCTGCCAAGTCTGTCTGCATATGGATTATTTGTACAATGTTACATTTAATTCAGACTGAGTGCAGTCATGTAGAGATGTGGCACTGGCAAGAATTCCAACCCTATGCAGCACTGCAAAACAGCCCAGTATGTGATGAAAATGTACCACAGTGCTCATACTAATTCAACAGAGGCAGTATGAATTAAAGAAAATAAATGTATTTCTGGTCTCAGTCTGCTCTATAGCACTTAACCATATGTGTGCGATTCATTTTGAGATACATACAGGGAGTGAAACTTGTGTGCTCAGTGCTTTTTTATCTGGGAATTACTCAGAGACAGCACATTGGCTTTAAAATACCATTGGCTGTTACTTGGTACTCATACTATTAGACCTTTCTGCTGTCTTTGATATGGTTGACCACCCACTCTTTATCAAAAAAATGCACTCCCTTGTCTCTGCCCTTTCCTGGTTCTCCTCCTACCTATCTAAGCGCTCCTTAAGTGTCAGCTACAACTTTACTCCTCTCCTCTTTCTCTCTCTGTAGTGGTTCCACAAGACTATGTCCTTGGACCCTTTCTATTCTCTATCCACACATTTCCCCTTCGTAAGTTGATAAACTTCCATGGCCTCTGTCTCTCTATTCTTCATCTCACCCCTTCAATCTCATCACTAATATTCTAACTGACCTATCAATATGGATGTCACATCACTTAGAAAAAATGTATATTTCCTTGAGCTCAAAATATTCTCTGCCCATAACTATCAGAACCTCCCCTCATGCCAGGGTACTAGGTGTACCGTAATTGTGGGTTCTGGCCTCTTCTTTAGCCCCACATCTAATCAACACAAAAAAACATACTAGGTTATCCCCTTTTCAGTCAATCATGAACGCTGCTGCCTGACTAATCCATCTTATCAGTGTCCAATAACTGTATTTTGCTTTCGCTATCAGCTCATCCCCATACCATTATTATCTTTTTGTATCACTTGTTCGTCCCTTTTAGATTATAAATTCTCATGAGCAGGATTGAATTATAACTGTACAGTCTCCCATTTTACCATTTAAATACCTATGTGGGCATTTATTCACAGCTGGGTAAATATATGAAAGTCTGAATTAATGGTATAAGCATATAAAGCAGGGCATAGTGTGCCAACATTTTTGGAAATGGCAGATTTTCACTTGTTTCCTTGCCTCATTATACTGTATATGATATAGAGTAATCACAGAACAGTACAAACAAAAGAAAGCCCGTGTATGAATTGATATTTCTACTTTTCTAAACATGTACAGTATTTAGCAGGACCAAGTTCTTTGGTTGGGAACAGGGGTGGAGCATAAAATACATGGAATGAAATAAGGAAACTCTGTTGTACTTCACTAAGGCTAGGTTCCCACTGATGCGGTGTGAGTTGAATCAATTTTGCAGTGCGATTTGATCGCTACGTTTTGATGTGGTTTGGAGGGGATACCAATGTGTTTTTGGATACAGTTGCGATTTGTGGACTCTCTCTCTCTCTCTCTCTCTCTCTCTACCCTTGGCCATGGTCCAAGGATGGAAGGCTGGAAGACAGCAGGGACTTGTTCAAAACATACTAGAATCATATTAAATTAGGACAGATAAGAGTTTTGTATGTGGTTACCATTCAAGTCTGGGGAGATAAAAAACGAACTGCACTACCCAAAACTCACATAAGACCCTTTTAAAAAAAAGCACAATTGAACCATACTACATATATATGAACAGCCTCCAAAGAAAGTTATGTTATTTCAATTTTCATGTGATTTCATAGGTTCTGGGACGCATCAGAAATCCTGTCAGTGTGAACCAGGGCTTAAACAGTCTGGGATTTAACTCCAATGATGCAGAGACACCGATGTGTGATGGACGAGCTAAGTATGATTTCTTAACCTCTACCGCCTTCACCTTAACTGTAGTCCTTTCCCTACCAAGACGGGAATGTAGCACACAGATATTTCTGCAGTCTGCATCCTTTTCTTCCTTTTCTTTCTGAGCCTTCCCATACTTTATGGAACTTTTATGCTATTAACTAGCTACATCCACTTATGTTACATTTGACAAAATATATCGCCCATGGGACTTTGTTGCAGCAATAGAAATCACACAATTACAAATTGGTGTATAAAAAGTAAAAAAACTTTCATTCAACAACAGCTTTAAAATTGGCTGGTCTAGACACTTCATGTCCTAAACGTATGCCATTCCTACAATATACATATACTGCAGGGATACGTGACATTATTAAAATAAATTGCATATCCACCAAGTCAACCAAAGGCATTTCAACTTATATAAAGTCTTCATCAAGGGATAAGGAAGTGGAAGCAATCAAAGATATGAATGTGACTGGATGAATTATTTAGTGGAACAGCAGGATCAACAGGGAAATTCTTACATAATCTAAGGCCGCGTACACACGCGGGGACTGTTCGCTCAACTTTGTCCGCTGAACAGTGTTTCGGCGGACAGTCCGCTCGTGTGTGGGCTTCAGCGGACAGTTTCAGCGAACAGTCTGCTGAACAAAGTTTTTCCGAAAAACTGTCCGCTGAAACTTTGTTTCAGCGGACAGTCCCCTCGTGTGTAGGCTTGTTCGTCAAACTAAGTTCCGCGCATGCTCAGAAAGGATTTACACGCCGAAGGTTGTATTGCAGTGTATAGGACGTCGTATTTTTTGTCCCGTCGTACGTGCCGTTCACGTCATCGCGCAAGTTTCAGCGGACTGTTCGTTCGTCGTGTGTGGCCAAGTCCGTCCATGCTAATTTTGAGCGGACTGTCCGCTGAAACTGTTTGACGAACAAAGTTGAGCGAACAGTCCCTGCGTGTGTACGCGGCCTAAGGCTGTAAAAATAACAAACATGTCAACAAGCAAGTTTTGTAGGAAACAGTGGACAGATTTTCATGTTAGGCTGCGGAGACACTTTAAAGTGTAGTTCCACTTTTGCAATCACATTTGAGAACACCCTACTAAACAACATGTATGTCATGCATTCCCATTCACATAGTATGCCTAAATATAATATTTGAAAAATATAGGATCAAAAAATATTTTCAATAAACTCAGATTGAACATAAAAAATATAGGGTCAAACATCACATTACTTCACCCTCTAATTCTTAAAGTAGGAACTGGCAGCTGAGGATTCAGAATCTACAAGTGCTCAGTGCCTGGGATTTTGCCGGATGGCCCAATGGAGATGGATAGAGCCCAGTGTCCTAAATCCCAGGACTGTCCCACAGCATTAATAGTATTGCCGACGGTACACCCACCCCTTCAGGATCTCCTTTGAGCTGCTGCAATAAACAGACATGGATGCAGCGTAACCGCCTCAATACTGGGCACTTTCATCCCCTTCTTTCCCAGACCAATTTTCAGCTTTCAGTGCTCTCGCACTATGAATGACAATTACTCAGTCATGCTACACTATACCCAAATGAAATTATTATCATTTTGTTCACACAAATGGAGCTTTTTTTTGGTGGAATTTATTCACCACTGAGTATTTTCTTTTTTGTGATATAAGCGGAAAAAAAGAGTGAACATTTTAAATAAAAAAATTGATTTTCTACTTTTTGTTTTAAAAGAAATCCAATAAAATCTAATTTTGTCATAAATTTAAGCCAAAATGTATTCTGCTACAAGTCGCTGGTAAAAAAAAAAAAACACTGATAAGTGTATGATATTTGTTTTTTGTGAAAGTTAGAGTCTACAAGCTATGCTACCCATTATTGAAAATTGCTCAAATCTGATGCACTGATGGACTATCTTATTTATTGAGGCCCTAAAATGTCAGGACAGTACAAATCACCCACCCCCCCCCCCCCCCCCCATGACCCCTTTTTGAAAGGAAGACAGTCTAAGTCTTATTTCCCACAATTTTTGGGAAAATGAAGAAATATATATTTTTTATTTTTATTCACAATTTCACATATTTACAAGTTATTTCTCACACACATTATAGGCATACATGCAATTACACCCCAAAATACATTCTGCTACTCATCCTGAGTATGACGATACCCCTTGTGTGAGACTTTTCCACAGCCTGGCCGCATATAGCGGCCCAACATCCAAGTAGCACCGTCAGGCATTCTAAAGGCATAAATTACACATTTCATTTCCTAAGTACCTATCATATTTCTGAAGCCCCTGGACAATGGAATTGCCTACAAGATGACCCCATTTTGGAAAGAAAACAGACCAATGTATATTCTAAAAGGCATAATGAGTCTTTTGAACATGTCATTTTTTTTTCACAAAGTTGGAAATGTATAAGATCTTTCTAACACATAGCATGTACATAGCAAAAACTACACCCTAAAATACATTCTGCTACTTGTCCTGAGTATGGCGATACCCTATATGTGAGATTTTTTCACAGCCTGGCCACATACATAGGCCCAAACATGCAAGTAACACCTTCAGGCTTCTAACACATAGCATGTACTCACCAATAATTATACCCCAAAATACATTCTGCTGAGCAAAGGGTAAAAAAAGCATTATCTGTGTTTTTAGCAGGCAAGAATACCGCCCCAGAGCAGTCAAAGCATTGGTCCAGACAGCCAAAGGAAATATCCAGGAATTGTCCAGGCAGCAAACAGAGATATGCCAAAGTATGAACATGATTCATAAGCATGCAGTTCAGGTAATAGGCAGAGGCATGGCCAGTTCAGGTGGCAGGCAGAGACATGGCCAGTTCAGGTGACAGGGAAAAGCATAGCCAGCTCAGGTGGCAGGCAAAGGCATGGCCAGCTCAGGTGGCAGGCAAAGGCATGGCCAGTTCAAGTGGCAGGCAAAGGCATGGCCAGTTCAGGGGGCAGGCAGAGGCATGGCCAGTTCAGGTACAGCAGGTAGCACTATAAGGCTTAGGGACTCGTCAGGTAAGATTTGAGGACAGGGGTAGAGGCTTCTTCCCATCCAAATCTCTTCGAAGCCTCCGTGTCTCCAGACCCTAATATGAGAAAACAAAAACCTGGAGAAAAATGTTTTCTCTCGGAAAAACTATTCTGTAGCCCCTCACATATGTGAGACCCCTGTGCTGTATAGTTGCAGGGCAAATGATCAGTTCAGGAGGCAGGCAAAAAGCAGGCAAAAAGCATGGTCATTTAACAGGCTGAGGTAAATTCACATGGAAGGCAGAAACACGGTTGGCAGAGGCATATTCGATAAACAGTCCAGGTCATTCACAGAAATAGTCGATAGTAGAAACTGGAAAATGTTCATCTTCACTTTACTAATAGTGTAGTGAAGTGTGATAGCTTCAATAGCACTATCCAATATAGAGGCCTGGCTGGGAGGGACATTGGGGACGGTAGTATCAGGTATCGTGCCAAATTCCTCCACTTGAACATAAACAACATTTTTTGGGGGGTTTGCGACCTGTTTGAGTAAGAGGGAGGATTTCGGGAAAGTGCCTTTCATGAAGTCTGGCTAATGTATCAGAGCGAATTAGTTGAGGGGCTTGGTCATGGGGATAGAGAAGGGCTGTGATAACGTCTTCTTGAAATTTTAGATTAGGGAACTTTGGGTTCACTTAGAAAAAATAACATATAAATTGAACCGGGTTAGTTGTATCAAATAAATGCCAACTTTCTTGTACCAAAACAGTGATCTCCTGGTGGCCAAGTAGGGCTACATCAGCTGGTCATTCATATCCACCCTCCAAAAAAGGTTATATTTATGCACACATTTTGGCTTCTGAACAGGACCTCTTATCTGCAGTTCCATCAAGGTGTCATTGTGCATTGCTGAAAGGATATAGACATCTCTTCTTTTATCTCTCCAATTCGGGGCTAGTACCTCTTCATTCTGCATACTGGCTATTTGTCCCTGTTTCAATTTCTTGGTGACCAATCTCTGTGGAAAGGCCTTGCGATTGGTCCATGCTGTCCCACAGTCCACAGTCTTCTTTAGGTACAGATGGCGGAAAAGTGGGAAACTCGTGTAGAAATTGTCTAAATATAGGTGGTAACCCTTCCCAAGCAATGGTTCGATCAGCTGCTAGACAATTTTGCCACTTGTTTCCATATAGGTAGGGCATCCGGAGGGATTTAGCTGTCTGTGTAACCTGTGGCCCTGTCACATGTCTTGTAAAATTTTACCCCACGTCTGGCTCGCTTACTGGTGCTTGATGCCAAGTCTTCCAGTCAGTGAAGTGTATTAGGGATTCATCTAGACAAATATTTACATCAGGGGTAAACATCTGCTTGAAGCTGAAGCAAAAGAAATTTAAATTAGTCGCCGAATTTTGAATAATATATTATAATCGGGATGATTTAGAGGGAGGCACTGGGCATTGTTGTTGACATGTAAAAACCTCTCATAACGGATTCTGGGCATCAAAGATGAGTAGACTGGTATGTGGTGGATAGGTTGGGTAGATCAGTAGGCATGGAGTTCATTTTCTTTTTTTGTCAGCCCCATATTGAGGGTTAGGACAAGGAAAAATTAAAATTTTTTCACGGTGAGGGGTTTCCAAACAAAAGGGCAGGCATAGAAAGAATCTGGATTGTTTGCTATATGTTGGCTGGGGTACAGATTACAATGCTCCACAATGTAATATAGGAAATCATCAGTAAAAAAATTAATGGAAATAATAAATTGGGGTTACATTTTCCAATTGTATCTGAGGGCCTGGTTGGGCTGTAAAAAGGGTAATTACAGGTTCTACTGAAGTATTGGGCAGCCATGTTGGATACAGTAGAACATCTAGGAGGCTAGTATGGGCCCTGCCTCATTGAGGATGGGATGCCCCATTGCTAGCTTTTGGTCTATCCTCTAGTAATGGTACCCTGCTTGTGATTTCCACTGTACAAGGATTTACAGAACTGCTGGTGGATGCCTGGCTCTTATCCTGGAGTGCTGTGCTGCTACTGGATGCCTAAGGATTTGTTGCACTGCTGCTGGTGGGTACCTTTGCCTGCTCATATCTCCTGAGCCTCTTTGTTAGGATATTGTCCTCCTAAGTTTCCATTTCAAAGACACTGTTTTCTAATGGTTCATAGTCCCTATAAGAGTCTGATGGAGAGAGTTCCCCCACTACTCTCATCCAACATACTCTGGAGTATCTGGAGAGCGTCGTCACTGCTGAATAATCTTTTAGCCATGTGGACAGATGTGCACAGATGATCATAGACAGATGTGGCAGATGTGCTACAAATGTTGATCACTGGAATGTGGCAGATGTTCACAGACAGATGTGACAGATGTTCACAGACAGATGTGGCAGGTGTGACAGATGTTGATCACTGAGATGTGGCAGATGATCACGGACAGATGTGCACCAGATGTGGCAGATGATCACAGACAGATGTGCCAGATGATCACGGACAGTTGTGGCAGATTATTACAGACAGATGTGGGCCAGATGTGGCTGATTATTATGAACAGATGTGCACCAGATGTGGAAGATTATTGTGGACAGATGTTCACTAGATGTGCACCAGATGTGGCAGATGATTACTGACAGATATGCCAGATGATCACGAACAGATGTACCAGATGAAGATGGATTGATGTGCCAGATGATTACAGACAGATGTACCAGATGGTCACGGACAGGTGTGCCAGATGACGGACAGATGTGTCAGATGATGGGCAGATGTGCCAGATGATTACAGACAGTTGTGCCAGATGATCACAGACAGATGTGACAGATGTTCACTGGGACAGATGTATGACAGGTGTTTTTCACTGTGTTTTGAGACACTGTGACAGGACACTGTTTGGGGACACTAGCTGTGTGATCAGTGTGTAAAAATCAGAAACAGCTAAAAACTCACTGATCCCCCAGCTGCAGCACAGATCATCTCTTCCTCTCCTCACTGACAGAGGAAAAGTAAGAGTAAGGGAGCACCTGGTATGCGGTAAAGGCAAGTATTAAAAAAGTTTTATTTGAAGTCACGGTAATGAATTTTGGGAGACTTATGACTCCCCCCTTCATCGGGGCTGCTATTGAAAGTTGTAAAAAAATGGTCATGTTGGGGGTTGCCTTTGGCACATAGATTGGACTGATGGATGCCCAAACGCTGACTGTATGTTCAAAGGCAGCAGACTCCTCCCTGACACAGCTGTCATGTGATCGGGAGGGCCAATCACAGAGCCCTCCTACCGTGCGGTGTTACCCTGTCCCTGGGGAACACAGGCACAGTGGCTGTGCGATACCGTTTCTAGTGACGTCCCCCCCCCAGGCTATTGACATCATACGATAGCTCTGATTGAACACATCCATCATGTAATCAGGGGTCAAATCACAGTGCCCTCCTGCCAATCCAAGATGTGGCATATCCAGGGGACACATGCGCATCAGGATTGAGTGGCTGCACGGGCATGCGGCTGCGCAATTCCACTCCTTTTGAAGGATGTTCAGGAATGGCCACCCAGGAGGAGGAAGCGCCCACCTGGCTGTTTATGGTACCAGTGACTGGGTGAGAAGTGGTTAAAGAATGGTGCCACAATGGCAAATAACAGTATTGTAATCAAGTGCAGTAAGTGAGTGCACAATGGTCGCACCCTCTTGGAGTCCATGTGCACTGCACACACTGCACAATTTAGGGATACGCCACAAATTGAAGCTTAACCAAGTTGATTACATACTGTCCAGCTACTGAACAATATCTATGGTGATTGTCTATTAAATAATACAATCAAATTTTTGTTCCAAGATAAAACCTGCCTCGACTATCGATCTTAAATTGTGGCCTAACTAAGCTGCTTACATATTGTCTTGCCACGATAAATATTTGTGGATATTGTTTCTTAAATAATATACTGTAATGTTTGTTTGAAGATAAAATCTAGCTTTTCTCTCTCTCTTATATTGTGACCCAATCAAGTTGCTTACACACTGTCAATCCACAGTACAATATTTGTGGCTACTGTCCTTTAAAGTGGGAGTAAACTCACATTTTTGACTTGTACCTACAGGTAATCCCATAATAAAGCTTACCTATAGGTACTGTAAATATCTCCTAAACATGCATTGTTTAAGAGATATTTAGTGTATATGCAGCTAATGGCGTCATTGGCACATGAGCCCTGAAGGAATGGCCTGGGTGTGCCATAAACAACGGCTCCCCCACACATGCGAGGGAGTGACATCATCGCAGCTCTGGCCAGTCACACAGCTGGAGTCCAGAAGGAAGACATGTGAAGATGTAAGCAGCCTCAAGCGGTGACAGCGCATTGCTGGAAGGCTTTGTTTTCAGGTAATTTTTACATAATGTGCTAGTATGTGATGCATACTAGCACATTATGACATTACCTATCAGGTCAGAAAAAAAATCACCCAGCAGTTTACTCCCACTTTAAATATTACACTCTCATTTTTAAACTAGACGTGTGTATTTATATTTGCTGCTTATTGAAATGTTCGCATAACATCCTGATGTCAACCAATTTCTACCAAACACATACCTGAAGTTCATATTTTGAATATTTCAGGAATAATTAGAGATATGAGGAAGAGATAGGGTTCAATGAATTGGGGGGGGGGGGGGGGGGTATGATTTTGAAATGTTTTCAGGCACTCTGTTTTGCTGTTTATTAAACTTTTAAAACAATGCAGTGTGGTAATGTAAAAAAGAAGTATACTATAAAACTGTTTTGCCACTGGTCAATTTGTGCAAGATTGAGGACTTTATCTTTATTTTTTAAGTAAAATTTCCTACTTTCCTACTAGTAAAATTTCCTGCTTTTAGATCTATTTTTTCTACGTCACACTTGATGTTTCTTTAAAATACGCTCTTCTCACTGCATGGTATATTATATATTTTGGCTGTGCTGGAAAAACAGCTTGCCTGCCCTCCAATTGCCAAGACTTGTGCTGACATGCCCCACTGCACAGCTATTCACTTGGAAGATCAGTGTACTGCTGTGTCTTCCCTCCCACTTCCCCAAGCCCCTTATGCATCTGAGAACAAAAGGCTTTTATGTATATATACAAATGTTTTGCCTTTCATTTGTATTCTAAACTGAATGGTTTGTTTTACAAGGTAAGGTTTCACATATACTGTATTCATAAAATATTCATGGTCAGATTATACTGTGTTGGATTGTGTCATCTGTTGCAACACTTTGTTCTGTATTGGAAGTCAATAAAGTGCATCTCTCTGGAAGAATTGGGTTGCTGCGGAAGAGTACTTATAATAACGAATTAATCATCTACCCAACGCTATACATATAATATATCACTACATATACTTGAAAGGAGAAATACAGACAAAGCTCATTTGACTGTACTTCTCCTGTGGATCACAGGAGTGCAATTCATTCTGCACTCCTGCGACCCATTTTCAGCCAACAAAGGGCTAAAGCCCACTGTCGGATGATGCCACAGAGCCTGGTCAGAATCCACCCAGGAGCCTGGTTGGGTACCTGACTCTGAGAGCTTGAGCCAGACGCTCCCACCACAGTCCTTTGGTCAATACCAGCCTCACACTTACCCCATCTAGGTCACAGGCAGCGCTTCCTCTGGGCAATGGGTGGCAGCTTCCCCTGTGTCTCCCTTGGCAGCCAATAGGATCTCCTCTCCTCTCGGCCAATTGAATGAGAGGTCTTAGGACCTGCTTCCTGATTGGCCAGGAAGAGAATCAGGAAGACAATAGTTAATATTAATTTGCTATTGTCACATAACTGGGTGGGCTTGGGGGGCAGAGCTCTGCGCCCTGAGCCCACCCTTTTTTTAAAAGCCTATTAGAGCCTCTGGCTCTAATCACGTGCTTCTAAAAAAAAAACCCCCATTGAAATCCATGTGTCTGGTGCCCTGCATTTCTAGATTAGGGGGGCGGTGAGAGCAGAGAGCACAGGCTAACAGTCATGGAGCACTAAGAGCTCAGTGGTCAGCAGTGTTTGATCACTCAGTTCTCAGTCTTAGAGCCAGTAATAAGTATGATTTCTAAAATAAAAAAAATCCCAAACTTCTCTTTTAAGTAGCAAATGTGTATAGATTATACTTGGAGGATAATTGTTTAGTATTACTTTAAGGTTCATTAACAGATATAGCCTTAGAGATTAAAAACAAATAAATAATTATACCAATATGCTGGTGTTCAATGTGCTACAAAGAAAATCCTGTTTGTATTTTGTTTATGCATAATTGGGTATTCAAACTCAAGCTTCACATTCAATAACATTCATTTTGGAAAATGAACATTTTGTTAGTTGCACAACCTCAACTTGAGTAAATCAAATGCCATGTAGCTGTATGAGTGTATGGGAGAACTCAGAAAAATAGGGAACTGGAGAAGAGTGCAGATATATCTGCTGTAGTTCACTCCCTTCTATGAAAAATGATCTCTTTGCCTTCAGTCTGTTCTGTATTATCCTGATTTTGACTCACATGTGACAAGCTCACTTTAAACGACATTTTATGAAATTATGTTCATTAGGAAAAACATGAGAGCCATAATATATACCTAAATGGATTGACAAATATATGTACAAATCACCCTCTGAATCACAATTGCCCTATCATTCTGCAGATTAGAAAGAATGAGGTCCTGCTGTACAATTATTCTGATAAAGCTTGGCAATTCTATAAATAAATACGAGAAGCACTGCAGATGGCAATAAAAGGGATGATAAGAAAGGAAGAAAAGAAAATAAATTAATAAAAATGAACATAAAGAACAAGAACTGCAATAAGGCAGCATAGTTCTACAGCCCTATCCTAAGCTATAAATGCCACTAAATGGACGATGCATTAGGGGTAAAAATTCGGCTAATGCAAATTCCAGTGGCTTTGCAGCAACAAACTCAATGATTCCAAGACTAAAAAAACACGAATTTAAACAAATGACTTCTTAGTTTTACAGGATCCACATTATTATGTATTTGTGCTGTTTGCCAATTGTGAGATATGTATTAAGCGGCCGTTAATTAAATGCAAAATCGAGGCGTTCCAGATCTTTGGTGATTAATCATGTATTTTACTTTTTTTTTTCTTTTTTTAACAATTGAATAAAAATGATATTGGTTAAACGTATCTAGATTATTTTGAATGAACTGTAATTGAAGTTTCTGTTGGTGATCGCTTCAATGGAACGCCATGCAGACTCCTTTCAGGTGAAACGTATCTAAACGAAACTTGACAAAAAATATGGAGAAAGTGGTGCAGGTAATACGTTTAGTTTTCAAAGGACAAACTAAAATTAGTTTGTCTATAAGTTTATTAAAAAAAAAAGGCGCATAACAAACTCAACCAAAACCAAATAACTGCATTCAATGTACACCATCTTATAAAAAAAGAAGATATAGACAATTTTTATAATATCAAAGAGCATTTGTTATAACAGATAGGTGATCAGATATAGGTCAGTTATATCTACATTTCATGGTAGTCTGAGAAGACGGTGGATTGTGCCATCCTTGGTTAAATAAAACGGAGCTCATACACTGTTGATAGAAGTCCTCCTGACTTGGGAAAGTCATCCTGGTCTAGAGGTCCAACAGGTCATGATTTGGAAATAGCGGTCATAAACACCAAGCCCTTGACTTTGATTTATGGTGAAGAAAATCCTGAAAACATGACCTGTTGGGGGTATTTGAGTGCTGAGGCTGGGAACTAATGTCCTATATAATAGGACTGGGGATGGGGGACGAAGTCATCCTGGACTAGAGCCACTGCAGTCAGAATGCCCTATGTCAGTGGCCCCCAATCTTGGTCCTAAGAACCTCAAGAAAGTCGAGGTTTGGGAATAGCTGTCATAACCAAGCCGTTGACTTTGATTTATGGTTAAAAAAATCCTGAAAAAATAAACTGTTGGGGATATTTGAGTGCTGAGGTTGGGAACTATACTGCCCTATATAATAGGACTGGGAAGGGGGGACAAATTCATCCTAGAATAGACCCACCTCAGTCAGAATGCCCTATGTCAGCGGCCCCAACCTTGATCCTTAAGAACCTCCAGCAGCTCAAGGGTTGGGAATAGCTGTCATAAACACCAAGCCTTTGCCTTTGATTTAAAAATAAATCCTGAAAACAGAACCTGTTGGGGGTATTTGAGCGCTGAGGTTGGGAAATAGTGCCCTATATAATAGGACTGCGGAGGGGGGACAAAGTCATCCTGGTCAGCACTGTTCTGGTAGCCAGAATCTCTGCTATAACCTTGTTCCAGGATTTGTCCTCTCCACCCTGCTCATTAGACACCGATAAAAGTACTGTAAAATGTAAACCAGATAGGAATCACAGCTGCTTATGGAGTGGAAAACCTTTCCTGAGTACTTCTATTGCCTTCCACCCTCCCAAACACAGTCCTCACCAAGTCCTGCTTTCCCAATAATCAGTCATTTAGTCCAGAGGATTATTTTGCTGTGTAGAAGCACATAAATAGATACATCCTTTATAAACGTATAATACATATGCATATATTTATATAATTAGATATAATGATATAAAGTTGTGCTATTAGTGGCTCAGTGCTCTTTGCTTGCCCCAGTCTCTTGGTCACTTTGCTCATCAGTAAAACACACGTCTACATCACTGTCATTGTCCTCGCTCTTGGTGTCTGCTTGGGGAAAGGATGGGTCAGTGTGTAGGTCTTCCTTGGTGGTCAAGCTTTGGCCAGGGTGTCTTGATTTGACGTGTCTTTCCAGGTCCCTTCTTCTTACCAGCACCTTTCCACAGTGCTCACAGCGGTAAGGTGTGTTGCCCTCAGCGTGCAGGCGAATGTGCTTGTTGAGGTTACTGGGGTCCCCAAAGGGCCTGAGACACACCTTGCATTTGAGTGGTTTGTAGCCAGTGTGAGTCCTCATATGGATCTTTAGGCCATATTTACGAGAGTACAGTTTGCCACAGTAAAGACATAGGTGGCCCTTCTTGGGCTTACCGGTCCCAGGGGCTGTTCCCCCAGCTAGGCTTTCCAGTCGCCCAGCTCTACTTTTCTCTGCTGCTATTTCAGAGAGCTGGTGATTGTGCATGGCTATCTCACGGTCTATGCTGGTGGT